>NW_028317843.1:309500-619000 GCF_062004578.1 Staurois parvus
GTGTCCGATTCTCATAGAGTTTGGTGAAGTTCCTTCATTTTAATTTGGATACATATGATAGAGGTCAGCATATCAGGAGACTGAAATTTCTGGGCTACATTTGGAGCATTGAGGTGGCTTGAGTGCAGCAAAGAAGTTCGTTGTTACATATTGTGGGATGGGCGGATCATAAACTCTGTACCCTCCTTGGATCGATGTCCAATTTGGCGATGTACTTTTTTATAAACCGTGATAGATGGCAATAACTAGTTGCTATTTCAAAATCTATGAGATAATGGGGGAGATTTACTAAAACGGGAGCACTCAAAATCTGGTGCAACTGTGCATGGTAGCCAATCAGCTTCTAATTTCAGCTTGTTCAATTAAGCTTTGACATTAAACCTGGAAGCTAATTTTGCACTCTCCAGTTTTAGTAAATAACCCCCAATGCCATTTTGTAGTACTAGCTATGATTAGTCAATGCATCCTAATGCAGGGCTGTGCATATGTTTTAAAAGTGTTTTAGCCTTGTCTGTTATGTCTGAAATAAACACATATGTGAAGTTATTTTCTGATGATGTATTTAATGAATCTCTATTCGAGGTTGACATGTTCATTTAGAGACTTTTAGAGCTTTATTTCAGTTTATGTACTATACATCCTGAATGGTATCAACAACAATAGAGTAGGATATATTATTATAGTGTAAATCCACTCCTTCTCACTCAGTTATCTAAATCCCAATGACTCAGTGTAACGCCTTCCACCCCAGAAAGGCAATTACAAACAGTGACAATGAGCCACATAAATAAATAATAAAAAAAAATTAAAATTATACGGGCAAAAACCCAAATTGTGATCTGAAAATGAATCTTCTACATAAATCCAAAAAGTCACTAAAAATCATCTAGTGTCCAAAAATTATTTTTCTTATGTAGTGAACTGTCCATAGATATGCATAGTCATACACAGTTCTTCCTTGTTCCCATATTACCTCAAAATAAAGAAATAAACATAGTGCATTATCCTATAAAGTGAATGCACAAACACAAACAAAACAAAAACCCAAACACAAGGTCTCCTGTGAATCGATGTACCTTACCAAATTGACAAAAGAAACCAAGTACAAAACATGCTGCAAATCCTCCCTTCAATTGCAAACAAAATGGATGATGTGAACCAGGGGCGGACTGACAACTCATGGGGCCCCCGGGCAATAGGGGATCATGGGGCCCCTGTGTCCTTGGCCAAACTCAAAAAAGCCTATGAAAAAGGTACCAGGGGCATCTCATGGGGCCCCCTACTGACCCTGGGTCCTAGGGCAGTGCCAGAGTTTCCAAATGGTCAGTCCGCCCCTGATGTGAACCCATACACTCAAATAATAATGTAAAGGTGTGCACCTTACCAGAGGACAGGTAAACAGGGCTTAGAATAGACCACCAGCTATCCCGGATCCTGTCTTCATATGCTCCGCACAATACACACAAAACTGAGCATGTGCAGAATGGTTATGGGTTCAGTCTGTCTTATCAGGTGGACATTTTAACAAGAGGACAGGCAGAGAAGAGAGGATCAAACAGCCTTTTTACACAATGCAGAGGATTACCATTTAGTTTCCACAGTGAGTATAACAAGTGTGCTTTACTGTAACTACAGACTGATTTTATTGTTGTTTAGTAACATTTTAAAGGATGCATGTACAATTAACATTATATGCTTTTCTGATTTTTTGATAGTAAATCTTTTGCTTACTCAAAGTATGTTTAAAGAGCTATTAAACCCAAAAGCAAACATTTATTTTTATTGCAGCTTACCAACTCATTGATGTGATGGCTGAACTCATTTTCTTTTTAGGCTTTCATTCTTCTATTTTCATCGGTGAACGCTCCAGTAAGTCTGTTCTTTTTCAAAAGAACAAGCTCTCCAGCAGAATGTATCAGATACAAAGATGAGACAAACCATTGAACACAAGAAGTGGTTCTTACAATGATCAGCTTTTATAATTTATATAAAGCTTTTATTGAAAAAGAGAAAAAACTGTTTACTGTAAACTGCTTATAGTGTAAGCTTGAGTTCAGCTTCCATTTGTTAGTGTATCTAAATTTGCTAGTGCATTTAACACTCCCTTCCCCCAGACTGACAATGCTGCTGTCCAAAGTTGCCCCCTGTGCTTCTTTATCCAGACTGGGGGCACGCAAATAAAAGGAGGTATGTTACTGGCCAGATCACCAGGTGCAAACAGAGGGGGAAAAAGTATAAAAAAAAAAGAAAATGAATGCAGCCACCACTTTTAATAATTGGTAAGCTGCAATATATTACATTGTTGGTTTTAAAATACTGCTTTAATAATAGCATGCAAAGAAGCAAAGGGATACTTAAAGGCTATTCCATTTTTTTGAAAAAAAGCAAACAAAAAAAAATACATAGCATAGACAACTGCTGCACAAGCCATATTTTAATTATTGTAAAAATTACCTTTCCTTTTTAGTCCGCAGTCACTGTAATTTTCTGTAAAATTAAATTCAATATGACAAGCTGGAGGTATTCTTTACACTAGAGGTGTACAGAATGCCCCCCCCCCCCCCGCAGAAATGTAATTTCCTACTTGTGTGATTGGCTCGCTGTTTTTCCCAGAAGTCTGAACTAGTACACAGTTCAAATTTTAGACATTCTATGCAACAGAAATGATATTTCTACACAAGTTAATTACTTCTAAAGTGAGAATTGCAGACACGGCAATTTTTTATCATCAGAGCACAAACAGTTCATCAGCTCATTATAATGAACCAGTCCCTCCCATTCATAATTTTTATCCAAATGATATAGTGAAACAAATAGCTTTTTCTTCAGATCAAAACAAGGTAGGACTCTGTAAAAAGTTTGTTAAAGCGAAGTTCCACTCAAAAGTGGAAGCTCCACTTCTATGCCTCTCCCCCCCGCTGAAATATTTGGCACATTTTGGGGGGGAGCAGGTACCTGGTTTTGACAGGTACCCTCTTCCACATTTGGCGCCCCCCCGCAGCTCTCTGGGTCACTTCCAATGTCCCAGAGAACTGCAGCCCATGCACATAGCTCAGTGCGCTTTGCGCATGCACAGAAGGAAACGCCGGTTTCCCTCATTCAAGATGGCGGCGGCAACACCTGACAGCAAATTGGGCAGCACAGTGGCTAAATGGTTAGCACTTCCGCCTGGCAGCACTGGGGTCATTGGTTCGAATTCCAGCCAAGGCACCACCTGCCTGGAGTTTGCATGCTCTCCCTGTGCCTGCGTGGGTTTCCTCCGGGTACTCCGATTTCCTCCCACACTCCAAAGACATGCTGGTAGGTTAATTGGCTCCTGTCTAAATTGGCCCTAGTATGTGTATGTATGAATGTGAGTTAGGGACCTTAGATTGTACACCCCTTGAGGGTTAGGGACTGATGTGAATGTACAATATATATGTAAAGTGCTGTGTAAATTGACGGAGCTATATAAGTACCTGAAATAAATAAATAAATTGAAGAATTGGCTCAGGGTGAGGACACAGCTGGATGCATGGACAGGTAAGTGCCCTAATATTAAAAGTCATCAGCCACAGCATTTGCAGCTGCTGATTATTAACTTTTTTTGGGGAGGTGGTAGGGGCCAGAACTCCTCTTTTAAAATGCCTATAATGTACTTTTATCATTCAGAGGGGATTTTTTGTTTTTCTCAACTAAAGTGCAGCTACTCTTTAACTCTCCTGCTTCCCTCATTGCCAATCACCTCTCCAATGTTGAACAATCCACTGCTGAAGTTGTTTCTGAAACTAACATTTCCTGAAGTGTCAATCTCCTGAGTTTCTGCAGCTCTCACTCGTTCTTCATGCTGCCCTCCACATCACTAGTGTGTTCTATAATGAGTAGAAGTCAACAGGAGGAACCAATGAAAGCTGCGGGGGCTCAGAAAATCGGCATGTCAGTCTCAGTATAAACCACAGAGGCAGTGGGGAAGTGAGCAATCCTTTGTTTCTTTGCAGGTATGCCTTTATTGAAGATACTTTGAGTAATCAACAGAGTCACTTAAAAAATAAGATACAGAAATTATAGGCAAAAAGGTTGTACAATTTTCATTTAATGCTTTTATTTATAATGACTTGAAATGAAAGGAAAGTAATTATGAGAAGATGACATCACCCTTCATTCATCATTTAATGTATATAGAAAAGGCATAGTCTGATAACATTTGTATAATATACTGTACTAACATATGGGAAAGTGAGAATTAAGTGTATATATATATATATATATTTTTTTTTTTCCCGGATCTGTGTGGGCAAAAGTATTAGTTCATTATGTTCTAAATCAGTAAGCCAGAACAAGTATGCAGAACAGGGGCGGACTGACAACTCATGGGGCCTCCAGGCAATAGGGGATCATGGGGCCCCTGTGTCCTTGCCCAAACTCAAAAAGGCCTATGAAAAAGGTACCAGGGGCATCTCATGGGGCCACCTACTGACCCTGGGCTCTCGGGCAGTGCCAGAGTTTCCAAATGGTCAGTCCGCCCCTGGTGCAGAATGATACTTCAAAATAAGGTTACTCCATTTGACCTACACACTGGTTCCTGGATCTCCCCATACAGGTCTATAGGAAAACAAAAGCAACTGAATCAGATCAATTGCACATGCAAACATTTATGAAATTTCAGAAGCATCTAAAACTGATGTCAAAAGCATGCTGTATTTGCCCTTTGAAACCCATCAATACGTCTCAAGCCATGTATTACGGTATATTGTATAATAAAAAGATAGTGAGCGCTCCTAAAAACAGCTGCTAAAACACCAATAGGTACCAATGTAAAACCTTCAATATAAATAGCAAGATAAGAGTGTAGCGCTAAAAGATAGATATCGATAAAATATAAATAAATAGAATTATGTAAAATACTCAATTGGCAAATCATTGAGTATTTTACATAATTCTATTTATTTATATTTTATCGATATTTATCTTTTAGCGGTACACCCTTATCTTGCCATGTATTATATTGCTGTCGTATGGTCCACCTTTATCTGCCCAAATTCCAGGTGCTAGTCCAGCTTGCAACAGAAAAAAATCATGCAAAGGATTATGGCTGACCACATTCCTGTGAAATCCACTTTTTATTGAAGATATCCATAAAATCAAACACAATACAACAACAGGAGAAATGAGACTACTAGCATGGTTCACAATATAGAGCGCTTAATCAAAGAGTCTCATGTATTCCCCTGATATGTTCCAGTCCCGGAAGATTTTCTCCCCTTCATGACCAGGCCATTTTTTGCTATTCAACACTGCATTACTTTGACAATTGTTTAATCATGCAACTCTGTACATAAATTAAATTTAAGTACATTTTCCCACAAATAGAGCTTTCTTTAGGTAGTATCTGATCGCAATGTTTTTTTTTTTTTTTTTTGTGCTGTAAACTGTCAGATTTGAAAAAAAAAAAACACAATATTTTTTACTTCCTGCTATAAAACATATCCAATAAAAAAATTAAAAATCAATGTTCTTCTAAAGTTAAAGCCAATATGTATTCTGCTACATATTTTTGGTAAAATAAGCATATATTGATGGTTTTGCGCAACATTTATAGCGTCTACAAACTATGACATATAAGATTTTCACCCTTCATGATCAGGCCATTTTTTGCTATTCAACACTGCATTACTTTAACTGACAATTGTGCAATCATGCAACTCTGTACATAAATTAAATTTAAGTAAATTTTCCCACAAATAGAGCTTTCTTTAGGTAGTATTTGATCGCCACAGTTTTTTTTTTTTCATTTTTTGTGCTATAAACTGTCAGTTTTGAAAAAAAAACAATATTTTATACTTCCTGCTATAAAACATATCCAATAAAAATATTGTGATGGACACTAACTGAAACTTTTGACACTTTGTGGGAACCAGTGACACTAATACAGTGATCAGTGCTAAAAAATATACTCTGTCACTGTACGAATTAAACTGGCTGGGAAGGGGTTAAGTGTGTAGGACAATCAAAGGGTTTAATGTGTGTCTAACCAACGTTTTTGTGTGCGCAGTGTGCTGCTTTTACTAAGGGATGTGCTCAATTTCATCCCCTGCTTTGCAGGGAAACAAAATTCAGCACATCCTCACTGAGGATGGATCTCTGAATTGTTTACATATTGTGTGTCTCCTCGCCAATCAACAGGTGCCAGCAGTCATCCATTGGCCAGCACCCACTGATCAGCTTCTGCTGTGACTAATCACAGCAGAAGCGGCGCGCCGATGACAGGCGTGTGCGCCCCCTACCCAGAAGTGTAGAATCATGTATATATTCAAGATTCTGCACAGGGCAGCCGCCTTGTAGCAGTAAAGGTTCTATAGGGTGGATGGCAACTGGTTAATGTGCATTTGTTTAAAATGTTTTTGTAACATTTTTTGTTATATGTAATTTATTTAACTATTGTGTAGCTATACACATTGTGACAGTATGAACGGCAAGGTGATGGATGGACGATATGTGTCACCTCGCATGAGGTCATACTGTGAAGTGTAAGGTGGAGTCCACTCCGGGTTTTCGGGGCCACAATAGCAGAGGTGGTTCCGGATCGGATTTTGTGCTCCACTGATAACCACCACAGGTGGTATAAATAAGACACGGCTGGAGCAAAGAGTTGCTCGTGGCCTGGGACTCAGAGAGGTATTCTGAGAGAGCTGTGTGTATGGACTATACCTACAAGAAAAGGTTTGCTGTTATTTAGTTTTGGTGACAGGGAGAAGCCCTTCACCTCTGAGAGAGGAAAGTTTCATGTTTAGTTAGTGCCTGGATGGCAAGGGTTTATTTTACTGTTTTGTTTGTTTTGACCTTTGTGCAAACCTGTAAATAAAGCTGACAACCAGTCAGATTTTAAGAAAGCCTGCTGTGCGGTCTACCTTTTTCCCAGGGAAGGTGATCCCCCACCTGAGCTAACCCCACATATGGTGGATTTGGTGGGCAACTTCCTGAGCAAGTGGGAAGATGGAGGAAGTTATAAGAGCCTTGCTGCAGGCCAACGCTGCACAACGGGAGACGAATCGCCAGTTGTCGGAAGCCCAAAGGCACAACATGAAGCCCAACAAGCAGACCGAGAGCTCCTTAAGCAGGTGGCCTAAAACCTATTGGAATTAAAAAAGGAATCTGCAGATCCGCTGCCAGTGGAGCAGAAAATGGCACGGGCCAGCCATTTTTTGCAAAAGTTGACACCTGCGGATGATGTGGAGGCCTATCTCACAACTTTTGAAAGGGTTGCTGTTCGGGAAAGATGGCAAAAAGTGCAATGGGCAGGACTGCTTGCACCATTTCTGACGGGTGAATCCCAAAAAGCCTATTATGACCTGGAACCAGGGGATGCCCAGGACTATGAGAAACTGAAGGCTGAGGTCCTTGCACGCCTGGGTGTCACCATTGCAGTCCGGGCCCAACGGGTGCATCAGTGGCATTACAGGGCTGACAAACCACCCAGATCTCAGATGTTTGATTTGATACATCTCTCCAAAAAGTGGCTCCAGCCAGAGGTATTATCAGGCCCTCAGATTGTGGAGCGTGTGGTCATGGACCAATATTTACGTGCACTCCCTGTCACTTTGAGGAAGTGGGTTGGCCGTGGAGACTCTAAATCTGCAAACGAGCTGGTGGACCTGGTGGAGAGATATGCAGCCGCTGAGGACTTTTTTCATTCACCTGGGCCATACCCCAATGTCACTAGGGGTGGAAAACTATCCGGAAGATCCGGTAAGACTGTTCCATGGGCCAAAGGCTCAGAAAAAAATGATAAGACTATTGTGTCAGATAATGAGACTGTAGGCTTAGGACCTAGAGACTGGCCAAATAGGTCAGGAAGGTCCCCAAAGCCGTTTAGAGGTCTAAGCACTGAACATATCAAATGTTATCGGTGTCATGCGTTGGGTCATATTGCTGCAAACTGTCCTTTAAATGATGAACCTATGCAATGTGAAAATGCTTATTTAGGAAAACGCATGTCTCTTTTTGCACAGGTGGTATGTACTGCAGCATATCAGAAATGCATTGAAAAGCAAATGTGTGTGATTGCCATTGATGAAAAGCCAGTAACTGCTCTGCTAGACTCGGGTAGTGTTGTGACCTTAGTTAAAAGTCATTTGGTAAACCCTGCCAGCTTACACCCTAGCACGATTGGGGTTATTTGTATTCATGGGGATACACGTAATTACCAGACTGCTCTGGTGGAGATTGGTACTCCCTGGGGCCCTGTGACCCATTCTGTGGGGGTGGTGCCCTCTCTGCTTCATGAAGCCATAGTGGGGAGAGATTTTCCCCATTTCTGGAAGTTATGGGATAAGGAGGGGAGTCAGGAGGACCGAGCTCCCCCTGCTGGGGAAACACTGAAAACTCCTGAACTCACTCCTGACCCCTTTGACGGCAAGGTGGAAGGGGAAACTGTTGGTGTGTCCAAGGAAGGTATAGACCTTTTTCCTTTCTCTGTAATGGCTGGGGAGCAGGAGGAGTTGGATCCAACCCCAGACATTGAGGATATAGAACAAGAGATGATCGCTGGCTCTAGTGAGAGTGGACAGAATGTGGTGCCTGACCTAGAGGTCAGAAAAGAGGATTTTTGTACGGAACAACTGAAAGATTCCACACTTAATAGAGCCCGTGAAAACATTAAAATGATTGATGGGGAACCAGTTGAAAATGATGTAGCGGTGTCTTTTCCCTACATGGCTCTTAACAATAACTTGCTGTATCAAGTGGTAAATCAAGGGGAGGAGGTGGTAGAACAGTTAGTGGTCCCCAAACCCTTTCGTCGGATGGTACTGGATTTAGCCCATGGGCATATAATGGGTGGACACCTGGGTGTAGAGAAAACAAAGGAAAGAATAACCCAGAGATTCTTCTGGCCAGGCTTACATGGAGACATCAAAGCGCACTGTGAGTCATGCCCGGAATGTCAATATTCTGCGCCCTCACCCCATTTTCGCAGTCCGCTAGTACCTCTACCCATAATTGAAGTACCGTTTGAAAGAGTGGGCATGGACCTAGTGGGTCCAGTAGTAAAGTCTGCCCGGGGCCATCAGCACATACTGGTTATACTTGACTATGCCACCCGGTATCCTGAAGCCATCCCCTTGCGTAATACCTCTGCTAAAAATATCGCCAAAGAGCTTGTCCGGGTGTTTAGTCGTGTAGGTATTCCAAAGGAGATATTAACGGATCAGGGCACGCCATTTATGTCTAGAGTTATGAAAGAGTTATGCAAATTGTTCAAAATCTCCCATCTCCGTACCTCGGTCTACCACCCCCAAACCGATGGGCTTGTGGAAAGGTTTAACAAGACCCTTAAGAATATGTTAAAAAAGGTGGTGGACAAAGATGGGAGAAATTGGGATTTTTTGCTACCATATCTCATGTTTGCTATACGAGAAGTACCTCAGGCATCTACAGGATATTCACCTTTTGAATTACTGTATGGTAGACATCCCAGGGGATTGCTAGATGTTGCAAAAGAAACCTGGGAGACAGAGTCCACGCCCTATAGAAGTGTCATCGAGCATATCTCACAGATGCAGGATAGAATCGCAGCCGTCATGCCACTTGTTCGGGAACACATGGAGCAAGCCCAGGAGGTCCAGAGAAGGGTTTATAACCGGGGTGCCAGGATCCGTACCTTCAACCCTGGGGATAGAGTGCTGGTGCTAGTCCCCACCGTGGAAAGTAAATTCCTCGCAAAGTGGCAAGGTCCCTTTGAAATTAGGGAGAAAGTGGGGGAAGTAAATTATAAAGTTTACCAGCCAGGAAAAAGGAAACCCGAACAAATCTATCATGTTAATCTCTTAAAACCTTGGAAAGACAGGGAAAGTTTGTTGGCAGTACCAAGCCCCCAAAAGGACGTGGTTCCCGTGGCCCCTCAGGTACCTATAATGGAAACCTTGTCAGTATCCCAACAAAATGATGTTAAGGAGTTTGTGAGGAAAAATGGAGATTTCTTCTCCCACCTACCTGGACTGACGACGGTCATACAGCATGACATAGTTACCCAGCCCGGGGTCCGCATAAATGTCAAGCCCTATAGAATACCCGAGGCCAGGCGGGAAGCGGTGGCAAAGGAAATAAAGGACATGTTAGAGTTGGGAGTGATTGAGGAATCTCACAGTGAGTGGTCGAGTCCCATAGTGTTGGTCCCAAAACCAGATGGAACAATTCGTTTCTGTAATGATTTCAGGAAACTGAACAGTGTGTCTAAGTTTGATGCGTACCCTGCCTCGGGTGGATGAGCTCATTGACAGGTTGGGAACGGCTCGGTACATAACCACCTTAGATTTAACCAAAGGCTATTGGCAGATTCCTTTAACGGAAGCTGCAAAAGAAAAGACGGCATTCTCTACCCCCGAGGGGTCCTTTCAGTAAAGGGGATGCCGTTTGGTTTACATGGTGCTCCTGCATCATTCCAAAGGATGATGGACAAGACGTTGAGACCACATCGCCAATATGCAGCTGCCTATTTGGACAATGTCGTTATCCACAGTCCAGACTGGGAATCTCATTTGTCCTGCTTGCAAGCGGTCGTAGATTCGCTGCGGGAAGCAGGTCTTACCGCCAACCCCGGAAAGTGTGCCATAGGCTTAGAGGAGGCCAAATATCTTGGCTACATCATTGGTCGAGGTCTCATTAGGCCTCAGATCAATAAAATTGAGGCGATTCAAAAGTGGCCCCAACCTGTAAATAAAAAGCAAGTCCGGGCATTTCTTGGGATCACAGGATACTACAGGCGGTTTATCCCTAATTTTGCCACCATTGCAGCCCCACTGACAGATCTGACGAAAGGTAGGGGGTCGGTCATGATTAAGTGGAATCCCGAGGCGGAGACCGCATTTCAAAGGCTGAAACAAGCTCTCTGTGCCCAACCTGTGCTTGTGACTCCAGATTTCACAACAGAGTTTGTGGTACAGACTGATGCCTCTGACGTGGGACTAGGTGCGGTACTGTCCCAAATCAGAGATGGGGAGGAGCACCCTGTGGTCTACCTAAGTAGAAAACTCAACAAACATGAGAGAAACTATGCCATTGTGGAGAAGGAATGTTTGGCCATCAAATGGGCCTTGGAGGCCCTGAAATATTACCTGTTAGGAAGACCGTTCAAGTTGGTTACTGATCATGCCCCGCTCAAACGGATGTGTGATGATAAGGAGAAAAACAGTCGAGTGACAAGGTGGTTTCTCGCGCTACAAGTGTTCAAATTCACAGTGGAACACAGAGCTGGGAAACTGCAAAGTAATGTAGATGCCCTTTCCCGGGTCCATTGCCTGGTTGGGACAGTTGCTCAGCCGCAGGGGCTTGAGCAGAGGGGGGGGATATGTGACAGTATGAACGGCAAGGTGATGGATGGACGATATGTGTCACCTCGCATGAGGTCATACTGTGAAGTGTAAGGTGGAGTCCACTCCGGGTTTTTGGGGCCACAATAGCAGAGGTGGTTCCGGATCGGATTTTGTGCTCCACTGATAACCACCACAGGTGGTATAAATAAGACACGGCTGGAGCAAAGAGTTGCTCGTGGCCTGGGACTCAGAGAGGTATTCTGAGAGAGCTGTGTGTATGGACTATACCTACAAGAAAAGGTTTGCTGTTATTTAGTTTTGGTGACAGGGAGAAGCCCTTCACCTCTGAGAGAGGAAAGTTTCATGTTTAGTTAGTGCCTGGATGGCAAGGGTTTATTTTACTGTTTTGTTTGTTTTGACCTTTGTGCAAACCTGTAAATAAAGCTGACAACCAGTCAGATTTTAAGAAAGCCTGCTGTGCGGTCTACCTTTTTCCCAGGGAAGGTGATCCCCCACCTGAGCTAACCCCACAACATGTATATACAGTATTTCTCCAGCTTCTGATACGTAAAGAAAAATTAGAGATACTGGTGGGGTTTTATATGTTGTGTTGAACAATAAAGCTTAATGAATGATGATATAGTGCTATGCCACCATATTGATATTGAGACTTGCAAATGTAAGAGGCAATGGAGGAACCTTACAAAGAGATGGCACCCATGGCTGTGGAAGACAGCTCAAAAGAGCTTGGAGTAGTGAATGGGCTGCCATGACATACATAAGACATGTTCAGACTGGTAAAAATAAGATAATTTTTAACATTATTATTATTGCTATTGTTATTTTTTTTTTATTATTATAACCCTTTCTTAGTGAATGTGTCAGCACAACAGTACTTTTCGTTGCTTGAATATTCCATCTAGCTAAACCTTCCATGCTCTCAACTTTGTTCAAGCCATGTTTGATTGTATCCTTCTTATAATCGTTTTATGTTGCCCCAAGAAGGCAGTACTATTAAACTGAAAGAAGTTGGTCAACAAAGAGTACTAGAATATAGGTGATAATGAGTTGATTAGTCCACCTGAATGAGGAGCTCTTCATTGCAAATCGTTAAAAGGGATCATTTCAATACAAAAATTACTAGTTTTGCCTTTTGCAATGTGTAATTGTAATTGGATTAGAGTATCGTCACATGGACTGATTATGGGAAATGTATATGAAAAAAAAAATGCGGCTGTGTTTTTCTAATAAATTTACATGATCAACATTAGAGCTGATCTCACATTTCAGGTGATGTTAAGTTCAAGCCGGATTTTATGGATTTGGGTGGCCAAATCTGAATTTTAGAGTTGTTTTTGTAAGTTTGGATTCCTAAAAGGTTTCTGTAAAAGACTAGGAAGGAAGTGCTCAGACTGTTTTTTTTGTCACCATCATTTCATCAGACAGAGCTGCCAGGAACTTCCCAAAACATTCTGAACAACTTTTGCTGCTCTGTAATATACACCTTTTGGGGCCTGGTTCAGATTTTTGCTCCCTTCAGTGGGACTTCCAGTTCAGAATTTACAAATTTTGGAGATTCTCAAGTTTTTAAAAAAATTGAATCACAACTGATTGTAATTTTCATGAGTTCCTTCTTTTCTAAGCATCATATCAGTTCATTACAATAACCCTATTGCTATCCCTAATCCTTTTTCTTTTCTAACAAAGCCTTATTATCACGTCAGTGCCGCCTTGCTCCTTCATTGTAATTAAAATGGAAATTGAAGCGCCACACCACTGCGAAGAGGTTCAGATCAAACTTTATTCCAATAAAAGTCAGGGGGACAATCCATGGAGTATCTAACATGGTTCAGGGGTCCATAAGAAGCCCCCTTCATCAGGGCTTGATTCAATAAAATGTGAATGGACTAGAAGTGATCTGAACTCTTAATGTTATTTCCTCCAATGTGATTGCAAGCACAAGCCTTGCCAGCAGTTGGTTTCCATCTTGGAACCCAAACACTTAACACACACTCACTGACTTCTAGTCAGCAAAGTGTGCCGGTAAAGGTATGTCAAAAATAGAGAGATGGCATGGTGTATGGCAGGGCTGCTGTTAGAAACCACGGGCCCCATACAGCCAACCTGAAAGGGCCCTACCAAAAAAATAAAAACACAGTTTACTAGGCTTCACTTATGAATGAATACAGTGAGTGATCAGTACTGATCACTCATTGTATTCATTCAGGAGAGAGAACGGGCTGGTGTATGTGACATATTTTCTGGACCTTTTTCAATTATGAAGGACCCTATTGTGAATTGAGAATGGAATTCAGCAGCACTGCGGGGTGGGGGCAAAAAAGGGGGGCCTGGGAAGCAGGGGGAAATGTATGGTGCACAGGGAGGGAGATGGGTGCGGCAGATAGGCAATTACTGGAATCGATCCCTTGTATGGCTCTTTCTGCAGCAGCTAAAATCCAGTGGGGGGGAGAGGAGAAGAAGCCATCTTTTAGCTGCTGCAGAGTGAGCCACACAGGGGATTGGTTCCAGTAATTGCTGCCCCGATCACCCTCCCTGCCTAAATTTGATTCACCCAGCTGTCTGGGCACCCTGCTGGCCTGGGCCCCCATACAGGAGGACTAGTGGTAGCCCCTTATCCAAGGCCCTGGTGTATGGCCTCATGGGTGTGCTGCTACACCATGACCTAAGTGACCATATTTTGCTGATAACAATTAAATCATTGTGATGCTCATCTCATTCAATGACCACTTCATTAGTTCATTTCAATGCCAGAAAACACACAAATAGTGTATTCTGCCATATAAATACTATAATCACTGATTCAGCGTACCAGTCAGGCAACTAATATTTTCATAAGGAGAGTTCAGCAATGGCAGCCTTCATGTTCCCCATGCTACAAGTTCCTTTAAAGTGATTAAAAAGGTTCTTTTTTTTTTTTTTTTTTTTAAATGGCAAACATATTACAATAACCTACTCTGCACAATGGTTTACAACAGAGCGGCCCCAATCCTCCTCTTTTGGGGTTTCCCACCAGCACTCTGGACCAGGGGCGGACTGACAACTCATGGGGCCCCCGGCAATATGGGATCATGGGGCCCCTGTGTCCTTGCCCACACTCAAACCGCACCCAAAAAAGCCTATGAAAGGTACCAGGGGCATCTCATGGGGCCCCTTACTGACCCCGGGCCCTCGGGCAGTGCCTGAGTTTCCGAATAGTCAGTCCGCCCCTGCTCTGGACTCCTCCTCTGCGGCGTATGTTTCCTAAGGTAGCACATGTGTGAGATCGCTCCTGAGCTGCACTGTATAAGCTATTGACACACACAGTATGGTTTGGCCTCGCCCTCTGCTCCCATATTACTGGATTTGATTGACAGCAACAAGAGCCAATAGCTCCCGTTACTCTCACTGAGTCCAATGAGAGAGAGAGCAGCACTGCTGCTCTCGGGCACAGCACTGGATTGCTCAGGTAAGTATTTAGGAATTGCTTGGGGGAGTTGTAAAAGGGCCTTTTGGCTAAGATCAAGTGCAGTATCTGTTCTTATCGGTGTCCAGTAGGGGTTCTCCGCCGTCATTTTTGCTTTTAGGCGAAGATGGCTGACTGTATAGTACCCCTGTTGGTAGGATGGGGGCTCTGAAGGCTAGTACCGGCTGGAAGAGAAACCGAGGTGCCCGCAGGCTGTTGGGGCCTGGGAGTAATTCCTCCGGGAAAACAAGAGGGGCCCAGTTCCTCCTGATTCGAATGGATCTGCCTGGTCTGACCAGGGGCCAGGGAGGCAGAAATTCAATGGAGCAGTGCCCCCCTGAGTGGTCTCCTCAGGGGTGCTCTTAGTAGCACATGGGGGTGGGATCCCAAGTGTGAAAAGCGCACACGGTCACTGTTCTAAAACACTTCTTCTGCACTGTGCCTTTTAGGGCTAGGCCTTTTGGCTAAGTACAGGACAATTTTTTTTTTTTGCTACAGACCTCAGGGCCTAGCCAGTTCACAATTTCACGGCCACTTATTTATTTTTCTCCCACGTTTTGTCACCCTTCACGTTTGTGTGTGTTTTTTTTTTTCTCACTTGATGGTAGGGTGTGGATCCTCTGGCCTTCCCTGAAGTCTAGGGGGAGGATGCATGGCCATTAGGTTCCTTCCTCCCTTGTCCCTGGGGGGGGGGGGTCTCTCTTTGGGAGAGCCCCCTGACCTAGTACTTGGTGGTTGGCTTCGGCTAGCCACAAGGAAAGGGGTCCGCCAGGCCTTTTGGCTAGGTGGACCATGTGGAAACCTCAGTCCCTGTCAGGAGCCTCATGTCCCGGGGGATCAAGGTAGAGGTCCTACCCCTTTGGGGGGTGGACTAAAGCACACCCCTAAGTCCACTTTTTTGTGTTTGTGTTTTGCACTTGCATGATTTTTGTAGACTTACTTTTTTTGTTATTTCGCACCTCCGTGGAAAAAAAAAAATAAATGAAAGTACCATAACGTGGAGAATGCATTGAGATAACCTGAAGCCTTTACAACCACTTTGAACATTGCTTTGTCGCAATAAAGTGAAAATTATTAATATAATAAAACAATGAGCAGCCCATTATGTCTTTGAAAGTTGAAAGTTTCTTGCTCCAGTCTATGTGGCCTCTCAACAAATCTGAGCAGCAGATCTGGATGTTTTATTGGAGTAATGTAACTCAGGGTATGTTACACGTGTTATTTATTAATCAAGCATCACCCCTGTGAGCCCCATGAACATTTACCTGTAACAAAGTAAAATGTTTCAATGTATTTTTTCTTCAAGCTGTTTCCCAAAGGCCCATGACTAGTTTTGCTCCCTGCACTGTATAATAAACTTTGACTACAGGTAGAAATAAAATAATGCTGTATGCTATACAGTGTATAAAAAAAGGAAAGCTCTACAGAGACTTTTACAGCTGACCTTGTGCTGAACATGCGAAAGGACGAGGTTTAGTTTATCTATAAGCTAGCAAAAGATTATTGGTTCTAACAAGGATTAATAAAATAAAAAGAAAGAAAAGTACTGTACTCTGCAGTGAGCCTGTTAGTTGTTTTATATATATATAAAACTAAAAGCACTGCCAAAGAGGACATTGATCATACCTTTTATACTAGAAAATATTGTATGACCTTCTGTTGTTGGTGTTACTTTGTTACCAAGAGACTAACTTCTCTCACTTCAGGTCTACACTTCTCTATCCCCCAGCTGCCATTGGGATAGGAGAAATAAAGCTCGTTCTTTCAATAAAGACACTAGTTCAGATGACAACTGCCTAAGAGCTTGTTTGTAGTGCTTTCTGAAGAGCAATCCGTAGTAAATAGCTCTTCATAGCTTGACCGGAGGTGAGGAAGCATTATGTTGCCTCTTTCCTGCCTCATTTAACCCCAAGAAACTCACAACACAGCACCATAATTGTGTGTATTGTACACAATTGCAGCTTGGTTGAAGTGTGGCCCCATCAAAGTGGTTGTAAAGGTACAAGTTTTTTTTTTTACCTTAATGCATTCTCTGCATTAAAGTAAAAAAACGTTTGATAGTAGCTCACCCCCAGCCCCTCCCTGATACTTACCTGAGCCAGTCTTGATCCAGCACTGTGCATGTCTGCAGCATCTCTTCTCCCCTGTTTCACAGGCTTGGCTGTAAGCAGCAGGAGCCATTAGTTTCTGCAGTGGTATACAGTCATGGCCGAAATTGTTGGCACCCTTGATATTTTTCCTGAAAATCAAGTATTTCACACAAAAAAGGTATTGCATTAACACATGTTTTGCTATACACATGTTTATTCCCTTTGTATGTATTGGAACAAATATAAAACAGAGGCAGAAAAGCAAATATGACATAATGTCACACAAAACCCCAAAAATGGGCTGGACAAAAGTATTGGCACCCTTAACTTAATATTTGGTTGCACACCCTTTGGAAAACATAACTGAAATCAGTCGCTTCCTATAACCATCAATAAGCTTCTGACACCTCTCACCCGGAATTTTGGACCACTCTTCCTTTGCAAACAGCTCCAGGTCTCTCTTATTGGAAGGACACCTTTTCCCAACAGCAATTTTAAGATCTCTCCACAGGTGTTCAATGGGATTTAGATCTGGGCTCATTGCTGGCCACTTCAGAACTCTCCAGCGCTTCTTTGCCATCCATTTCTGAGTGCTTTTTGACGTATGTTTGGGGTCATTGTCCTGCTGGAAGACCCAGGATCTTGGACGCAAACCCAGCTTTCTGACACTGGGCCCTACAGTGCGACCCAAAATCCTTTGGTAATCCTCAGATTTCATGATGCCTTGCACACAGTCAAGGCACCCAGTGCCAGAGGCAGCAAAACAACCCCAAAACATCATTGAACCTCCACCATATTTTACCGTAGGTACTGTGTTTTGTTCTTTGTAGGCCTCATTCCGTTTTCGGTAAACAGTAGAATGATGTGCTTTACCGAAAAGCTCTATCTTGGTCTCATCTGTCCACAAGACGTTTTCCCAGAAGGCTTTTGGCTTACTCAAGTACATTTTGGCAAACTGTAGTCTTGCTTTTTTATGTCTCTGTGTCAGCAGTGGGGTCCTCCTGGGTCTCCTGCCATAGCGTTTCATTTCATTTAAATGTCGACGGATAGTTCGCGCTGACACTGATGCTCCCTGAGCCTGCAGGACAGCTTGAATGTCTTTGGAACATGTTTGGGGCTGCTTATCCACCATCCGGACTATTCTGCGTTGCAATCTTTCATCAATTTTCCTCATCCGTCCACGACCAGGGAGATTAGCTACAGTGCCATGGGTTGCAAACTTCTTGATAATGTTGCGCACTGTGGACAAAGGCAAATCTAGTTCTCTGGAGATGGACTTGTAACCTTGAGATTGTTGATATTTTGCCACAATTTTGGTTCTCAGGTCCTCAGACAGTTCTCGTCTCCTCTTTCTGTTGTCCATGCTTAGTGTGGCACAGACAGACACACAATGCAAAGGTTAAGTGAACGTCTCTCCTTTTTATCTGCTTTCAGGTGTGATTTCTATATTGCCCACACCTGTTACTTGCCCCAGGTGAGTTTACAGGAGCATCACATGCTTGTAACATTCTTATTTATCCGCAGTTGTGAAAGGGTGCCAATACTTTTGTCCAGCCCATTTTTGGAGGTTTGTGTGACATTATGTCGAATTTGCTTTCTTTCCTCCCTTTTTTTGTTTTGTCCCAATACACACAAAGGGAATAAACATGTGTATAGCAAAACATGTGTTAATGCAATACGTTTCGTGAGAAATACATGATTTCCTGGAGAAATATCAAGGGTGCCAACAATTTCGGCCATGACTGTATTTAGGTTTTGTGCTGCCCTAGGCAACACAAAGATCGTCTGCCCCCCACGGACAGAAACCAACACAACCCCACCCTTCCCTCTCCTGCAGAGGGAGCCTGACATTGACCAACAACACCCCTGCCCCCACCTGGGAGAGCCTTCCACTAACCCCCCCCCAGCGATAGAGAGAAAAACACTAATCTTTACAGCTGTGGACATCCCCGGGAACGAGATTCAGGATCTACATACACCATCAAGCAGCCCGCAGCCTCACTCAGATCCCACCTGGTTCCCATGGTGTGTGTGTCCCTTCTTTCATCCCTTCTTCTAGGGCAGGGGTCTGCAACCTTTAAGACATAAAGAGCCACTTGGACCAGTTTCCGAGAGGGAAAAAAAGACTGGGAGCCGCAAAACCATTGCAACTAGAGATGAGCGAAGAAATGAAAAATTCGATTCGACTGATTCGGCGAATTCGTGTACAATATTCGATTCGAGTCGAATAAATTCGCTGTGAATTTAACTTAAAAAAGGGTGTTTCTAGGCTTCAGAGAGACTTAATATTAGTGCAGAACACTGTACCTTTAATTTAAATGCCCTTGGAGTCTGCTGGGGAAGAGAAATAATACTGTCTGTCAGTATGACATGCAGATGAGTGCCGTCGATCTTAGAATCACTGCACACTTCACTCCTTTGGCCAGTCACGGGGCCAAAACCAGTGTTTGGAGCCACAGTGTGGCGGTGGAGGCAGCAGCAATGGGAGGCCATACAGCAACCTATGACAAAATGGAAACCAGCAGGAGCGTGAGGAGACCTGAAAGTGGCACATGGCAGAGTGGGAGCAATGGGAGGCGGTACAGGGACCCAGGTCACACTGTGGGCCCAGCAGCAGCGTGACCAGGCGGTACGGGGGCCCATGGCCGATATGGGGCTTGGTGGCACCTATGGAAGGCCTGTAATCTGCCAGCAACCTATGACAAAATGGACAACCGCAGGAGTGTGAGGAGATTTCAAAGTGGCACATGGCAGAGTGGAAGCAATGGGAGGCCGTACAGGGACCCAGGTCACACTGTGGGACCAGCATCAGCGTGAACAGGCGGTACGGGGGCCCATGGCCGATTTGACCTCATTCATCCCATAGTCCTGCCGACTCACGAATAGCGTGGCCTCCTCAAAGGGCCTGAGCAAGCGCAGGTGTCACACATGAGCTGACAATGGCTGACATCTAAGTTACACAGGGAGTACCTTTATCCGCTTTTAACATCAGGAAATCTGTGATGGCCTTTAGCTGTTCGTAAAGGCGGTCTAACATATGTAGGGTTGAATTACACCTTGTTGCAACGTCACAGCATGAGGAGTCGGTACGGGGGCCCATGGCAGATTACATGTCTGGCAGCAGCAATGGGAGGCCCGTAATCTGCCAGCACCCTATGTCAAAAAATTTAACACACCAGCAGTGTGAAGAGACCTGAAAGTGGCACATGGCAGCAGAGTGTGGCGATGGAGACAGCAGCAATGGGAGGCCGTACAGGGACCCATGAGAGACTCTGGACTTGGCAGCAGCATGAGGAGGCGGTATATAGGGGCCCATGGCAGATTAGGGGCCTGGCAGCAGCTATGTGAGGCCCGTAATCTGCCTGCACCCTATGTCAGAAAATTAAACACACCAGCAGTGTGAAGAGACCTGAAAGTGGCACATGGCAGAGTGTGGCGATGGAGACAGCAGCAATGGGAGGCCGTACAGGGACCCATGACAGACTCTAGACTTGGCAGCAGCATGAGGAGGCGGTATATAGGGGCCCATGGCAGATTAGGGGCCTGGCAGCAGCTATGTGAGGCCCGTAATCTGCCTGCACCCTATGTCAAAAAATTTAACACACCAGCAGTGTGAAGAGACCTGAAAGTGGCACATGGCAGCAGAGTGTGGCGATGGAGACAGCAGCAATGGGAGGCCGTACAGGGACCCATGAGAGACTCTGGACTTGGCAGCAGCATGAGGAGGCGGTATATAGGGGCCCATGGCAGATTAGGGGCCTGGCAGCAGCTATGTGAGGCCCGTAATCTGCCTGCACCCTATGTCAAAAAATTTAACACACCAGCAGTGTGAAGAGACCTGAAAGTGGCACATGGCAGCAGAGTGTGGCGATGGAGACAGCAGCAATGGGAGGCCGTACAGGGACCCATGACAGACTCTAGACTTGGCAGCAGCATGAGGAGGCGGTATATAGGGGCCCATGGCAGATTAGGGGCCTGGCAGCAGCTATGTGAGGCCCGTAATCTGCCTGCACCCTATGTCAAAAAATTTAACACACCAGCAGTGTGAAGAGACCTGAAAGTGGCACATGGCAGCAGAGTGTGGCGATGGAGACAGCAGCAATGGGAGGCCGTACAGGGACCCATGAGAGACTCTGGACTTGGCAGCAGCATGAGGAGGCGGTATATAGGGGCCTATGGCAGATTAGGGGCCTGGCAGCAGCTATGTGAGGCCCGTAATCTGCCTGCACCCTATGTCAAAAAATTTAACACACCAGCAGTGTGAAGAGACCTGAAAGTGGCACATGGCAGCAGAGTGTGGCGATGGAGACAGCAGCAATGGGAGGCCGTACAGGGACCCATGACAGACTCTAGACTTGGCAGCAGCATGAGGAGGCGGTATATAGGGGCCCATGGCAGATTAGGGGCCTGGCAGCAGCTATGTGAGGCCCGTAATCTGCCTGCACCCTATGTCAAAAAATTTAACACACCAGCAGTGTGAAGAGACCTGAAAGTGGCACATGGCAGAGTGTGGCGATGGAGACAGCAGCAATGGGAGGCCGTACAGGGACCCATGACAGACTCTAGACTTGGCAGCAGCATGAGGAGGCGGTATATAGGGGCCCATGGCAGATTAGGGGCCTGGCAGCAGCTATGTGAGGCCCGTAATCTGCCTGCACCCTATGTCAAAAAATTTAACACACCAGCAGTGTGAAGAGACCTGAAAGTGGCACATGGCAGCAGAGTGTGGCGATGGAGACAGCAGCAATGGGAGGCCGTACAGGGACCCATGAGAGACTCTAGACTTGGCAGCAGCATGAGGAGGCGGTATATAGGGGCCCATGGCAGATTAGGGGCCTGGCAGCAGCTATGTGAGGCCCGTAATCTGCCTGCACCCTATGTCAAAAAATTTAACACACCAGCAGTGTGAGGAGACCTGAAAGTGGCACATGGCAGCAGAGTGTGGCGATGGAGACAGCAGCAATGGGAGGCCGTACAGGGACCCATGAGAGACTCTGGACTTGGCAGCAGCATGAGGAGGCGGTATATAGGGGCCCATGGCAGATTAGGGGCCTGGCAGCAGCTATGTGAGGCCCGTAATCTGCCTGCACCCTATGTCAAAAAATTAAACACACCAGCAGTGTGAAGAGACCTGAAAGTGGCACATGGCAGCAGAGTGTGGCGATGGAGACAGCAGCAATGGGAGGCCGTACAGGGACCCATGAGAGACTCTGGACTTGGCAGCAGCATGAGGAGGCGGTATATAGGGGCCCATGGCAGATTAGGGGCCTGGCAGCAGCTATGTGAGGCCCGTAATCTGCCTGCACCCTATGTCAAAAAATTAAACACACCAGCAGTGTGAAGAGACCTGAAAGTGGCACATGGCAGCAGAGTGTGGCGATGGAGACAGCAGCAATGGGAGGCCGTACAGGGACCCATGAGAGACTCTGGACTTGGCAGCAGCATGAGGAGGCGGTATATAGGGGCCTATGGCAGATTAGGGGCCTGGCAGCAGCTATGTGAGGCCCGTAATCTGCCTGCACCCTATGTCAAAAAATTTAACACACCAGCAGTGTGAAGAGACCTGAAAGTGGCACATGGCAGCAGAGTGTGGCGATGGAGACAGCAGCAATGGGAGGCCGTACAGGGACCCATGACAGACTCTAGACTTGGCAGCAGCATGAGGAGGCGGTATATAGGGGCCCATGGCAGATTAGGGGCCTGGCAGCAGCTATGTGAGGCCCGTAATCTGCCTGCACCCTATGTCAAAAAATTTAACACACCAGCAGTGTGAAGAGACCTGAAAGTGGCACATGGCAGCAGAGTGTGGCGATGGAGACAGCAGCAATGGGAGGCCGTACAGGGACCCATGAGAGACTCTGGACTTGGCAGCAGCATGAGGAGGCGGTATATAGGGGCCCATGGCAGATTAGGGGCCTGGCAGCAGCTATGTGAGGCCCGTAATCTGCCTGCACCCTATGTCAAAAAATTTAACACACCAGCAGTGTGAAGAGACCTGAAAGTGGCACATGGCAGCAGAGTGTGGCGATGGAGACAGCAGCAATGGGAGGCCGTACAGGGACCCATGACAGACTCTAGACTTGGCAGCAGCATGAGGAGGCGGTATATAGGGGCCCATGGCAGATTAGGGGCCTGGCAGCAGCTATGTGAGGCCCGTAATCTGCCTGCACCCTATGTCAAAAAATTTAACACACCAGCAGTGTGAAGAGACCTGAAAGTGGCACATGGCAGCAGAGTGTGGCGATGGAGACAGCAGCAATGGGAGGCCGTACAGGGACCCATGAGAGACTCTGGACTTGGCAGCAGCATGAGGAGGCGGTATATAGGGGCCTATGGCAGATTAGGGGCCTGGCAGCAGCTATGTGAGGCCCGTAATCTGCCTGCACCCTATGTCAAAAAATTTAACACACCAGCAGTGTGAAGAGACCTGAAAGTGGCACATGGCAGAGTGTGGCGATGGAGACAGCAGCAATGGGAGGCCGTACAGGGACCCATGACAGACTCTAGACTTGGCAGCAGCATGAGGAGGCGGTATATAGGGGCCCATGGCAGATTAGGGGCCTGGCAGCAGCTATGTGAGGCCCGTAATCTGCCTGCACCCTATGTCAAAAAATTTAACACACCAGCAGTGTGAAGAGACCTGAAAGTGGCACATGGCAGCAGAGTGTGGCGATGGAGATAGCAGCAATGGGAGGCCGTACAGGGACCCATGAGAGACTCTGGACTTGGCAGCAGCATGAGGAGGCGGTATATAGGGGCCCATGGCAGATTAGGGGCCTGGCAGCAGCTATGTGAGGCCCGTAATCTGCCTGCACCCTATGTCAAAAAATTTAACACACCAGCAGTGTGAAGAGACCTGAAAGTGGCACATGGCAGCAGAGTGTGGCGATGGAGACAGCAGCAATGGGAGGCCGTACAGGGACCCATGACAGACTCTAGACTTGGCAGCAGCATGAGGAGGCGGTATATAGGGGCCCATGGCAGATTAGGGGCCTGGCAGCAGCTATGTGAGGCCCGTAATCTGCCTGCACCCTATGTCAAAAAATTTAACACACCAGCAGTGTGAAGAGACCTGAAAGTGGCACATGGCAGAGTGTGGCGATGGAGACAGCAGCAATGGGAGGCCGTACAGGGACCCATGACAGACTCTAGACTTGGCAGCAGCATGAGGAGGCGGTATATAGGGGCCCATGGCAGATTAGGGGCCTGGCAGCAGCTATGTGAGGCCCGTAATCTGCCTGCACCCTATGTCAAAAAATTTAACACACCAGCAGTGTGAAGAGACCTGAAAGTGGCACATGGCAGCAGAGTGTGGCGATGGAGACAGCAGCAATGGGAGGCCGTACAGGGACCCATGAGAGACTCTAGACTTGGCAGCAGCATGAGGAGGCGGTATATAGGGGCCCATGGCAGATTAGGGGCCTGGCAGCAGCTATGTGAGGCCCGTAATCTGCCTGCACCCTATGTCAAAAAATTTAACACACCAGCAGTGTGAGGAGACCTGAAAGTGGCACATGGCAGCAGAGTGTGGCGATGGAGACAGCAGCAATGGGAGGCCGTACAGGGACCCATGAGAGACTCTGGACTTGGCAGCAGCATGAGGAGGCGGTATATAGGGGCCCATGGCAGATTAGGGGCCTGGCAGCAGCTATGTGAGGCCCGTAATCTGCCTGCACCCTATGTCAAAAAATTAAACACACCAGCAGTGTGAAGAGACCTGAAAGTGGCACATGGCAGCAGAGTGTGGCGATGGAGACAGCAGCAATGGGAGGCCGTACAGGGACCCATGAGAGACTCTGGACTTGGCAGCAGCATGAGGAGGCGGTATATAGGGGCCCATGGCAGATTAGGGGCCTGGCAGCAGCTATGTGAGGCCCGTAATCTGCCTGCACCCTATGTCAAAAAATTTAACACACCAGCAGTGTGAGGAGACCTGAAAGTGGCACATGTTTGAGGCATGATTCATGGCGGATTTAGTCAGTTGTGTCAGGAACTGGTGGTTTGAAATCCAGACTAATCCACGCCTGATTCATTTTCACAAACGTGAGTCTCTCCACACTTTGGGTGGACAGTCGTGTCCTCCGCGGAGTTACAATACCTCCTGCCGCACTAAACACGCGCTCCGATGCCACGCTACTGGCCGGGCATGACAGCCTTTCAAGGGCAAATTCAGCTAGTTGGGGCCAAAGGTCAAGTTTCGTTGCCCAGTAGTCAAGGGGATTGTCTACCTCGGTTGGCAGGGTGCTGTCCAAGTAGGCCCAAGCCTGTTGTTTGAGCTCCTGCTCCAGGTCCACCTGATGCTGCTGCTGCTGCTGCGGCTGGTTAGTAGTTTCCTCACTGCGCTGGTGAAGAAAGCTACTCATCATCGACTGCAGACTGAGGCAGCCACTGCTGGTGGAGCTGCCACTGCTCCTACCACCCCACCCCTCCCCTGCTGCTATGCCAGCGGAACGCGAGCGCACAGGGCCCACAGTGTCTGAGGATGGACGTTGGCGCACAAAGGCAGAGACCAACTGACTACATAGGTGGTTTTTATAGTACGTAATTTTGGCCTCCCTCTCAGCAGGTGTGAAAAAGGCCACCATTTTGGACCGGTAGCGAGGGTCCAACAAGGTGGACAGCCAAAAGTCATCCCTCTGTCTGATGGTTATTATTCGGCTGTCGCTACGCAAGCAACCGAGCATGCTATGGGCCATTTGTGCCAAGGAATGCGAGGGACTCCCTGCCTCCATCTCCACAGCATACTGCCACGGTGCGTCTGGGTCCTCTGTCTCCTCCTCCTCCTCCTCTACCAGATGCTCCTGCTCCTCCACTCCTGTCCGCTGAGTGGAAAAACCACCCATTTCACTCAATAATTCCTGAGCACAAATGTCCTCCTCTACCTCCTCCTCTTCTTCCTGTCCTGCCCCCACAGGGGTCATGTGGCGTTGAGATCTGTGCGCCACGTCTACCGCACCCTGACCAGCCATTGTTAACAGCATTTGTTCCAGGACGTGCAACAGAGGAATGACGTCGTTCATCCCATAGTCCTGCCGACTCACGAATAGCGTGGCCTCCTCAAAGGGCCTGAGCAAGCGGCAGGTGTCACGCATGAGCTGCCAATGGCTGACATCTAAGTTACACAGGGGAGTACCTTTATCCGCTTGTAACATCAGGAAATCGGTGATGGCCTTTCGCTGCTCGTAAAGGCGGTCTAACATGTGTAGGGTTGAATTCCACCTTGTTGCAACGTCGCAGATCAGGCGATGCTGTGGAATTCCGTTCTGCCGCTGCAGCTCAATGAGGGTGTTCTTTGCGGTGTAGGAAATGGCTGAAATGCATGCACAGTTTACGTGACATTTTAAGGATGTCTTGCAGTGGGATGGTGGATTTTAGGAACCGCTTGACAACCAGATTGAACACGTGAGCCATGCATGGCGCATGGCACAACCTTCCTTGACGCAGAGCAGACACCATGTTCTTTCCGTTGTCAGTCAACATGGTTCCGATTTTTAGTTTGCGCGGAGACAGCCATCTGTCGATTTCTCTGTTCATTACACTCAGCAGTTCCTCCCCTGTGTGACTACGTTCGCCAAGGCATACCAGGTGCAGCACAGCGTGACACCGTTGCGCCCTGCACATGTGATATGCCGGTCGGGTAATGGGACTTGGCACGGGGGTGGCGGCTGAGGACACGGCGGAAAAAGAGGTGGTAGAGGCGGACATGCTTGCTGGACCAAGGACGTGCAAACGTGGAGGCAAAAGCGTCGTGACCTGTCCAAGTTGCTGGTGCGGCTGTGCCGGCACCACGTTCACCCAGTGGGCCGTAAATGACATGTACTGTCCCTGACCGTAGTTACAGCTCCACACGTCGGCGCTGCCGTGCACTTTGGCAGAGACCGACATGCTCAAAGACTGGCCCACCATCTCTTCTACATGTGAATGCAGGGCTGGCACTGCCTTTTGGGCAAAGAAATGACGGCTTGGCACTCTCCACCGCGGCGCGGCACAAGCCATCATTTCTCGGAAAGGTGCTGAGTCCACCAGTTGGAAAGGGAGGGACTGCAGCACCAGCAACTTGGACAGGAGGACGTTCAGCTTTTGCACCGTCGGGTGCGTGCTCGCAAACTGTTGTCTCTTGGATACGGATTCCAAGAAAGACTGTTGACGGAATCCGAGAAGAGGAGTAGCAGGAGAAGGAGCATCTGAACGAGCGGAAGATGCCAATGAGCGACAACTCCCCTCAGCAGAGGTGTTGGAGCCTTGACTGGCTGATAGAGGGCGATTGACGACGTCGGGTGACGGAGCAAGTAACGGAGCGGGTGATGGAGCGGGGGCTGGGGCAGGCAGAACCGCCGTATGTTTATCACGGTTTTCCCAGGCCACCGAATGGTGACGCTGCATATGCTGACGCAACGCTGTAGTCCCAACATGGGCCCCCTGGCCACGCTTGCATTTCTGGCCACATAGTCGACATACGGCTACGTTTACTTCCTCGGGCGGCTTGAGGAAAAATTGCCACACCACCGAGTAGGAAACTTTGCCCCCGCTACTCTTCACTGGCTGACTGCTACTTCCTCCGTGCGCACCGGCACCACTACTGGCCGTGGTGGTAGGCTGCAGTGGAGCTGGTGCTCTACTCCGTGGACGTTTGGCTCCACTGACACTGATGCGACCCTGCTGCTGTCTCCTGGGCAACCCACCGACTGTTTTGCTCGCTGCCAAGCTGCCACCCTCTTCTCCTGATGATGCGGAAGAAATTGCCTGATGACGACGAGGCTGCCAAGTGCGATCAACCTCCTCATCATCAAGTAGGGTCTCCGCCTCACTACTAGCCCCCTCGGCTGCGTCTGGGTCAGGAGACAGACCTGTCTCTAGACCGGCTACCGAGCCACTCTCCTCGCCAGTACTTGTTCGCTTGGCTGCTGAAAAGGCCGATGTCTCCCCCCGTTCCTGACCGCCCTCTGTTAGCTCTTCCTCACTGTACAGTGGGGCTGAGCCCACAGCATGCGATACTTCGCTTGGTGAGGGAACAGCAAAGGACAGGGGCAGGTAGAGGACACGTGATTTCAGTGGGCTTGGTCCCGGGCCATGCCAACTAACGGTTGTGTCTGACGTACCCACCGACCGTTGGCTGTAGGTGTCAGAGGTGACCTGGGAAGAGGAAGACGACCGAGCCAACCAATCAATGACGGCAGGGTTGTCGGTGGAGACACGACCGCTGGATGACACCGGGAGCACTGGCCTCTGGCTGCGAATACTGCTGCCTCGACCCCTTCCTCTGCTGCCACGTCTGCTCGCTCCTAAAACATTGCCTCCGCTGCCACTCCTCTGCATGTTGTCTGACATACTATTTAATTCAACGATTAGGTGTCCCTGAGTAACAATTCTCTGGCACTCAGTAACAATTCTGTCTGTCCCTGAGTATGAATTCTGTGGCCCTGAGTAACAATTCTGTGTCTGTGCGAGTAACAATTCTGTGTCTGTGCGAGTAACAATTCTGTGTCTGTGCAAGTAACAATTTTGTGTCTGTGCGAGTAACAATTCTCTGGCACTCAGTAACAATTCTGTCTGTCCCTGAGTAACAATTCTCTGGCACTCAGTAACAATTCTGTCTGTCCCTGAGTAACAATTCTCTGGCACTCAGTAACAATTCTGTCTGTCCCTGAGTATGAATTCTGTGGCCCTGAGTAACAATTCTGTGTCTGTGCGAGTAACAATTCTGTGTCTGTGCAAGTAACAATTTTGTGTCTGTGCGAGTAACAATTCTCTGGCACTCAGTAACAATTCTGTCTGTCCCTGAGTAACAATTCTCTGGCACTCAGTAACAATTCTGTCTGTCCCTGAGTATGAATTCTGTGGCCCTGAGTAACAATTCTGTGTCTGTGCGAGTAACAATTCTGTGTCTGTGCAAGTAACAATTTTGTGTCTGTGCGAGTAACAATTCTCTGGCACTCAGTAACAATTCTGTCTGTCCCTGAGTAACAATTCTCTGGCACTCAGTAACAATTCTGTCTGTCCCTGAGTAACAATTCTCTGGCACTCAGTAACAATTCTGTCTGTCCCTGAGTAACAATTCTCTGGCACTCAGTAACAATTCTGTGTCTGTGCGAGTAACAATTCTGTGTCTGTGCAAGTAACAATTTTGTGTCTGTGCGAGTAACAATTCTCTGGCACTCAGTAACAATTCTGTCTGTCCCTGAGTAACAATTCTCTGGCACTCAGTAACAATTCTGTCTGTCCCTGAGTAACAATTCTCTGGCACTCAGTAACAATTCTGTCTGTCCCTGAGTAACAATTCTCTGGCACTCAGTAACAATTCTGTCTGTCCCTGAGTAACAATTCTCTGGCACTCAGTAACAATTCTGTCTGTCCCTGAGTATGAATTCTGTGGCCCTGAGTAACAATTCTGTGTCTGTGCGAGTAACAATTCTGTGTCTGTGCAAGTAACAATTTTGTGTCTGTGCGAGTAACAATTCTCTGGCACTCAGTAACAATTCTGTCTGTCCCTGAGTAACAATTCTCTGGCACTCAGTAACAATTCTGTCTGTCCCTAAGTAACAATTCTCTGGCACTCAGTAACAATTCTGTCTGTCCCTGAGTATGAATTCTGTGGCCCTGAGTAACAATTCTGTGTCTGTGCGAGTAACAATTCTGTGTCTGTGCAAGTAACAATTTTGTGTCTGTGCGAGTAACAATTCTCTGGCACTCAGTAACAATTCTGTCTGTCCCTGAGTAACAATTCTCTGGCACTCAGTAACAATTCTGTCTGTCCCTGAGTATGAATTCTGTGGCCCTGAGTAACAATTCTGTGTCTGTGCGAGTAACAATTCTGTGTCTGTGCAAGTAACAATTTTGTGTCTGTGCAAGTAACAATTCTCTGGCACTCAGTAACAATTCTGTCTGTCCCTGAGTAACAATTCTCTGGCACTCAGTAACAATTCTGTCTGTCCCTGAGTAACAATTCTCTGGCACTCAGTAACAATTCTGTCTGTCCCTGAGTATGAATTCTGTGGCCCTGAGTAACAATTCTGTGTCTGTGCGAGTAACAATTCTGTGTCTGTGCAAGTAACAATTTTGTGTCTGTGCGAGTAACAATTCTCTGGCACTCAGTAACAATTCTGTCTGTCCCTGAGTAAGAATTCTCTGGCACTCAGTAACAATTCTGTCTGTCCCTGAGTAACAATTCTCTGGCACACAGTAACAATTCTGTCTGTCCCTGAGTATGAATTCTGTGGCCCTGAGTAACAATTCTGTGTCTGTGCGAGTAACAATTCTGTGTCTGTGCAAGTAACAATTTTGTGTCTGTGCGAGTAACAATTCTCTGGCACTCAGTAACAATTCTGTCTGTCCCTGAGTAACAATTCTCTGGCACTCAGTAACAATTCTGTCTGTCCCTGAGTAACAATTCTCTGGCACTCAGTAACAATTCTGTCTGTCCCTGAGTATGAATTCTGTGGCCCTGAGTAACAATTCTGTGTCTGTGCGAGTAACAATTCTGTGTCTGTGCAAGTAACAATTTTGTGTCTGTGCGAGTAACAATTCTCTGGCACTCAGTAACAATTCTGTCTGTCCCTGAGTAACAATTCTCTGGCACTCAGTAACAATTCTGTCTGTCCCTGAGTAACAATTCTCTGGCACTCAGTAACAATTCTGTCTGTCCCTGAGTATGAATTCTGTGGCCCTGAGTAACAATTCTGTCTGTGCGAGTAACAATTCTGTGTCTGTGCAAGTAACAATTTTGTGTCTGTGCGAGTAACAATTCTCTGGCACTCAGTAACAATTCTGTCTGTCCCTGAGTAACAATTCTCTGGCACTCAGTAACAATTCTGTCTGTCCCTGAGTAACAATTCTCTGGCACTCAGTAACAATTCTGTCTGTCCCTGAGTAACAATTCTCTGGCACTCAGTAACAATTCTGTCTGTCCCTGAGTATGAATTCTGTGGCCCTGAGTAACAATTCTGTGTCTGTGCGAGTAACAATTCTGTGTCTGTGCAAGTAACAATTTTGTGTCTGTGCGAGTAACAATTCTCTGGCACTCAGTAACAATTCTGTCTGTCCCTGAGTAACAATTCTCTGGCACTCAGTAACAATTCTGTCTGTCCCTGAGTAACAATTCTCTGGCACTCAGTAACAATTCTGTCTGTCCCTGAGTATGAATTCTGTGGCCCTGAGTAACAATTCTGTGTCTGTGCGAGTAACAATTCTGTGTCTGTGCAAGTAACAATTTTGTGTCTGTGCGAGTAACAATTCTCTGGCACTCAGTAACAATTCTGTCTGTCCCTGAGTAACAATTCTCTGGCACTCAGTAACAATTCTGTCTGTCCCTGAGTAACAATTCTCTGGCACTCAGTAACAATTCTGTCTGTCCCTGAGTAACAATTCTCTGGCACTCAGTAACAATTCTGTCTGTCCCTGAGTATGAATTCTGTGGCCCTGAGTAACAATTCTGTCTGTGCGAGTAACAATTCTGTGTCTGTGCAAGTAACAATTTTGTGTCTGTGCGAGTAACAATTCTCTGGCACTCAGTAACAATTCTGTCTGTCCCTGAGTAACAATTCTCTGGCACTCAGTAACAATTCTGTCTGTCCCTGAGTAACAATTCTCTGGCACTCAGTAACAATTCTGTCTGTCCCTGAGTAACAATTCTCTGGCACTCAGTAACAATTCTGTCTGTCCCTGAGTAACAATTCTGTCTGTCCCTGAGTATGAATTCTGTGGCCCTGAGTAAGAATTCTCTGGCACTCAGTAACAATTCTGTCTGTCCCTGAGTAACAATTCTCTGGCACTCAGTAACAATTCTGTCTGTCCCTGAGTAAAAATTCTGTGGCCCTAATAACGTTTCTGTGGCCCTAAGTAACAATTCTCTGGCACTGAGTGAAAATTCTGTCTGTCCCTGAGTATGAATTCTGTGGCCCTAACTAGCGTTTCTTTGTCCCTAAATAACGATTCTGTGGCCCTCATTAACAAGTCTGTGTCCCTGAGTAATGGTTCTCTGTCCCTAAGTAACTTCTCTCTGTCCCCAATTCTCGTTTCTGTGGCCCTAACTCTGTCCCTGTCCCTAGTACAGAGCGGTCTGCCTCTGTTCAATGACTGCAGGCAAATGAAGATTTCCAAAATGGCCGCTATATATACCTCGACCATTACACAGTGCTGGCTGGCTGGCTGCTGATTGGCTGATGCGATCACATGTCGTTGAGGAATGCATTATGGGGCAGCGCGCCTTGTCTGCGCGCCTTCCCCGACATCCCCGCTCCGTCGCCGCACATGTCAGCCGCCATTTTCGGAAAAATTTCGATTCGCGCGTCCGAATTAGGCTGTTTTTCGGATTCGGCACGAATCGAAATTTTTCCGATATTCGACTCGAATTCCACTTCGGATACTTCGATTCGCTCATCTCTAATTGCAACATTTAAAACAAATCCGACACTGCATATTTTGCAAAAAGCGCTCTGGTCATGAAGGGGGTTTAAGGGCCCAGTAAGCAAAGGGTTAATCAGGGCCACAGTGTATAGTCATAATCACAATCATAGCCTTAGACCAGTGGTGGGCAACCTTTTTTTTCAACTGAGCCAAATCTCGCCAAAACCACGATTGAAATTTATTTTGAGAGCCACATTTTTAAAACTGAAAATACATCCCCCATATAGTAATTCATCCCCCATATAGTAATTCATCCCCCATATAGTAATTCATCCCCCATATAGTAATTCATACCCCATAGTAATTCATCCCCCATATAGTAATTCATCCTCCATAGTAATTCATCCCCCATATAGTAATCCATCCCCCATAGTAATTCATCCCCCATAGTAATTCATCCCCCATATAGTAATTCATCCCCCATAGTAATTCATCCCCCATATAGTAATTCATCCCCCCTATAGTAATTCATCCCCCATATAGTAATTCATCCCCCATATAGTAATTCATCCTCCATAGTAATTCATCCCCCATATAGTAATTCATCCCCCATATAGTAATTCATCCCCCATAGTAATTCATCCCCCATAGTAATTCATCCGCCATATAGTAATTCATCCCCCATAGTAATTCATCCCCCATATAGTAATTCATACCCCATATAGTAATTCATACCCCATAGTAATTCATCCCCCATATAGTAATTCATCCCCCATAGTAATTCATCCCCCATATAGTAATTCATCCCCCAAATAGTAATTCATCCCCCATAGTAATTCATCCCCCATATAGTAATTCATCCCCCCTATAGTAATTCATCCCACATATAGTAATTCATCCCACATATAGTAATTCATCCTCCATAGTAATTCATCCCCCATATAGTAATTCATCCCACATATAGTAATTTATCCCCCATAGTAATTCATCCCCCATATAGTAATTCATCCCCCATAGTAATTCATTCCCCATAGTAATTCATCCCCCATATAGTAATTCATCCCCCATATAGTAATTCATCCCCCCTATAGTAATTCATCCCCCCTATAGTAATTAATTCCCCATATTGTGTCAATTCACTTACCTTTGCTCCGCGCGTTCCTCTCGCCGTGTTCCCGCGCCGTTCCGGTCTTCAGGGCGGACTGTGAGAGGAGAGGAGTTCGTCACGCTGCCCCGCCTACATCCTGACAGCCAATGTTTGCCACGCTCCGCGGGCCGGATTAAAAGGTCCGCCGGGCCGTAGTTTGCCCATTGCTGGGCTAGCTGCAGAGTCCTGACTTTTGGGGCGGCCGCCCGAGAGGAGGGAGGGGAGCGGGCGCCCGGCACACAGAAGAACCGCATTAAAATGTGTAAATAGCCGCGGCTTGCCGACCACTGAGCTACGGCAACCCTATTGCCTGTCACCTGGTGGGCAGTGTGCTCCGGAGCCGCAGCAAAGGTGAAAAAGAGCCGTATGCGGCTCTGGAGCCGCGGGTTGCCGACACCCGTTCTAGGGGGAGTAGCTGCCCCCCTGAAAAATGCAGCCCTAGGCAAGTGCCTTGTTATCCTTGTGGTAAATAAACCCCTGGGTTTCTGCTGCATGTGATAAAAGAGCTGGAAGAAGACTGAGCCAGGTTGTGTGTCTGAATAGATGAAAACAGCCCAGCTCAAGTTTGAGCATACATGAGTACTCCCATAGGAAGTGGATTCCTATGGGGGTCTTGGCGGGGAAAGGGGGAGAGTCAGGAGCACCAGTGAGGGACCCCAGAAGAGGTGGCTCAGGGTTGCTCTGTTCAAAAGCATTTGACAGGAAGGCACTTGCAGATGCATGAATCCTGGAAGCCCTGTTTGTGGCCATGTAGTGGGTGCGCAAGCAAACACACAGGCGAGCAATGGTGCATTGGCGCTAGGTGGGCTATTTAAAATGGACTAGTTACCTGTGTTAGTGTCCCATTTGGTCTATTATGTTCCTGGAGCATCAGTGGATCTGTTTCTGTATTGCTCTCCTGATACCGACCCAAACTGTTCCTGACTCTACCTGAATGCCAACGGTACCGACCCCCTACACCTCTTCTGTTTTATCCTTCTGTTCATTTGCCCTGCTATTATCGACCCTTGCCTGACTGCTGACTACTCTTATGCCTGTCATCTGTGTCTGATCTGCCTGCTAGTTGCTAACCTGGACTGTCTAACCTTGCCTTGGCTCTTCTTCCTGCACCTGAATCAGCTGGGCCGTGCCTGACATCAGCTTCTGTTCTTCTGCCAGCATGCTACGAGTCAGCTGCTCCTATATACCCTGATGCTCATCAGCATCCACCAGAAGAAGCCTTATCAGGCACCTGTAACACTCTGTACTCTAGCATTCCCTGTTAATTTACCAAGGTTCCTGAGCCAGACCTGTAAAAGAGGCCTTCCTCTGCACTTCATGCTCTATCACCATGTATGTTGCACCATTGCACAGAGCTGGAGGGAATACAGTACTTGTTATTTAAAATAAAGAAAAAGCTTTACAATCACAGGTTGAGTGGGTTACAGTCAGAAAGTTGTGATGCCCACCAGGCGCAACAATGGTAATTTGTTTTTTTATATGTGCCTGGAGTTCTGGTTAAAGTTAGGAGCAGGTGCCATATGTTGGTGAGGATAGGCCATGGAACAGAAAAAAATGTAACTACCAGGAGTCCCATCTAATACACTGAACTGTCTGAAAGTTGTGCACAGTGCCCTTTTTATCACCTATTCCCCACTTTCTAAAGCCTCATTCACATAGATGTTCCAATCTGTATGCCTGTAAGTAGGACCATCTTCAGTCACCCAGGATGTACTGGTGCACCCTGGTCCATGCATTGAACTTGCACGGATGTACACTCAGGGATGCACTTGTAATTCTTTTCAGGTGCATGTGGCTGGCCGCCTGTCATCGATATGAACAGGCTGCCTGGATGGGTTTGCATGGAACACATGTGCATCCCGGGCAGCAGAAGATGGCCCTTTGGACAGGCGTATGGCTTAGTAAACCCTTATGAATGAAGCCTAACTCCTGCTTGGCTAGAAAGTGTCTACTACATATCCAGGCATATCTAACATCCATTGGCAGGTCCTTAGAATGACCCTAGAAAACTCCAAAAACTTTAGATCTAAATACACTATAATGCCAAAAGTATTGGGACACCCCTCCAAATCATTGAATTCAGGTGTTCTAGTGACCTCCATGGCCACAAGTGTATAGAATCAAGCACCTAGGCATGCAGACTGCTTCTACAAACATTTGTGAAAGAATGGATCACTGGAGCTCAATGAATTCAAGCTTGGTACCATGATAAGTTTCCACCTGTGCGATAAGTTCATCTGTGAAATTTCTTTGCTACTACATATTCCACTGTCAATCCTGTGTAATAATAATAATAATAACTGTTAGTGGTATTATAACAAAGTGGAAGCAACTGGAAACAATAGCAACTCACCCATGAAGTGGTAGGCCACATAAAATGACATACTGTAGTTGGGTCAGAATGCTGAAGCGCACAGAAGTCACCAACTGTCTGCACACTCAATAGCTAAAGACCTCCAAACGTTGTGTGGCCTTCACATTAGTATAACAACAGTGCATAGAGAGCTTCATGGAATGGGTTTCCATGATCAAACAGCTGCATCCAAGCCATACATCACCAAGTGCAATGCAAAGCCTCAGAGGCAATGGTGTAAAGCACACCACCACTGGACTCTAAAGCAGTGGAGACCTGTGCCCTGGCGTGATGAATCACTCTTCTCTGTCTGGCTATCCAATGGACATGTCTGGGTTTGGTGGTTGCCAGGAGAACGGTACTTGCCTTACTGCATTGTGCCAAGTGTAAAGTTTGGTGGAGGGGAGATTATAGTGTGGGGCTGTTTTTCAGGGTTGGGCTTGGCCCCTTAGTTCCAGAGAAGGGAACATTTTGGACAATTTCATGCTCCAAACTTTGTGGGAACAGTTTAGGGATGGCCCCTTCCTGTTCCAACATGACTGCGCACCAGTGCACAAAGCAAGATCCATAAGGATATGGCTGAGTGAGTTTGGGGTGGAGGAACTTGACTGGCCTGCTCAGAGTCTTGACCTCAACCTGATAGAACACCTTTTGGATTAATTAGATTGGAGACTGCGAGACATGCCTTAACGTCCGACATCAGTTCCTGACCTCACAAATGCGCTTCTGGAAGAATGACCAACATTCCCATAGACACGCTCCTAAACCTTATGGACAGCCTTCCAAGAAGAGTTGAAGCTGTTATAGCTGCAAAGGGTGGACCAGCTCAATATTGAACCCTACAGGCTAAGACTGGGATGCCATTAAAGTTCATGTGCGTGTAAATGCAGGCAATATTTTTGGCAATATAGTCTACATACCATGTTTCTACAACATTAAAAGCTTCTTGCCTTCTTGTTCATAATCATCTTTTAGAACGTACATTGTATACTCTCAGCATGCTTCAGTGCTGAGATGAATTAACTCTGATGTACTTGTCATCATGGGCCATCGAACTAAGATGTGCAACCCAGAAGACACTTTGGTGAAGGCGTAGGCACTGGTGAGAGAACTTGAGGATGTTGCATTTCTGTAAGGGAAAGGTGACATAGCAAAGTGTAGCTCTTCTTTTATTAAATAGTAAATGGCACAATACCTGAAAATAACCCTTAGGCCCCTTTCACATGGAGCAGACTCTGATTAGAACAGCAGGGTTCTGTCTGCTGATCCCATACTGACTGGAGCAGAGCGGGTGGGTGAAAGGTCTCTGTCAGTTTAAGCAGAGCACATGGACAGAGCCCACTCTGCTCTATGGACTAGCGGGTGTAAACAGACTCCACTGTCCATTTATACCCAACTATCCTCTAATCTGCCTAGACGGAGGGGGACAGATCACCTTATCTTTTTTTATTTAATGGACTGGATCAGGTAGGCAGATGTAAATGGACTTGCACCCATAGGGGTGAATGGAGGTTCTGGCCAAGTCCACCTAAAAAAACTGACAGGGGGACCTGATCAGACCCTTTGTGTGAAAGGGGCCTTAAGTAGAGAAATCTGATGCCCTAAAACAGGATGGGGATGCAGACTGAGGTCAGCGTGGAATGTATGTGAGTATTCACACAATTACAGAAACATTAGCTAGCAACAGGAATGCTTCATGTTTAGTATATCTTTAAAATGAATGTTTCCTATTTTAAGGAACCTGTGTAAGTTACATTTGCAGACTTGCTTGATTTGCTTGATCATATTAATGGAGTGAGGCCATTTTAAAAGTGCACTTACTCTTTAATCTAATTGTCATACTTCATGAAGTAGAGCTTGTGGCAAGGGTATAATTACTTTAACTCTCAATTTTTACAGAATTCAACAAGGATTCAGTCACAGTACACACTGACAGGTGCCTCATAATAAAGTGCAATTATAGATGACACATTTTTAAGTGCATGTAAGACCTAGAAAATGTTTTACAAAATCATCACCAAAGTGCAAATTTTATTCATGACATTCCAAATATTACCACCCTTTTTTAATGGAAAAGAGGATTGAATGATTTCAGTGGATGTCAACTTTTTGATATATGGCCTCAGATAATCATATCAAATGACTACACATGATATCCAATGAAGGTAATATTTTTGAAAGCTCTCAGAGACTACAGGCATGCTACAAGAGATGGTCAGAGGCTGTAGGCATGCTGCAGCAGATGGTGAAAGACTACAGGAATGCTGCAGGCCGGGCAGGTGCAAAGATTTACTACTTAGGTGAAAGCACATTTTGCCACCACCCCTCACCCCCCCCCCCCCATCCATCTGCCACCTCCCACACCATCCTCCCATCATACACACCATTTTTACAGGAGGGCATTGTGACAGGAGAGAGGTATCTGGGCAGTGTGAGAGGAGGGAGGCAATGTGGGGGGGAGGGCAGTGGAACAGGTGGGGGACAATGGGACAAGAGGGTGGCAGTGAGACAGCTGAACAGCAGGACAAGAGGTTGACATTGGGACATGTGGGTGGGGGGCAAATGGACAGGTGAGGGGCAGTGGGACAAGTGAGGGGCGGTAGGACAGGAGGGGGCAGAAGGACAGGACAGGTATCACTGATCACGCACCTTGGGAATGACCAGTAATCCCAGATGGGGGGCATCATTGTCACAGTCGTGCATACAAGAGCAGGCACGGCTCTCACTGCGATAAGAAGTCTTTATGTGTCCCCTCATTCCCCCTCCCTCAGGAATGCATTCAGTGTAGCTGTCTATGTCATCCTTTTCCCAAATAAGGCAATAGGCTTGTCTGTTGTAAGAAGATACCAATTGATTTTTGTAGAAAAGAAGCTGTTATGCTTTGTGTGTAGTCAGAGAAGTGAGGACCATCTGCGTTTTAACATCTAGCAGACCGAGAGAAAGCTAAGTCTCCTGCGATGAACCAACGGAACTAGTAGTTGAGACCAGAAATCCCTTTTAAGCTCATGAAACTTGAAGCTGCTTAAAACCAAGACTGACTGGCAAGTACTTTAACCCTTTAAACTGTCTTCTGTTATCTGTTTGCTGTGCTGTTATGCTCTGCATATTTTTATATATATATATATATATATATATATATGTATATTGGTTACATCTTCTTTCTGTAAATATTTTTACTGCACCCTTTTAACCTTTTGGTAATAAATCTTACTTTCTGAAAGTGTTGAACTGTTTCTATAGCTCTTGAATGTAACTGACAAATCCCTGCTGCTGAAGAGCACTACTATGAGTGTTTAACCCTCTGTACAACCGGTCTGTAGAGATAGTGGTATACTGTCGATTAACCAATCATCCTAGTGTATTGCTGAGTTTCCTCTTTCTCTGTATAAAAAGGAGGTGGTGGCAGTGTGAAGGGTTAATTGCGTAATTAACCTGACCCAGTAACAATAGGATTCAGGCTGCCGGTACATCGATTGTGGTCCAATTAGCTGGAAAATTGGTGTGCAGGGTGCAGCTGAATGTGGCATTGTTACACACATGACATCGTGGTTTTAGATTGGCTAGTCCTTCGGTCACGAGTTTGGTGAGAAGGGCTGGGGTCTGACGCCGCGCCCGTCATAATCATGACAGGTGGGGGGCATTGGGACATGAAGGGGGAATGGGACAGGAGGAGGGTAGGGGGACAGGAGGGGAGCAATGGGACAAAAGGGGGGCAGTGTCACTCTGATCACACACACCTTGGGAATGACCAATCCTCCCAGGTGGGGGCAATATGATAGGTGGGTACAGCGTGACATGACATCAGAGGGGCAGAGGGACAGATGGGGGGGTGAGACAGGAGGGGCAGTGGAACAGGGGAGGGCATCAGGACAGAAGGAGGCAGCAGGACAGGAGTGGGGCAGTGTCACTCTGATCACACACACCTTAGGAATGACCAATCCTCCCAGCTCAATATGGCAGGTTGGGGGCAGTGTGACAGGAGGAGGGCAGGGTGACAGGAGGGGGGCAGTGAGACAGTAGGGGGGCAGTGACACAGGAGAGAGGCAGCATCACAGGAGGGGTGCAGCATCACAGGAGGTGGGCAGTGTCACAGGAGAGGGGCAATGTGGGGGGGGGAGTGGGACAGGTGGGGGGCAATGGGACATGAAGGGGCAGTGAGACCGTATGGGGGGCAGTGAGACAGGAGGGAGGCAGCATCACAGGAGGGGATCAGCATCACAGGAGGTGGGCAGTGTCACAGGAGAAGGGCAATGTGGGGTGGGGGGGCAGTAGGACATGTGGGGGAGGGCAATGGGACAAGTGAGGGGCTATGGGACAGGAGGGGGCAGTGGAACAGAAGGGGGCAGCAGGAAAGGTGGGGGCAGTGGGACAGGTCGCGGGAAGTATCACTCTGATCACATACCTTGTGAATGACCAATATTCCCAGGTGAGGGGCATCATTGAAGGTATTGGGCATTGGGAAAGGAAGAAGGAAGTGTACAAGAGGAGGCATCAGGACAGGGGGGGAGCATCAGGACAGGAGGGGGACAGTGGGACAGGAGGGGGGAGTGGGACAGGAAGGGGGTAGGAGGACAGGAGGGGAGAAGTGGGACAGAAGGGGGGGGTAGTGTCACACAAACACCTTGGGAATGACCAGTCCTCCCAGGTGGGGGCAGTATGACAGGTGGGGGCAGAGTGACAGATGGGGGGCAACAGGATAGGTGGGGGGAGTAAGACAGGTTGGGAGCAGAATAACAGGATGGGGGCAGCGGAAAAGGAGGGATCAGCATGATAGGTTGGGGAGGCAATACAGGTTGGGGGCAGCATGACAGGATGGTTGCAGCAGGACAGGAGGGGGCAGGGAGACAGTAGGGGGGCAGTGAGACAGGAGGTGGGCAGTGTCACAGTACGTGGGCAGAGGGACAAGTAGGAGGCAGCATCACAGTAGAAGGGCTTCAGGACAGGAGGGGGCAACATCACAGGAGAAGGCCCATGTCACAGGAGGGGGGCAGTGTCACATTGATCACACACACCTTGGGAACAACTATCCTCCCAAGTCCCACCTATCCTGCAGCGGATCCTCCAGATTCAGGTGTTAGTATAGAGTATATGGTGGGGGGGGGTAGCTGTGTCCCAGGCAGGCAGAAAATATCTAGAGGCAGCTACATCACAGAGTGTGGGTGGGGGGGGGGCTCCTTTATTCTGATCTTCTCTTCTTCCTTCTCCTCCAACACCCCCTGACCTCATCCACACCACACAGCTGGGCTCATCTTGCCATTCTTCAATGGAGCCTGCATGAAAGCAGGCTCTGACTGCTCTCAGCACTCCTGGATCTGCCCACCACTCCACCCTCCTCTGCATCCTCACAGGTCCACTCTAACAGTGGGACATGCAGACCGTCCTGTCTACCTGTTGCTCTCTCCTTGTTCTGCCAGTAGCCTAGTAAATAGCAGGCTATCTAAAACTTCCATGCTGCACCCTCTCTCCTACCAGTAGCAGCGTGGAAGTTTTAGTTTGCCTGCTGAGGGGCAAAGAAGACCGGTAATATAAAAATCCAAATCCCCAGCTCGTGGCTGGGGATTTGGATTTCACCACCTCCCCCCCAGCCCAACACCCTAAGGTGGTTGCCTATGCTGCCTTATGCTGGTGCCGTCCCTGGCTGCAGAAGATGGCCTGAGACTACACATAGGTTTGACTCTGGATACAGTTTGAACCCATGTTCAGCTAAACCCAGAACTTAGTGTTTGCTGCTGGGCTAATCACTTGTGGCTACATTCCTCATCCAAAAGCTGCATGTACATAAAGGGATGGGGAGGCTTGTGATTTCATTGATGTAATATGGCCATGTTGTCACAGTGACCATTAGGGGACACCCTATCTGACACACATTTTCTCTATGAATGAAAACTGTGTTCTCTGATTGGATGAGGTGGAGATTGTGAATTAAACACCTTGCTTCTAAACCTATTCTAATCAGAGAATGCTTTGCATTCAAGGTGGACCAATGTAGTTGGTAAACAATTGTAACCATACTTGGAATTCAGCTTTAACCTATAAACAAGCCTTTTACATTTAACTCCCTCAATAAAATGTAAAACTTAACCTGACTCACAAACCAGATTCTTAACTACTTTAGCCCTCACAATGTACCCGTACTAGAAGCATCTCCAGTTACGGCTACAGGCTTCATGGCAGTATTGTTGTTTTTAGCTGGTGATGGACTATTTTTGCGATCCCAATGGCTAATTAGCTGCTGGATCACTTTACAGGCTGTGGAAGGGGCCCCCCCCCTCCCTCCACCTTCTTGGGCTCTCTTGTTCTGCTGGCTGACCATAAAGATCATAGAAACTAAGAACATCCCTGATCATCTCTATGGCTTAAAAAACTGGAAGAGATGAGTATTTTGTCACTTTCAGTTTCTCCAGTTGTAAACAAGCCATTACTGGTTTGGAAAAGGATTGAATCAAACCGATCTCGGTTTGATCTGTTGCTTTTAAGAGCAGAAGAGAGATCTGGGGTCTAATAGACCCCATGGGGTTTATTTACTAAAGCTGGAGAGTCCAAAATCAGACTCCCTTCTGCATAGAAACCAATCAGCTTCTAACCTCAGCTTGTTCAATGAAGCTTTGGCAATGAAACCTGGAAGCTGATTGGTTTCTATGCAGAAGGGAGTCTGATTTTGGACTCTCCAGCTTTAGTAAATAAACCCCCATATCTCACAGTAAAGAGTACCTGTCAATGCCCTTGCTATCACAAGAGATGTTGTTCATCCCTTGTAATAGCAATAAAGTTGATAAATAAATAATAATTTAAAAAAATGTTAAAGCGCCCCCATTCCCCCATGTTTGTGAGAAAAGGCGAACACAAACTTCAGTCCCACACATATGTAAAAAGTGATCGCACCACACATGTGAGGTATAACTGTGAGCATCAGAGTGAGAGCAATAGTTCTAACACCAGACCTCCTGTGTGAATCTAAACTAGTAACCTGTAAAAGCTTTTAAAATGTTGTCTGTGAATAATTAAATGTGTGTAGTTTGTCGCTCCACGGGCATGCACAATTTTAAGGCTTGACATGTTTGGTATCTATTTACTTTGTGTAACATAATTTTTAATATTTTAAAAAGCAGTTGGGTATTATATTGTGTTTGTGTGTAATAAAATTAATTAACATGTATTTTTTCTTTAGATTGCATTTAAAAAAACCAGTGCACAAATATTGTAAGTAACTTTCTAGCAAAAAACAAAATGCCGATTTTTACATGTTTTACACAAACTTAGCAAAATACTTCCATGTTTGCGGTCCCATTTTGTGTGTGCAGTCTTTATTTTCAGCAAAATGATCCATTTATGTATGTAAGCAGATTGCCTACATGCAGGTTCAGCTAGATGATGCCCCAGATGGGAGGGATAGGTTTATTGTGTTTTCCAGGCTTTGTCTTGGCGGGTTTCTTTGGGTCCAACCCATGTATCCTGTGTCAATATAAAGGGCCAGTGATCTAGAAGCAGAGAGGGAGAGTTTCTCTGTCGCCTGCTGTTGCCGTTACCACTGTTGGGGTTCCCTGCTATACTGGAGTAAGCACTCAAGATACCTGCCATCAGGAGCCTCTCAGTATGTAGGAAGACAACTGGGACTCATACTTTGCCCTGAAGATGCCAAGCCTGGATTATGCCATAATGGACACTGCCAAGCATTGGACTTTTGTCTATGCAGGTATGCCAAGGCAGCCTGAACATGAGTTTATCAGCTGCAGTGTACATGAGCGCTTAGGGAGTAGGGATGGTAGAGAAGAATGCACTTTTCTGGACTTTATAATGTTTGAAACTTCTTAGTAAAGCTTTTGAAACTGTCCTTTGCCTGGTCTGAAGATACTTAAAGAGGTTTAATGCAAGTAATCAGTGCCACACATAGTCTATAGCACGGGTCAGTCAAGGCACATTGAGGTATAAAAACAGCGAAGTGGTCACCAGGGGTAACAGAGTTCTAACAAACAGCCTGTAATGAAGCATGTATCTGTGATAGGTGAGATAGCTTCTTGCAGTGAGAGTGATGTTAAGGAAGTGCATGCATGGAGTCTGCGCTAGGTGCAAGGCGGGCCTCCATTTCATTACCGGTTGTGAGGTGGCAGAGATACACTGGAAAGGTGGAGTGGGCAGGGGCTCAACATGTCCCTCCTAAATGCAACAGTCTACAGTGAAGGCGTACATTGACACGGGAATGAGAGCGTAAACTGGAGGACAGTTAGTGTTCAAGTGTACATAGTGCATGGCTATCTCTAAGGTCAGAGGTCCGCCTTAAAGTTCAATATTCCCTGAAAATGGCCTCAGGCTTGTACTGGGGCATTAATGGATATGGCCCGAATAAAGGTACCCCATGTGCAAGGGAGAAGACTCTAGCCTAGGTGGTGTCCTGGTGTCAGCCCACATCATGGAACCTGGTTATATCACATGCAGAGGTCTCTAAACCCAGCCCCCTACATGTACAATGAAATTAATACTTATAGGGTAACTATCCTACCTTGCAGGGTCCCCTTGGAGTCCCAGGGTAGCCACATGTGCATTCCCTTTCAAGCCAATACTCCATTGCCCAACATGCACAGGTCCTTTACCAAAGAAAAATATGGATGGAGTGACCAGCAGAAAAAAAAAAAAACTAAATAAAACAGGCCATTAATGGACAGGGCACACCTCTTTAGGGATCATTGGACTTGTATTCCAGATGCAAGAGTTTACCTGACGGATGAATAACAAACAGTTTCCCAAAAGTTCAGGAAAGTTACATAAGAGCAAAATTCAAAAAGCTAAAAGTAAATCATTGGGGCCAAATACTGCATAATAATAATAATTAAAGATAAGTTATGTTTTTATTATTTGATTTAGCAGTAGTAGAGAAATATACCATTCTAGTCATAGATTAATTAATTTATTTATTTATTGCAGGTACTTATATAGCGCCGTCAATTTACACAGCGCTTTACATACATATATTGTACAATCACATCAGTCCCATAAACTAGCCATAGAGGATATCTAAGCCCATGAACAAAAATGTAATATATTGCAGCAGAAAAAAAGATTTTCAGCAAGTACAGAAAATACCTGTTGATCTTACCAGAAATGCAGTGTCCTTGTCCATGCTTAGCTGAAAGCACGTTCTTATCTTCATTCTGTATTATTATTATTATAGGTACTTATATAGTGCTGCTGTCAATTTACGCAGCACTTTACATATATAGTGTACATTCACATCAGTCCCTAACCCTCAAGGAGCGTACAATCTAAAGTAGGAGCGTACATTAATGCAGAACGTTTGGAGAATAAAGTGATTGTAAGTTCATATCTTTAAAAAAAATAACAAACATGTCATACTTACTTGCTCTGTGCAATGATTTTGCACAGAGCAGCCCCAATCTTCCTTTTCTCAGGTCCCTTGCCATTGCTCCTGGCTCCTTCTTCCTGCAGAGTGCCTACCATAGCAAGGGGTATAGCTGGGGGTATGATCAGCCCAAGTCTCAATGTGTTTCCCAGAACAAAGTTAGCTTCTTCAGGAGATCGGATGGGATCTCCTAAAGGAATGGAATTTGTATTGGGTTGAGATTTGGGCTGGTCACAACCCCAGCTATACCTTCCTGAGACTTTCTATTCTTGACCACATATTGGTGGATCATTTGGATATGTATATATAAGCATACACTAGTATATCAGTTGGGAGTGTGACATAACCCTTTTTTGGTTGTCTATTCATTTATTTATAATCACTGTCTATGTGATCATTTTGTAATACAATGCCCAAGGAGGCTACAATTCTGTCCTTGTAAGTACAGACACTGTGATCTTGGAGACTCTGTGTGCTTGGCTACCCCTCTGGTGCTTTATAGTCAGTGTGGGTCTGAGACAAATGGGACGTTGGCTGGTGTCCTGAAGAACACTTCCCATAAACTCTTTGCTGCAAGGGGTTTTGCTCTAACCTGAACTTACTGATTCTGAAAAGGAGAAGTCTTTTATCTGCTCCAGCAAGGACTTAACCTAAAGCTCAACCAGAAATCAGATAGTGTCCTTTTTGTAATTAGTCCTATTCTTGGATTATCCTGCTAAATTCCCTATCCAAGTTCTCCAATAAAACATAAAAAACAAACCTCCCCTAGGCTGGTCATTGGAGACAACAAGCTAAAGTATGTGTGAACCTTGCTGTGGAAAATACCTTGTGCCTGGCTGCAGGGTGAAGATAGGGAAGACCTGAGCAAAAAATGAAAGCAGCTCCTTTGGGAGTAAATGCTACATACAGTATACACTGCTCAAAACAATTAAAGGAAGACTTTTTAATCAGAGTCTAGCATCAAGTCAATGAAACTCCTGGGATATTGATCTGGTCAGTTAAGTAGCAGAGGGGATTGTTAATCAGTTTCAGCTGCTTTGGTGTTAATGAAATTAAGAACAGGTGCACTAGATGGACAACAATGAGATGACCCCCAAAACAGGAATGGTTTACAGGTGGAGGCCACTGACATTTTTTCCCCTACTCATCTTTCCTGACTGTTTTTCATTAATTTTGCATTTGGCTAGGGTCAGTGTCACTACTGGTAGCATGAGGCGATACCTGTACTCTACAGAGGTTGCACAGGCAGCCCAACTCCTCCAGGATGGCACATCAATACGTGCCATTGCCAGAAGGTTTGCTGTGTCTCCCAGCACAGTCTCAAGAGCATGGAGGAGATTTCAGAAGACAGGCAGTTACTCTAGGAGAGCTGTACAAGGCTGTAGATGGTCCTTGACCCATCAGTAGGACAGGTATCTGCTCCTTTGCGCAAGGAGGAACAGGTTGAGCACTGCCAGAGTCCTAAAAAATGACCTCCAGCAGGCCACTGGTGTGAATGCCTCTGACCAAACAATCAAAAACAGACTTCATGAGGGTGGCCTGAGATCCTCTAGTGGGCCCTGTGCTCACTGCCTTGCACCATAGAGCTTAATTGGTATTTGACATTGCACCTCAGAATTGGCAGGTCTGCCACTGGCGCCCTGTGCTTTTCACAGATGAGAGCAGGTTCACTCTAAGCACATGTGACAGACATGAAAGGGTCTGGAAAAGCTGTGAAGAACATTATGCTGCCTGTAACATCATTCAGCCTGACTGTTTTGGTGGTGGGTCAGTGATGGTCTGGGGAGGCATATCCATGGAGGGTCACACAGACCTCTACAGGCTAGAGAATGGCACCCTGACTGCCATTAGGTATCAGGATGAAATCCTTGGACCCATTGTCAGACCCTACGTTGGTGTAGTGGGTCCTGGGTTCCTCCTGATACACGACAATGCCTGGCCTCATGTGGCAAGGGTATTCAGGCAGTTCCTAGAGGATGAAGGAATTGATACCATTGAATGGTATGCTAGCCTGACCTAAATCCAATAGAACACTTTTGGGATATCATGTTTTGATTCATCCGACGCCGCCAGGTTGTACCTCAGACTGTCCAGGAGCTCAGTGATGCCCTGGTCCAGATCTGGGAGGAAATACCTCAGGACACCATCTGTCGTCTCATTAGGAGCATGTCCTGACATTTTCAGGCATGCATACAAGCACATGGGGGCCATATAAACTACTGAGGACCATTCTGAGTTGCTGCAATGACATTTCAGCAAAATGGACTAGCCTGCTGCATCATTTTTTCACTTTGATTTTCAGGGTGTCTTTGAATTCAGTCCTCAGTAGGTTGATAATTTTCATTTCCATAAAATGATGGGGCATCCTTTTGTTCCTAACACATTACCCCGTCCATATCAGTATAGATATGCAGCATGATATTTTTCCCCATTTAGATCTGATGTGTTCCTTAATTGTTTTGAGTAGTGTATATTGGTGACTTGATGCCTTAAAAGTCCTCATGGTACACAAATCCTATTCTTGTATAATTATTTATTGTTGTGTTTTTCTGAGATAGAATGTGAAGGAAAATCAACAACAAGTGTTTGTTATTCATTTTCACTCACCTCTTCCAAAATGTTAGATTTTCCATTGCTTTCCGTCCCAGTGACAGTGGCCACCTAGATAAATAGGGAGGGGTACGCAGACACCAGAAAAAAAAAACTAGAAATCACCCAACTTTATTTAAAGAAAGAAAAGTGTTGGTTATATTATTAATACACTTTTCCCACTCTGCCAAAAGATATTTAATAAAATGCACAAATAAATATGTAACACATTATTCAGTGATAATAACATAAAACATAAAATTGTATTTACACTGATACAGTAGAATGAAACATCTGAATGATGTCGACTGATTCCGATCAGAGTGTTAAATGTGATTATAGAGATACTTCCATAGTTCCTGGAATAATGCATGAAGGTTTATATGGAAGATATGAATCATACTCTGTCTGAAATGTCTGTATTGTCTAAAACCTCTGACAGCAGGTGCAGAACCAAATAGAATATCGGTTTATGTGGGCTGCTCAGCCAGTTAGAGATAGCAGAGCTGTGTGCAATATTGTCATACATGTTTCTTCGCTAAATGACAACATAGGATGCCAGTTCACTCAACAGAGTTGTCACACAAATAACTATATGTTATGTCCTGCTGTAAACAGCCACTTCAGAGTGACATCAAATATATACATTCCCTATACGTTATGGAAACCATGACAATTTTGACAGCTTATGAAAACAGTGTGAGTGAAATATTTTTTTCCTGTATTTCTTCTATAATTATTTAAAGTGTAGTGAAAACACTGACTATCTCAAACAATATGACATTCTATACAATATATTCTGACTGCAAACACCATATGAGAAGCAAATGGATCAATTTAACCACTTGCCCTCCAGAGGATTTACTCCCCTTCCTGACCAGGCCATTTTTTGTGATAGCGTGCTGCGTTACTTTAACTGACAATTGCACGGTCATGCAATGCTAAACCCAAATGAAATTTATATCGTTTTTTTCCCCATAAATAGAGCTTTATTTTGGTGGTATTTGGATCACCTGTGCATTTTTAATTTTTTACGTTATAAAAAAAAAAAGACCGTCAATTTTGAAAAAAAAAACCCCTATATTTTAGACTTTTTGCTATTAAACATGTCCTGTGTAAAATTTAAAAAATCAAATTTTGTCATAAATTTAGGCCAAAATGTATTCTGCTACATGTCTTTGCTAAAACAAATCCCAATACATGTAAATTAATTGGTTTCCGTGAAAGTTATAGCATTTACAAATGGCAGTATAGATACTGGAATTTTTAATTTCTTTTTACCAGTAATGGTGGCGACTTATAGTGGGACTGTGGCAGGCATTCTGACACTGGGGGGAACTGACTTGATGTCACCGACATCCCCAGTGACACCAATACAGTGATCAGTGCTAATAAAAGCACTGACACTGTAGTAATGGCACTGGGCAGGAAGGGGTTAACATGTGGGGCGATCAAAGGGTTCACTGTGTGCTATTTTACTATGTAGGCTGTGTGCTTTACACTGTAAGCACACTGCTTTGCAGGGCTCTGCTATGCAGAGCCATACGAAGCAGTGTGCAGGAGCTGACAGGGGAGAGAACTGTATTGTTTACATACAGGTCTCTCCCCTGTCAATAATACTCAGAGATCTGGCTGGGACCTGGTGATTGACAGCCCAGGCCACGATTGGCGGTATGTGTGGGGCGTGCAAGCAGTTCGCGTGTGCCCCCTACTCAGAACTGCAAAATCACACACATTATATATATATATATATATATATATATATATATACACACACACGCACGTGATTTTGCGCATCTGTGTCGCCCTGTACAAGTATTTCAGTTATAGGGCAGCACGGAAGTGGTTAAACAGCAGTCTTTAGATCTCTTTATATGATTATTGTGAAATACTTTTTCTGAGCTACTGTACACTGTGGTCACGTGACTTCCATAGCCTACCCTGCATTGAACTGTGCAACCACTAGGAGGAGCTAAGAAGAAGGCAGTGCAGGATGTTCCTTTCCTTTGTCTGTGGCGGCACAGAGCCAGTTGGTGTTGTTTAATTTTATGTATTTTAGGTACTTACTGTATATAGCACCGTCAATTTACACAGAACTTTACATATACTGTATATTTTCACATCAGTCCCTGTCCTCAAGGAGCTTACAGTTTAATGCCCCTAACTCATGTTCATACACACACACACTACGGTCAATTTACCTACCAGCATGTCTCTGGAGTGTGGGAGGAAACCCATGCAAGCACAGGGAGAACATGCAAACACCAGACAGGTAGGGGTTTATTTACTAAAGCTGGAGAGTCCAAAATCAGACTCCCTTCTGCATAGAAACCAATCAGCTTCCAGGTTTCATTGCCAAAGCTTCATTGAACAAGCTGAGGTTAGAAGCTGATTGGTTTCTATGCAGAAGGGAGTCTGATTTTGGACTCTCCAGCTTTAGTAAATAAACCCTGTAGTGTCATGGTTGGGATTTGAACTGACAAATATAGTGCTGCTAGGTGGAAGTACTAACTACTTAGCCACTGTGCTGCCCAATGGCATCACATGGCATTATTGGGAAAATATGAATATCAAAGAAAAATTATCAATGGAGTACATGGATTCAAATGCTTTGTTAAATTAAAGGGTAATGCCACTTCTGTGGGAAAAAAATTAGCAAAAAATAATATAGCATTTACAGTTGCCACTCAAGTTATATTGTAATTGAATGTCATTAAAAAGTACCTTTCCTTTTAAATCTGCAGCGCTGTAAGATGCAATGCAATATGGCTGCCTGGAAGTGTTCTGTGCACAGATGGTGTACAGAATGCCCTGAAAATGTAATTTCCTGCTTATGTGATTGGCTTACTGATTTTCCCAGAAGTCTGCACTGAGATAGATTCAGATTTGTGGCCTCTCCTGCAACAAAAAATTTCATTTTTTGTCCAATACTCCCTATGGGAAATTACGTCTAAAGGGATGCAGACTCTGCAATTTCCCTCTTTAGTGCCCTGCAGGTGCAGCAGCTAACTGATAATTAATCAGTCATTCCCATATAGGTTCACTTTGCAGAGGAAACTAGTGAGTATGGCAAAGCAGAACATGGGGAATCAGCTGCAATACTGTTGCCACTAAAGATGAGCTGTATGTTTGAGTCCATCAGATGTTTCTGTGTTCAGTGAACACAAGAACTGCAAAGGCCTTCGGCGAGCTATTCGCCCACCACACCCCACAATGCACTGCATCCTGACAGTGCATTGTGATTGGCCAAAACTATGCACCTAACCACCGGTCAGATGCAATGCTTTGGCCAATCACAGCGCATGATGATGTCACCCCTGCCCTCTTATGACATCATCACACTATTTAAGAACTGTCAACCTGATGCAACTGTCATCCTGATGCAGCACAAGAGCGGGGCTTTTTTTTTCTTTTTTTCAGGATGGCGGTAGTGATGGGCATCATGATTGACATTGAATCTACTTCGGGGAAAATGTTTCAGAAATGTTGGTTTTTAATAAAGGACTTGTCAAAGACTGTCTACTGTCATTTTTACACTACACTTTTTTTGTGAATGGGTAGTGGTACCATGTACCCCATACTCATTCACATGGTGGGGGCAGGATCTGGGGGCCCCCTTGTTAGAGGGGGCTTCCAGATTCCAATAAGCCCCTCAACCTCCGGACATGGTTGTGGGGAAGAGGCCCTTGTCCCCATCAACATGGGGACAAGGTGCTTTGGGGGGGATCTCTCCTGCCCCAAAACGTCCCCCTATGTTGAGGGCATGTGGCCTGGTATGGTTCAGTAGGGGGGGCACTCACTCACCCCCCCACTTTCCTGACTTCCGGTCTGCATGCTTGGTTATAGATTTTGGGGGGGGCCCCATTCCATTTTTTTTTAATTGTGGCATGGGGGTTCCCCTCAAAATCCATACCAGACCTGAACAGCTTGGTATGGATGGGGGAGGGGTCCCACAAATGTTTTTAAAACATTTTTTTATTCTATAGACCCTTCCCTCAACAGTAGATCCCTTACAGCAAATAGATCCCTGTCCAGCAACAATAGACCACCATGCAAAAATAGATCCCCTCCAGTGACAATAAATGTGCCAGTAGCCAGCATCAATAAACCCTCAGGTGCTGGAGGTGCTGGAACTGCATTCCCACTGAACAGAAAAAACCCTGCCCAGAGGCATTGCATGCAGGATCGTCACCCAAAGGTTTTCTTCACTTCTGCAGATGAATATCATGGGCAGCTGGAGCATTGATTATTCCATATCTTCTTTGAAGGGGCAATTTATTCTGACCATTTATTTAAATGACAGTTGCTTTAACAAATAGAGGAGTTTGTATAGGGATGGATTTCTGAGCAGCTAAAAGACTGGTAGCTAAAAGAGCTGGTAGACACCTGTGTTATCAGCATGATGTTATGCCTGCCAAACATACCCCCTGAGTGAGAAGAAGCTTGCTGTGCTATGTTTTCTGGATAGATACAAGTAAACATAGAAACATAGAAAAGGTACAGCATTTTTTTTTTCTTTTTAACTTCTACCTTTTTGCTTGCTTATGTTTATCCCTAGCATGTTTGTACCCACTTGACTCACTACCTCTGCTGGAAGTCTATTCCAAGCATCAACTACTACTACTCTTTCTATAAAATAACACTTTCAACTCATCGGCATCTATTGTTTGACTGAAGGAGTATCATTGTTTGCTTGATATTGTTCCTTTGTTGGTAGTTTTATTACTCTACATATCTTCCTGCCTACCTTGTTCATGTACTTGACCTTTATCTCTTACCTGATTGTACTTTATTATGGTGATTATTACTTACGTGCATTTTTCCTGTTGTATACTATACATTATGTTGTTATGCTGTTCTTGCAGTTTGTTCCTTAATAAAAAATAAAATAACACTTTCTAAGGCTAGGTTTGAATTTTCCTCCTGCTAGTTTGGGGTCATGTCCTTATGTTCCTGATACTTGCTTTTTATTGAATATACTGCCCTCCCGAACCTTATTCACACCCTTAATGCATTTAAAAATATTTTAACTGCTTCTTGTCCACCCATAGCCTATAGATGGCTGATGGGAAGCAGTGCCGGTGCGGGCTAATATACCTGTACGGCAGCCCGCATTGGAGGTTCCTGTGTGGTTTACGGAGCGCACACCCAGGAGACCAGTCATCTGTGTGTCACCCAGGCAGCGGATCACATTACTATTGTGTCCAGGTGGTCACATGGTATTTTACCATGTGTCCAATCACAGCAATCATATAGTAAACCATAATAAGTGAAAGTAAAGATCGGTTCTCTCTGCTCTCACTGTGAGGCTGCTTGTACACTCACAGACTGCAGTGCCAGTCAGCCTTAGTGTCCCTGATTACTGCCCCAGTGTAGTCCCTAATAAATAATGCAGCCAGCCCTGTCACCTTTCCCATTTCTACAAAAACACCACCATACACCATACCAATGTCCTGATCATTGCCATACAAGCATCTTGATCACCCCCATACCCCATACCAGTGCCATGATCACCCCCATACCCCATACCAGTGCCATGATCACCGCCACCATACCCCATACCAGTGCCATGATCACCGCCATATGCCATGCCAGCATCCTGATCACCGCCATATGGCAAACCAGTGCCCTAATCACTGCCATACCCCATTTCAGCGCCATGATCACCACCATATACCATACCAATGTCCTGATCACCAGCATACGCCATACAGGCACCCTGATCACCGCAGTACACCATACCAGTGCTCTGATCAGTGCCATATCCCATACCAGCATTCTGATCATCACCATAGCCCATACCAGCATTCTGATCACTGCCATATGCCATACTAACATTCTGATCACCACCATAGCCCATACCAGCATTCTGATCACTGCCATATGCCATACTAGCATTCTGATCACCACCATACCCCATACCAGCATCCAGATCGCAGCCATATTGCATACCAGCGTCCTGATCACCGCTCTACCTTATACCATCATTCTGATCACCCCATATTGTCATACCAGTGTCTGGGTCACTGCCATACCCCATGCCAAGGTCCAGATCACCCCTACATGTCATACCTGCAACCAGAATTTTAGGGCTCACCTGATCAATTTTCAGATATATGTCCCACAGTTTAAATTTAAAAGCCTAAATTTATGAAGAAAGAATATTTATTTGCAAAAGGTTTTAACAAAATCTAAGCAAATATGTGGGGATTATTTAAAACAATTCCGGTAATTTTTCAGTTATATAGCAAAAAAAAAAATTACAGTGGTGATCAAATATCACCAAAAGAAAGCTCTATGTCTGTAAAAAAAAATGATAAAAATGTAATTTCAGTACAGTGTTGCATGACCATTCAATTGTCATTCATAGTGTGACAGAGCTGAAACTTGGCCTGGACTGGAAGGGGTGAAAGTGTCCAGACTTGAATTGGTTAGTCACTTTTCCCCTTTTCCTTCTTTTCTCAAGGCTCTACATATTAAAGTAATTATATGTTTTATCCCCTAGACCTCTCACTATTTTTGTTGCCCCTCTCTGGACTCTACATTATGACCTATAGCAGAAACAGGACCTTTTCCCTTCTGTTGGTGATCCATCTAGTATTAAAAAGATCTATATAAGGAAATCAGGACATCTTTCTTCCTACTGGTGATCCCTCCAGCAATGACTTAATGTTACCCTGAGCACATATACAAAAAAAGCACAGGGCAGGGTGAAAGACAGAAAAAGGGCTAAGAATGGTGGAGTATGGTTTAATGGATTAAGGATATGACATAGGGGGCAGAGAAGAGATGGTCATAATTTATGGAGACAGCAAGCAGGAACAGACAGCAAGGCAAGCAATTTGGCCCACCCATGTGCCCTCTTAATAATAGATTATAGCTATGAATAGAAGTTCACATTTGTGGGGAGTTTAAATATGAGAAGAGGATGTAATTTTTGTTATAACATTGGCGGGTCCTTGATGATACCTAAAAAAAGTAATTTTTTTTATTTTGATTTTTTATGATTTTGTGGTTTTCATGAAGGAAGCAATTACTAAGGAAATTCCATTTTAATAATGGTGTAAAATGACCGATGTGTACCCACCAAGCTGGTTGTGAATCATTAGTGGCTGGTACAGGCTTACAACAGAACATGACATTGGGTGTCGCTGTCAAGCACCTACCTTTAATGGTTGTATGAGATTTCATGTATTTTTGAAGAATTGGTGTTTAAATCATGTTGTTTAATAAAAAGCTGTGACCCTAACACTCCAATGAAAATAATTTGCACCCCATTGTATTATTTATGATGTTTGTTATGTTTGGTTTTAATGTTCAATATCACTCTGCCCTCTCAGCCCTACCCAGGTCTATCTATATAGGAAAAAAAACAAAAAACAAAAGTGGAGTGCAGCTAAGAGCATCAGCAGATGAACAGGAAAACTGAAAGCAATATCAGCAGTTTACCTTAGAGAGAGAGTGGCCAAGAAAACACCAATTTGTGTCCCAGTTGCCTACCTTACACAGTAGGAATCCACAGTTAACTTCCTAGAAGTCTTCAACAACAAATCCCAAGATTGGGTGTACCATGCTCAACAACCATGCTGTTGGGTATCTGGAGTTCACACACTGCAGAGTAAGGAGGTGGATCACAATAATAGTAGGTAAATGAAAGTCACAAATGTATTAAAATCAATAAAACCCAACACATTTTGGAGCATACAGTACATCCTGATGAGGGAGGGAGCAATGTGTTCTTTGAAATGTGTTGTTTTATTAAATTAATCAATTTAACACTTTTGGGACTGAGGATTCCTCCCTTCCTCACAAATTCTCACTTGATAACCTCTGTTCTGACCCCCTTGTAAGGTTGTATCAGTTCTGTAGTAAACACTGTTGCCATAGAACCAAGATACCCCATGAATTAAAACTTTCTAATGAAAGAAGTGCATGAGCACATTCACGAAGCTATGCAAAAATTTCCAATGCAAAGTGCACAAGCTCAATTAGGTAACCATACATGGCTTGAAGTTCACTAATTCAAATTAGAACCATGGGTGGTCCTTTCAACACCACCTGGCTCAACAAAAGTCAATTACAAAGTTGAGTAAGTGGGGTATAAATTGATTGGCAACTGCAACCTATCACTATCAAGTGCAACATTTGATTTTAGAGTGAATGGATTTTCCTGACTCAAAACCAAAAACACATTGTCAGAAAGTTGAGAAAACATTTTCATTCTGCTCCTTTGACTTTTCTTATCACTGTGGTCAAAAGCAAACATTCATTTGACCCCATCAACAATTAGAATTTTGTTAGAAAATGTTCATTTTAAGAATGCTTTTTTGATTTTCTACTAGTGTATGGCCAGCTTTAGAAATAAATCTAGCCATTTTTGGCTACCATTTGTAAATCAGGATCATTTCATCTAGATGAAAAAAGATAGTCTAAATAAATCATGTGTATCAGTACACAGTTGCTTAATGAGGCTAATGTAAGCAAAAGCAGGACTCTGAGCTCTACAAGTCTGCAAAGCCCTTCATACAAATAAATACAGGTCATAATCTCTATTCAAGCCTGAGGAGTGTACAGTGCTTAGTTTGTTGACCACCATGACTCTGTTCTCTTTATAATTTTCAAACAATCACCCACTCTTCATGGATTTGGGACATGGTCTTAAAAAATTAATTTCAGAGTCAGAGTGAGATTTTTCCCAAAAATGTCTAGGCATAGGTAAATTGTATGTATGACATTATCCAATCCCTAAGAAAGCACAGGCAACACAGAAAACCTTATAGGGCACTTGGATAAAGCTGTTTAAAGTTATTAGTTATAACATATATTTTGTCATTATAAAGTGCATGAAAGCTTATTAGTGAATAAGACTGGGTTCAAACTGTTGAGCTGTATAACATGCAAAAGTATGCATTCAGAGCACTGGTGTGCTGAGGAGCTATTCATTCATAATGACATCCCAAGGCACCTTTCCAATTAAAACATAAACATAAATAATTGCTGCGCTGCCTCTAATGAGTGAATATGCCACCCCACAAACATACGTGCACCTCTATATCATAGGACTTAAAGCTGTGCCCCTGCTTCTCAGTGACTTAATACATCCCTATATTGGGGAAAATATATATATATATATATATATATATGTCCTGTGTACTCGAACCAACAATGTGCTAAATGAGTAAAATGAATGCAAATAATATAACAATGAAAACATCAAACTATAAATACAGTTCACTTGTATACAAATAATTTAAAGTCCCATACAACGTTCAAACATTTAAAGTTCAAATGTGAAATGATATCTCCATCCTCATCCAGTGTAAAACTAGGTGATACAGTGATTAAACTTCTTACCCATAAAATTCCTTGTATTGAGTGTTCCACTTAGTGCTCCCCCTCCAGAGCCCCACTTACCACAAATTATTTACCACCTGCAATGGTAGGTCAAATGGCACATTAGGTGTAGCAGCACTCTACTGCAGCAAATTTGCTGTCTGTGTAGTCTTGATGCCTCTATATCCGCTGGTTATGGACTCCATATGTGAAAACACCTCCAGACCATCCACAGTACTCCTCCACCACCGTGAAGAAGATATCTTTACCCAGACAAATATAGGTCAGAAACAGGATATTGAGGGTTTATTTAGAACTCTCAAACATGCTATGGAAAAATAACTTAGCATATGATGGGACATCGCCATGTTGGAGATGTATCTGACAGAAAAAATCACCCCTAGGAGACTTAGGTAGGATACAAACCCCAATGATGGCATGAATGACCCATTACTTATAGAATAATGGTAAAATGTTTTAATCAAAGTTGTTAGAAGACAACATGTTTTTTTTATTTCAGACATTTATAAATTCTTACTGCCTGGTTATCAAAGAACTACTTGGCCTATTGAATGTTATCTTGGAGTGTCAAGAAAAGCAAGTATTTACAACAGAATATGTGTAACAAAAGGCTGCATACCAAAATCTTTGTCCTGGGAGTTCACACATACCCCCTAGTGGTGGGGCATGGAAATAAGAGAGCCTCAGCCCAGACTCCCTAGTGACACAAAGATTAAAAGGACAGGTTCTATCCAGGAGGAAGAAGCCAGATATGAATTGGACTATTGACCTGGGTCTGATCATTGTTGGCAATATAGCAGTGTCCCCTGATGGAGACAACATACCTCCGGGAGTATGGCTGGGATAATACACTTCCTAATGAATAGAGAGGACACAAAGATTAAAAGGACAGGTTCTATCCAGGAGGAAGAAGCCAGATATGAATTGGACTATTGACCTGGGTCTGATCAGTGTTAGCAAAATAGCAGTGTCCCCTGATGGAGACAACATACTTCTGGGAGTATGGCTGGGATAATACACTTCCTAATGAATAGAGAGGACACAAAGATTAAAAAGACAGGTTCTATCCAGGAGGAAGAAGCCAGATATGAATTGGACTATTGACCTGGGTATGATCATTGTTGGCAATATAGCAGTGTCCCTGATGGAGACAACATACTTCCGGGAGTATGGCTGGGATAATACACTTCCTAATGAATAGAGAGGACAGCTATGGATGTTTGCTCACTGGATGGAGGACCACACTAGGCGGGTCAAGGGTGTGAGTGTGAGTGGTTTGAGAGTGCTTTTAAACACAGTTTTGGCCATGCTTCTGCCTCTTTCTTTCTCTCTTTGACCATTTTTCCTACCTGGGATCCAGCTAAAAAGATACTCAGCTTTGAGGATGAACTTATGTAAAGTATCATCTTAACTAGTATTCCTATATACTCTGTAATATTGATATAGATTTCTCTGTTAGTGTTTTACTTCCTTTGTAAGTAAATAAGACCTTGCTTCTTTCAGCATTGTGTTTGTTATTATAGCTAATATTGCAGTATATAATGACCTTCAATATTGTCAAAGCTTAGATATTTACTAATTAATTATAGGAACTGACAAATAGTACATAATTGTATAATAAATAGGGGGATTCCAGAAAACCACCCCTTTATTTATTTCATTTGGTACCCCAGAAGCAGGAGTGTGGAAACAAATACTGCACAGAACCCAAACCCTAATGCACTTTTGTTCCTATAAGCTAAGAAGTCCAAAACTCTATAAGAGACCCAGAACCGAAGGCATTCATCTCTGCTGTGGACAAGATTCCTGCTGGTTTGTGAAGTCTGAAGCCCTGCTTGAGTGGTACTGGAGGTTCTGTGAAATATTCCATCAGTGAGCGGATGCGCATATCTGGTGAGTATAATGTTTTTGTATCTTTAGCTGGTGTATGTGTTAAGGTTTATTGTATTGTCGATGCACATGTTTTAGGCCTGTTTAGCTGTTCAGTTGTGTGCCAGTAAGTGAAGGGCTGATCACCCTTGGTTAACTGATGTACCCTGTAGATCTATAGGATAAACCAGACATTTTGAGAAGAAAGTGCGAGAAATATAGATTATATTTATAGTTTCTATCCACGTGAAAAGGAAATAGCTTTCTGCTTCAACAGAGCATCCCTCTTGGCCTAAGATCTGAGTTCCGTGTGAGGGTTACAGTCAGTAGTAAAGGAGAAATTAAAACGCTGATAGTATGGTTCTCTTTGTGGGACTAAAGATTCCAACTTAACTTTGAAACAGCTGAGTCTGTCTGTGTGTGTCTATGTTGTGCTAATTGTCTCAGCAGCTGCTGATGTGCAGACTGGTCAAGCACCTTTCAGTGTGAAAGTAGTTAGCATATCAATGGAGGATGTTGAACATTTTCTTAAAAAACATGCCTCTGCTACTTTTAGCAGTTGAGCAGAAGATGTGTTGACCCATCAATATAATGATTTGTAAAGGTAATGTGAGGTTCAAAATGGTAGTATGAAAAGTAAACTGTCATCTAAGAAAGGCAAAAAAGCGAGAATGGCGAATGCTGTGAGCGTGTTATTGAAAATGAAAGAAATTTCTGAGCAAAAGGAACTGCAATGGTTTGCTGAAAGGTCAAGAGTAAAGGAACAGATAGACGGTGTAAATATATTTTGGAGGCAGCTGCATATTTTGGCTGCAAATGCAGATGCAAATGTTTCTCAGTGTGAGGAACTGAAAGGTGAAATTGAACAAATGGTAACTGAGAATGGTGCGTTGGAACAGAAACTGGATGAATTGGAAGAAACATGTAAACTGAGGGAACAGTGTATCATATCATTAAATCAAAGGGAAGCACAGCATGAGAGTGTTATAGTAGTGCTTAGAAGGGAGCTACAGGAGGCCTAGGCTGCCATAATGGAGTTGTCCTCCAAGCAGGTGGAGATTGAGCAGCCTCAGTGTTCAGCACTAGAGATGAGCGAATTATTCAAAAATTCGGTTCGGCTGATTCGCCGAATTTGCCGAATAAATTCGCTTCGAGCCGAATATATTCGCTGTGAATTTAACTTATAAAAAGGGTGTTTCTAGGCTTCAGAGAGCCTTTATATTAGTACAGAACACTGTACCTTTAATTTAAATGCCCTTGGAGTCTGCTGGGGAAGAGAAATAATACTGTCAGTCAGTATGACATGCAGATGAGTACCGTCGATCTTAGAATCACCGCACACTTCACTCATTTGGGCAGTCACGGGGCCAAAACCAGAGTGTGGAGCCACAGTGTGGCGGTGGAGGCAGCAGCAATGGGAGGCCATACAGCACCCTATGACAAAATGGAACCCACCAGCAGTGTGAGGAGACCTGAAAGTGGCACATGGCAGAGTGTGGCGATGGAGACAGCAGCAATGGGAGGCCGTACAGGGACCCATGACACACTCTGGACCTGGCAGCAGCATGAGGAGGCGGTACAGGGGCCCATGACAGATTACGGGCCTGGCAGCAGCATGAGGAGTCGGTACGGGGGCCCATGGCAGATTACGGGCCTGGCAGCAGCATGAGGAGGCGGTACAGGGGCCCATGGCAGAGTGGCGGAGCGTAAGCAGCTAAAATTGAAGGCCATACAGAGGTCTATGTTAAAAAGTCCCCCCAGCAGCAGCGTGGGGAGACGACTATCAAGAGTCCAATGGCAGAGTGGCGGAGCAGAAGCAGCTTCAATTGAAGGCCATACACAGGCCTAGGTTAAAAAGTCCCCCCAGCAGCAGTGATCGGTCAATTGCAGCTTGCCGTTGGCTGGAAACTGTACGTTTATGTCACTGGAATGCACTAATCACCCAAAAAATATTACCGCCACCCGGCGTGTAAATGGATCTAACTCTTTGAACGTACAATAGTGGTTGTGAAGCAGAAAGTCAGTTTATTGTACACAATCGGTCAATTGCAGCTTGCCGTTGGCTGGAAACTGTACGTTTGTGTCACTGGAATGCACTAATCACCCAAAAAATATTACCGCCAGCCGGCGTGTAAATGGATTTAACTCTTTGAACGTACAATAGTGGTTGTGAAGCAGAAAGTCAGTTTATTTTGCACAATCGGCAAACTGCAGCACCAACTGTGCACGACAGCCACCAAAAAAAAAAGGGTGTATGTCCCTTTAAATTTTCGATTCTTTGATAGCTGTGGCCCTAAGTAACGATTCTGTGTCCCTGAGTAACGATTCTGTGTCCCTGAGTAACGATTCTGTGTCCCTAACTCTGTTCCTTAATACACACAGGTCTGTCTCTCTTGAATGACCGGAGGCTAATGGAGAATTCTAAGATGGCCGCGATTTATAGCTCCACCATTACACAGTGCTGGCTGGCTGCTGATTGGCTAATGCGATCACATGTCATGAATGCATTATGGGTCAGCGCACCTTGTCTGCGCACCTTCCCAGAGATCCCCGCCCCATCTTCTCTGTCCATTTTCTCCGTCGCCACACATGTCGCCGCCATTTTTGGGAAAATTTGATTCGTGCATCCGAAGTTTGCTAATCTTCGGATTCGTCGCGAATAGAATTTTTCCAAATCTTCGGAACGAATTCCACTTCGTCATGTTCGATTCGCTCATCTCTATTCAGCACAGATAGAGGTTCTAGAGCAGCAATCAGGGGAGCATAATGTCGGTGTTGCTGTAAGTAATGTTTCTATCGTTGATGTAAAGGTTAGTAATTTGGATGAGAAATATTCAAACAAAAGTTGCAACAGCTCATGAAACTGACTCAGGAATAGAAATGGAACATGTATCTGACCCTTGAGGGATTAAAGTTTGTAGTGACTCTCCGCAGTCACCTCCAACATCGTAGCGGATACAACCAGACAAGCGGGAACCAGACCCTCCAGACTCAGGGGATCAACTCCCCACACCCTCCGATACAATGCCCAGAAGGCGGAAATCACCAGTGTAGCCGCAAAGACTTTTATCCGGCCCGGGACACCAGATCCCAAGATGGCGCCAGAACCTCAAAGAGCGGAAGCTCCGTCCCTGCAGCTGAAGATAACAGCTACACACCAGATCCCAGACTACTTGTTCCTCTTTATGAAGGCGACCTGGGTGAGTTATCTCCCCCTCTCTCTCCCACAACACAGAGCAAAATCCAGGCCCAGGATAGAAGGTCATACTCTGACAAATACACATGCCTCTGCTACCCTATATTTTGTTTCCAGCATCTGACCAACCTATATCTGAATTATCAATGAAAAACATGCTTCTCTCCCTAAGACACACTCTACACAATGATATTACTAATGTGATAACCCCTATTTCAAGCGCCATTTCTGATCATTCTAAGTGCTTAGAATATTTTGAAAACAAAATGTCTGATATGTTTGTGGCCCACAATACAGTAGTAGACGCACACGCAAATCAAGAATCTGAGATCCTTCAACTAAGACATAAAGTTGCGGACTTAGAAGACTGCTCCAGAAGAAATAACATTACAATTTGTGGTATCCCAGAAACAATCACAGCTGACTCACTATTTCCATACCTGCGACAACTAATGAAACACCTACTACCGTCAATTAACTCAATGGAAGCTGCACTAGATAGAGCGCACAGAATTCCAAAACCATAATTTTTACCTGCCTCAACCCCGAGGGACATACTAGTAAGGGTCCTCTTTTATCATATTAAGGAAAAATTAATGGCGGACGCAAGAAACCAATTTGCATTCCTGACCTCTCACACAGGAATCAAACTATGCACAGATCTGTCAAAAGAAACACTCCTCAACAGAAAAAAACAGATTTCTGTCACTAAAGCTCTCAGAAATCACAAAATAGGGTACCAGTGGGGCTTCCCCACCAAGCTCATTATAAAGCATCAGAGTAAAACCTACACTATTAAAAGCCTAGATGAAGGCATAATCCAAGAAGATGACCGCCACCGAAACCATCAACAACCTCACTAAATGGAGGGGGACTGGACCTAACCTGTATCTCACCATAAATTGGTTCCTCGACCCAATCCAATCTCAGATGTTACTATAATAATCCACTCAAAATGTTTACCGTTGTTTACCGGTTATCTCAGGGTATTTCCCGGATTGCGCTCAGTTCAAGATGCTGTCCCCGAATGACAGTAGCCTCTCAGGCTACCCATGAATCTTACATTTTTTACAAGCCTTTTTTATATATAAGTTTTTGGTTTTCTCCCCACTGTTCCTGCCAGTCTTTACCACTCCATACTCAAATACTAAACTACCAGAATCTGTATATATTCCTACTACCGACAAGTGACTATAGTTTACACTTGACCTATTACCACCACTCCAGAAGTCAATCTACTACTTAATATCATATCGCTAAACATTAGAGGACTAAACTCCCTCTTCAAGAGATCGTTGCTAAACCGTGAGATACATGCTCTACACACAGATATTATCTTTATCCAAGAAACCAATTTCAACACATCCAAAACACTTTACTTCAAACAGAAAAATTTCTCTACAAGATTCATGGCATCTCACCATAAAAAGACTAATGGAGTCCTAACCGCAATCAAGGACACAATACCATTCCAACTCACATCTGAACATGCCGACCCTCTGGGATGCTTCCTGATAGTGGTATGTCTGATCAACAACACCCCGTTCACACTCGTCAATATCTATGGACCCAACTCCAACCAACTCAGATTCTTCAAACAACTAATGAACAAAAAAAGGCCATCTAATTATAGGTGGAGATTTTAATGCAGTGGGGAATACCCACATGGACTCATCATCAGGTAAAATATCTCCAAACCACAGCTTGAACCAATCTCTCCACGAAAATGACCTATACGATATCTGGAGATGTCAACATGGCTCTGAGCGGGACTACTCTTACTACTCATCTTCTCAACGATCATACTCCAAAATAGACTTCTTTCTATCAGATAAATGGACTCTACAACACATCTCATCATCCTCAATAGGATCAATAACATGGTCAGACCACGCTCCTATCTCTATCTCACTAATTGCACCAGGCAGACTACCCAACACTAAACCGTGGAGGCTAAACTCCTTGCTCTTAACAGACTTAGAACATAAAAAAATATATTAGAGCAGCACACAACCTATTTTTCTCAACCAATGATACCTCAGATATATCCATTAATACCCTATGGTCCACCTATAAGGCTTTTATGAGAGGAATTCTCATAAAAATAAACTCTAAAATGCTCACCCACAGGAGGCTTCAAATTGAAGAGCTCTTAGCATCCATTAAAAATAGAGAAGATATAAACAAAAAAAACCCCTCTATGAATAACTCCTCCTCCTTACTAACAGAAAAGGAAAACCTCAGATCCCTTCTACTACATCAATATGACCAAAATCTAAAAAAGATAAGAGCCAAATACTACTCTCTGAACAACAAAGCAAGCTCCCTCTCAGCCACAACAGTTAAACAAAAGCGACTTAAAAACAAAATACAGGCAATTCAGAATCCAAATTCTAAAAGCCTTGTGTCTAACCCAATAGACATAGCTAACGCATTCACAGACTTCTACCAATCCCTCTACAACCTCAAAGACAATAAAAATACTCCCCAACTAACCCTTGAAAACATCCAATCTTTCCTACAATCGTCAAACTCCCAACCCTTACTTCGACACAACTACAATCCTACCCGGTCGCCAAGCACCAGACGCCACTAGGCACTTAATATCACTTATTCATGACCTACAGAACCACCGAACGCCTTCTCTGCTCCTATCACTGGATGCAGAAAAGGCCTTTGAACGCATCCACTGGGGATATATGCAATCAACATAACAAAAATTTGAAATTTCATGTTGGATACAAAGGGCTATCATGTCCTTATATTCCTCCCCATCAGCCAGAGTCCTTACTGATGGCATGCTGTCAAAACCACTTGAAATCACCAATGGCACCATACAGGGATGCCCACTATCCCCCACAATATTTGCTCTCCTAATTGAACCACTTGCCTCAAAAATACACAATGACCCTGAATTCATGGGTATCAAATACCAAGATTCTGAACATAATATAAGCCTATTCGCAGAAGACATTATCCTAATGATCACCACTCCTTCTCGATCTCTAAATAGAACCATGGAAATATTAGCTTCCTATACCTTTGTATCATATTACAAACTTAATGCAAGTAAATTCCAAATATTTAAACCTACATACACCCAAAAACACCCAGAGATTTCTCTCTAAAAAATTTCCATTCATCTGGACTGATCAATCAATTCCTTATCTTGGAATCAAATTAACGGCCTCAACCTCCTAACTGTATGACTTAAACCATAAAGTATTCCTCCAATCTCTTCCTAAAGAAATCCAATCACTCCGAATCTTTGGCCTCTCTAAACTTGGTTGAGTTGCATCTCTAAAAATGTTTATACTCCCTAAAATACTATACATTTTAAGAACCCTACCCATTCCGGTTCCCCTGAAATTCTTCCATAATGCCCAAAAGCATTTCTCTCAATTACTCTGGGAATCAAAAAGACCCAGATGTATCAACAATCTATTAATTTGTCCATATAGTAAAGGGGGAACAAGCCTACCACACCTAAACATTAACTACATAGCTACACTACTTGACCAAATATACTTTTGGTGGCACCCCTCTAAAGAAAAACTTTGGACCAACATGGAAGCTCAAATATTTCATCCCACAACACCGCAGACTCACCTCATCTTATGCTCATCACACCATAAATCAACCCTTTTCAAGCACCTTTGTATCAAAGCCTCTCTGGAAGCATGGTCCTCGATGACAACTCACTCCTTATCAAACTTAGTAAAGATGTCTACCCACCTCAAGGTCCTATATACTTTTATATCACATATCAATCTCATCAAATGGGAATGTGCAGGTATCGTATCTCTTTCCGGACCTATTTATAAACCATGACCATGCCTCATTCCATTACCTTCAAAACAAATTCTCACTTCCATTAAAAGAAAGCTTTATTTATCGTAAAATTGCTCATTGCCTTAAGAACACAAACATCCCACACTTCACTACACTTCCTATCCATGTGTTCCAATTCCTGAGTAAAAACAAATACCCAGGCAAAGGAATATCTCTATTCTATTTCCTCATTACAGAATCAAAATTTAAACTAAGGAAGACATCATTAACTAACTGGGAAGCTCGAATGTCCCAAACATTAACTGATCAAACGTGGTACAGAGCCTTTAATATAACCTATAAAGCATCTCATTGTGCCTCACACTCGGAGTCATACCTTAAACTCTTACACCACTGGTATCTAACTCCTGATCGACTAAACAAAATATATATCAAACCTGTTCCCCACAGTGCTGGAGACAATGTGGAGAAAGAGGTTCCCTCTTTCACATAATCTGGTTATGCAAATCAATCAGATCCTTCTGCAATAATATTTTCAATTTGATCTCAGAAATAATAGGGAACAATGTGAGACCTAACCCCTTATTAGCCATATTCCATATTGGGTTCGAAAAATTCCCTCCTGACTCGTGTACCATTATCGTCCATATTCTCTATGCAGCAAAAAATAACATCACCAGACTATGGAAATCCCTAGAATCCTCGTCTTTGACTAAAGTGATATTCTATCTAAATACCCAATGTGACATAGAAGATTTACTCTCTTACAACTTCCCAACACTAAATTCCACAAGGCTTGGTCCCTATGGTCATTTAACCCCAATTGCACAGTTAAAGTTTGATAGCTCACATCTTATGGAGTAAATATAAAATATATATTGACTGGTATTGTTAATGTGTTATAACAGTTTTATACTTTTTTTTTTCTTTTTTTTTCCCCTATACCCTCCCCCATTTCCCCCTTACCCACTTCCCCATCTCCCTTCCCTAACTCCCCTCCCTCCCTCTGGTTTCTACAGCACTGATTTTTTCTTTAAGGCACATGTTCCCCGCCTTATACCCCTTTCAAGGGATTCTCATATTGCTTGCATTCAAACTACTGCCTTATCTCCTGAAAATACCTCCTTACAGTATGTATAATTGTGAACCAGACTTATCTTTGTTGTTCATTTGTATTATTTACTGAAAAACGTCAATAAAATGGATGGGAAGATCATTGCCAGAAAGGAAGCACCTGCGTATTATTTAGAACATAGAAGAGTATGCTTTTTTGTCCTAAAAGATACCAATATAATGTTAGTCATGAAACTAAGGTGTTCCTTGAACCTAACGATAGCTAGAGGTGCATGGTGTCCCCTGGGCAATGTCTCAGAAGTCCAGGTGCAGGGATGGAATTATGTGGAACTCTATATTGCCAATCAGTCACAAATATCAATTATAACCACCCTGTTAATCTGGAGCCCTGAATCCTGGTGTGTGCAGGAGGATATGGAAATGGTTCACAGATTGGAATAGGGAAAACAACCTTATGAGGAGACTGCAGCAATAGAGAGCTAATGCTACTATAGTTTTATGCATCCCTTTGTGATATTGCTCATTCTTGTTGGGGTCTTTTTATTAGTTCAGGTTTATATGTGTTGTTTGACCCGACATTTATATAAGAAGGTGTCGCATCTGTCTATGCGAGTGGACAGAAAAATTGAAAGTAAAGTATCTTCATACAAAGCAGAAGCTTTGCTGACAATTAGGAGTTCTGAACTATCAGATGCGTGCAGAAATTGCAATAGAGCAGGCCATACAGAGCAGACCTGCCTAATTCTGAGCCATGTATATAATGCAGGGCTATAGGAGGTTGGGAGTGGGATGCTCTATTTGGTGGGTCATGTACTGATAGGAACATATATCATGATAAGGTCAACATATACATGGATATATTATAATGAGTTGATTTGTGTGCTGTTATAGCTCAACATACATTTGTAAGGCTAATAATATGGTTGGGTAAGGTCCTCCTCAATGTTTAGTATCTAAAAGCTGGTTAATATATGGTTCTGAGCATGTGCTGACGAATGGTGAGTGAATGGACACCATTGCTTGTGGTGGACCCTACTGTGAAGATGCCAGTAAGGAGAAGACACCGAGTGGTGACATGAAAGTTGTCGCTGAAGCATGGTGATGAGGGGCCATGCAAGTGCAAAACGGCATGTACCAGGAAACACAATGTATCCTAATGTCAGGAATGTTGGGACTGTTCCATGAAAGCTGTCTCTGTAGAAGGTGATGGTGTGCCATTCAGGCACAAAGCGGCATATGTTTGAAGGCAACATGTTTTTTTTTTATTTCAGACACTTATGGATTCTTACTGCCTGGTTGTCAAAGAACTATTTGAGCTATTGAATGTTATCTTAGAGTGTCAAGAAAAGCAAGTATTTACAACAGGATGTGTGTAACAAAAGGCTGCATACCAAAATCCTTGTCCCGGGAGTTCACATATACCCCCTAGCGGTGGGGCATGGAAATAAGAGAGCCTCAGCCCAGACTCCCTGGTGACACAAAGATTAAAAGGACAGGTTACATGGCTTATATCCAGGAGGAAGAAGCCAGATGTGAATTGGACTATTGACCTGGGTCCAAGCATTGTTGGCAATAGAGCAGTGCCCCCTGGTGGAGACAACATACCTCCGGGAGGATGGCTGGGGTAATACTACACTTCCTAATGAATAGGGAGGACAGCCCCTTATGAGTTATGGACGTTTGCTTATTGGGCAAAGGACTACACCAGGTGGGTCAAGGGTGTGTGTGTGGGTGGTTTGAGAATGCTTTTATACACAGTGCTTCTGCCTCTTTCATTCTCTCTTTGACCATTTTTCCTACCTGGGATCCAGCTAAAAGATACTCAGCTTTGAGGATGAACTTGCGTAACGTATCATCTTTACTATATATTCTGTAATATTGGTTTAGATTTCTCTGTTAGTGTTTTACTTCTTTTGTAAATAAATAAGACCTTGCTTCTTTGAGCATTGTGTTTGTTATTATAGCTAATATTGCAGTATATTATGTCCTTCAATATTGTCAAAGCTTAGATATTTACTAATTAATTATAGGAACCGACAAATAGTACTTAATTGTGTAATAAATAGGGGGATTCCAGAAAACGACCCCCTTTATTTATTTCAAAAGTGAACAGAATTTAATGAACCTTATTATCAAAAGGAGGCAAAGTAAACTAAGGAAAGTGGAATGTATCATTCAAGACATTAAAAATAAATTGACACCTTAAAAACATGGTGGTGGAAGAGTACTGTGGGCGGTCTGGAGGTGTTTTCACATATGGAGTCCGTAACCAGTGGATAGAGGCATCAAAATCACACAGACAGCGAATTTGCTGCAGGAGAGTGCTGCTACACCTAATGCGCCATTTGGCCTACCATTGCAGGTGGTCAATAATTTGTGGTGAGTGGGGGAGCACTAAGTGGAGCACTCAACACAAATAATTTTATGGATCACTGTATCTCCTAGTTTAACACTGGATGAGGATGGGGATATTATTTCACATTGGAACTTTAAATGTTTGAACGTTGATTGGGACTTTAAATTATTCATATACAAGTGCACTGTATTTATAGTTTGATGTTTTCATTGTTATATTATTTGCATTTATTTTACTCATTTAGCACATTTGTGGGTTCAAGTATGCAGGGCATATATATATTTTTTCCCCAATATAGGGATGTATTAAGTCACTGGGAAGGAGGGGCACATTGTTAAGACTTATGGTATAGAGGTACACGTGTGTTTGTGGGTCACCAACACATATTTAGGGTGGCATATTCACTCATTAGAGGCAGCGCAGCAATTATTTATGTTTATGTTTTTATTCACACAATTGTTTACTAATACACATTTGTGGTATTGCTAGCAGCAGCCAGTTTATTTATATAGTCCTCTGCTCAGGCTACACTTACACCTTCCCAACAGAATTACATACTCGGGAGGAGTAGCAGAATGTGTATTTGAGTGTCATTGCAAGTATGCCTATGCTGTGTGTGAGAAATACCTAAATGTAATGACAATGTACAATGATAATTGTGTGAAAAAAAAACTCATTTTATTTACATTAATCATTTTCCCAAAAATTGTGTGAAAAAATTACAACTTCAAAAAATTCACTATGCCTTTTACTAAATATCTCGGACTGTCTACTTTCCAAAAAAGGGTCATTTGGGGCGTATTTGTACTGTTCTGACATTTTATGGTTTCAAGAAATGAGAATAGGCAGCCAGTACATCTGGATTTATCAATATTAAAATATACAGTATATATATATATAATAGTTTGTAGACTCCATAACCTTCACACAGACTAAAAAAAAATACACTGATTTATTTATTTGCAAAGTTTTATAACAGACATTTTTAAACATTTTCAGTCTTTTTTCCTTTATATAGCAATTAACCCAGTGGCGATTAAATACCAACAAAAGAAAGCTCTGTCTCAAAAAATTATACAATTTTAATTTGGGTACAGTGTTGAATGACTGAGTAATTGTCACTCAAAAATGTGACAGCACCGAAAAATGGAGTGGGCAGAAAATGTGTCAGAGGGTGAAAAGCATCAGGTGAGAGGCAGTTCCTACTGTCTTTTTCTTTATTCTTCACTGGATGAGTTACATTTCATACCAGTACACTCAATATCTTGAAAACCAACAGGATCTTATATCTCAACTTGGAGAAGCACCATCAAGTTTTTATGGATTTCTTCCTACAGATGTTCAAATCTCATTGTTCTATGACTCAGATCCTTCAACAGTCCCGTCTTCCTTTACATCACAACCCCCCTTTACAACAGTGACCTCAGTCCCCTCCATCACATCACAGACCCCCTTCACTTCACATTCCCCTTCACATCAGTGTTCTCAGTCCCCCCTTCATATCACAGCACCCTCTTTACATCACAGCTCCATTCAGAACATGCCCCCCTTGCAATCACAGCCCCCCTTCCTCCCTTCACAGCCCCTCCCCTTGCATCACAGTCTCCCTTTCAATCATACCCCCCCTACATCACAGTCTCTCTTTCAATCACAGCCCCCTTACATCACAACCCTCCCCCTTTTAATCACAGTTCCCCTACTCCAATCACAGCCCCCCTTACATCACAGTCTCCCTTGAAATCACAGCATGCCTTCCTCTCATCACAACCCCTCCCTTGCAATCACAGCCCCCTTCCTCCAATCATAGCCCCCTTCCCCCCAATCACAGCCCCTCCCCTTACATCACAGTCTCCCTTGCAGTTACAGCCCTCCTTACAGTCACAGCCCCCACTTACATCACAGTCTCCATTTCAATCAAAGCCTCCTTACATCACATTCTCCCCTGCAATCACAGCCCCCCTTCCTCCCATCACAACCCCCCCCTGCAATCACAGCCCCCCTCCTCCAATCACAGCCCCTCCCCTTACATAATAGTCTCCATTGCAATTACAGCCCCCCTTACATCACAGCTCCCCTCACATCACTGCCCCCCCCCCGCAATCACAGCCTCCCTCTTACATCACAATCTCCCTTGCAATCACAGCCCCCCTTACATCACAGCTCCTCTCACATCACAGCCCCCCTTACATCACAGCTCCTCTCACATCACAGCCCGCCCCCTTGCAATCACAGCCCCACTTATATCACAGTCCCCCTTGCAATTATAGCTTTTTCTCCCTCTTCACCTAGTAATACAGACGCATGGCATGGCAGGACTGCAAGGAGAATGAGAGCTACCCATCTCTTCAAGAAGTAAGACCACCAAGCAAGCTAGCAACCCATCACCCCCTTGACAATTTGAAAAGCTGTGCAGACCTGCCCGGGGAAGTCACATTGGATAGGAGGTCCACCCAAGCTGCTAGGTGGTGCAGCCATGGTCCAGACAGGACTGTCATCTGGTCCATGTTTGGATTGCGGTCTGTCATTTAGTGATGCCTAGTATAGATTTTAATTGGGGATCAAATGCCGCCCCTTCAGGTCTGGACTGAATTTTAAGGGGGATCCCATGTAAAAAAAAAAAACATCAGACCCTTATCTGAGCATGAGGCCTGGCAGGCTAGGAAAGGGAAAATGGGGATCCCCCTATCCTGGACCACACTAGGCCACATGCCACACATCCTGAACCATGACAAGCCACATGCTCTCAACATGGGGGGTGGGGGGGTACCATGTTGATGAGGACAAGGGCTTCTTTCCAACAACCCTGATGCAGTGGTTGTGAGTGTATGCAGGTGAAGGACTTATCGGAATCTGGAATCCTTCTTTAACAACATAAGGCACCCCCCCTGTGGATGGGTAAGTGGTACAAAGTACCCGTACTCATTAAAAAAAAAATAAACAGTAAAATATGAACCATCTTGCTACGGTATTTCAAGCCAATACATCTAAATAAAACTGCTACCACCAGAATGAATCAAAATTAAAATTACAGGAAAAAAAGAACACATGCCACACTACAATAAATAAATAAGCAAAAAAATCAACTAATTTAATGTAAATATCAAAATAATGCAAAGTGCACAGTACTCATAATACTCATACAATAAATATAATAAAAAGAGGCTCACACCCCTGATAAAGTCTTACATAACGTAAAATGAAGGCTGGAGTTTGGAGATGCAGTAGATTCAGTCTTTCTACAGAGCAAGTAGGTGACACCAGGATATTGATAGTGCTGATTAGTGAATGTTTTCACTCTTCTGTGCACATCGATCTGGCGCCAGGTTTTACCTCCAATCCAAGTTGCTCAGGTTCCTGTCTATCTGCCCTGAACCTAGGTATTATTAAGCCTTTGCACCTGTGTGTTACTGTTTGACCAATGTGTCTTCATGTAGAAGTCGGACCCCTCTGGTTCCTGTGGTGCACCCCCACTTGAGTATTCTCATGTTTTGTGTGTGTTTGATCTAGAGTTGACACCTCATCCCTTTAAACCCAAACACATATTAATTACACAGTTTCTGAGGCTACTTTAATGCAGGTAAGGCCCTAAGCGAGTTTAATTACAACCTTAATCAGCCACAGAACTATGTGTTCGGTTTTAAAAGGATGAGATGGCAACCCTAGTTTGGTCCTGTTTTTTGTTCTCAATGTTTTCCCTCTGGCTGTGCAGTTGTATCCCCTTTGCTCTCATCCCCGGATTCCTTCCTTTTCTGTTGCTGTTTTTTGTGTCCTCCTCAGCATTATTTCTTGTTTTTAGTTTGCCCTGCAGTCCCTTCCCAGCTTGTTGTAGTTGATTACTTTAGTTCCTTGTATCCTGTGTGTACCCCATGTCCTTCCGGCATGCTAGTTGGTTTCACTGTGCCTGCACAGGTGTGTTAGAGAGCCAAAACCTGGGGGCTTCCATGCAGCACAACATCCACACCTTCAGTGGCTCTGGTGAAGACCCTGCAACTGTAGGTGGCTCCTTAGACCCTGCAACTCTGACACGCCACCTTTTGTATGCAGTCACACTGCTCCTGCGAGGATCGGTACCCTGTTAAGTTGTTTACACTGGCCTGCTAGATCTTGAGTTACAGTCCCAGGTGGTCTTACCCAGTGATCATGGTAGATGTTAAATCCACACCAGCGTATGCTTCTGAGATCTGATGCACTTTAGGCGCACTGCATTTTGTGAATGTTTAATTTGTTTTTTGATAAACTATTTTTAAGTAACGGAGAGCACTATGTAGGGCTTTTTTTATCCTCTTAAATGTTCAGCATTGCAGAAAGGAAGGCAGATATTAAGAAAGCAATTAAGGTGATCATTATCTTGTAAAAGCTGTTTCCAGCTCAAAGGGAGATGCTGGCATTAGACCTTTTATAATTTTAAGGTCCATCAAACAAGGTGAGACTGTGTCCACCAGGGAGGGGTTGTGGTTACACTGAATATTGTTATTACACATTATTACACATTATAAGAACATTAATGAATTAAAAAGATTTTAGATGGATTCTTTTAGCTTAATAATGATGGATTTCAGGACTTTTTTATATTTATTGTATGACTATTATGCGCAATGGGTACGTTGAATTATTTTTATATTTTCATTAAATTATTTGAGTTATTTAGTTTTTTATTAATAGTAGTATGGCACAAGTTTTTTCTGTAGCATAAAGAAACACAGTTTTTTTTTTACAAGTCCTGTTTGACTAGTTAGGACAAGTTTGACTAGTTAAAAACACTGAGTGTGCCACACTTGCCCAAATAACCTTGAGAAGTACACACAGTCTTTCCGCCCTGTCTCAGCAATTCTAAAGTCTGATTAATCAAGGCCATGAGTTACTGTGTGAATTCAGCAGCTCAAGCAGTTGCAGTTGTCTAGAAAAAGGAGTCTGATTAAGTGCCAGGCTGTAAACTTGGAATCTCTATGACATCATTTACCAAATATGGCCATGTCCATAACTGGTTACTGACATTACCTGGGAGACCCCGCCCATTTGTGTATCTCAACTGTCATTCACTGGAGCAGTCATTAACAGGTGAGTAGTTGCTGGGATCCGATTTGTCAGTAATCTGTTTTTTTTTTTTCGCAGGTCAGCAGGCATCGTTCATCATGCATTGCTTGACAATAAGATTCATGGTGGATTTACATTGTGGGACCTTTTTATATTAAAAACCTTGTCAAAAACTGTTTGTGTTTTTATTTACATTTATTTTTTTTACGTGAATGAGTAGGAATACTTTGTGTCATTTACTAATTCACATGGGAGAGGGCTGGTACCAGGGGCGGACTGACAACTCATGGGGCCCCCGGGCAATAGGGTATCATGGGGCCCCTGTGTCCTTGCCCAAACTCAAAAAAGCCTATGAAAAAGGTACCAGGGGCATCTCATGGGGCCCCCTACTGACCCCGTGTCCTCGGGCAGTGCCCGAGTTTCCAAATGGTCAGTCCGCCCCTGGCTGGTACCTAGGTGTCCCCATAATGTTATAAGGGGCTTCCAGATTCCAGTTTGCTCTCCAACACCAACCCCCACAACCACTTGGCCAGGGTTGTGGGGAACAGGTCTTTGTCCTTACCAACATATATTAAATATCCCTGGCTGCGTACATGGCACCCTCTGCAACATAATAACCATGACAGTGGAAAAAGGAAGTGGCAGAAAAACCTGCTACTATATATAACATTTGACTTTGCTAAATGGCCTGAAAGTCCACTGTTCAAATAAACACCCCAGACAAGCAAAGTGTCAGAGCCTGGGATCGAGCCTGGTCCTTCTGCAGTGGGAGGCAATGTCTCTTCTCACTGAGCTATCTGGAATGCTGGACAGCTCCCTTAACAATTCTTGGATAATCCTGCCTTGAGCCCTGATTTCTCTTGAACCTTGAACTCCTTGCTCCTCCCATGAACTTCCTTATAAAAGCCATGTCCATGCACTTCCTCCTTGCCAGATTATTGTGCCTTCCAGCCAATATCGTGCTACTGTTCCTGCTGCCGTCTACACCTCCGCTACCAACCTTTGGGTTGTTCCTGACCACGATTTTGTCTCATCCTAACCTACTACGATTGATCTGTTACCATTGGTGACCGACCCTTGGCTTGTGACTGACTCTGCTTTTGTCTGATCCCTAACCTGTTTATCTGCTATTGTTTGCCAGTCTGCTCATTCCCTGGTGGGGTGATCCTGAGATCTGCGACCTGGTATTAACACGCAGCCCAATCCATCTCCACCATTAGGAGCTCTGGTGAATACCGGTTAATACTTAGACCCCGCCCCTCAGGTGAGCCTGCGTCATTCCCAGGGGGACCCACTGGTGTACCTATCCTGCTGGTTTCAGGTAAGCCTTTTACTGCTATAGCAACTGGTCTCTGAACCTGACCTTATATCGTTACACAAAGTTCAAGTGGTTGTAAAGGTTTTTGTTTACCTACATGCATCTCATCGGCATGCAACCTATACAGGGTGACACCGGGCCAGCTCCAAGAAAAGGTAAGTTGTAAAGAAAGCCAACGATCCCCGCAGGATGCATTCGATCTGCGGATTGAGCATAATGGATCGGAGCCTGATCCATTATGTTCAATCCGCAGATCCAATCCATTCTGCAGGGATCGTCGGAGGGGGTGTCACTAAGAGTTACTGCATCGGGTGACACCTACCCTAGGGATGCCTCTGCTGCTTGTCTATCCTTTACAATAAAGGAAGCTCATTAATTTATGGTACAGTTAATGCTGATATTTGTTCCACCAGGTGGACATTTGTTATCTAACTACTAAAATGATTCTTGGAAATTTTAGACAGCAAGGTGTAGGATCTAAAATGATCCCTTTTATGCAAAGAGGCATAGAAGAACATGGCTTCTTTGAAAGAAAATGATCCAGCACAAGATAAAATATCTTATCTAAGCACATACTTGCTGAAGGAAACTCCCTAAGGCTCCATGTACATGGGACGTTTGGAAAATACTTCTAAACGATGGAAACTGACTGCTGGAAAACGTAGGTTACAAAATGTCTGTTTAGCCGTGTTTGCATACCTCGTTTATGAGCGTTTGCTTTTAGAAGCGTTTTTAAAGATAACCTCAGGAGACCTTCCCAAATGCCCAGAATGCACTGCAAAACAGTAAAAAATTAACTATATCAGACATTTTAAGCGAAATAGAGAGAGCAGAAGCAGAGAGAGCAGTATTTTTTGAGATTAGCTGTCTTTGTTTTTGTGGTGTTTGGATGTGTTCCAGCTCATTTCTGTGCAGAAATTATTGCAGCAGTGTCTAACATATTTTCTTTCATGCAAAACCTCAAAGTATGGAGTACCAGGTCCATTTGTGTACTGGGAAAATGCTTTGCATGCCTTTTTCATGATGAAAAAAGGCTCTGGACATCTGGAAATGGAAGAGTTAAAAAAAATTTCCAAATGCAAACGCTTATAAATGTGGTTAGCCGAGTTTTGTCTCGTTTACAAGTGTTTGGCATTTGAAACACTGATAAAATCTACTCCTGAACAGAAGTTTGGTGTGTTCAAAAAAACGACTGGAAACTCAAATGCCTGTAAACGAAGATGTGTACATGGACACATAGGAAAACATTAGGGGGAGTTCAGGGGCTGCTGAAAAAAACACAGAAAAGCTCCTAAAGGTGAGTTTATCAGCTGCAGTGTACATGGAGCCTAAAACATACATCTCACAGGACAACCCAGGGAAGGGTAAAAACCCAGTTCGATTTTCTTCATTTGCCATCTGCGTGTCTGAGGATATTTACCTTTCACTTCGTGTCCAGTAGGAAACATCCTTCAAAAGAGAAAACCCTTTTTTACAGTTGTCACCAAAACACATGTCCCCTTGGAAGATTTTCTCTATGACCACTCTAAATCGTGGTTTTCCCATCACTTTCAGTCACATTGACTGGACACCAGGAGTAAATCTCCCTAACCGGGACACAGTTTTTAAAGACTCTTTTGGCTTTGGATACATTTAATCCAATTATAAGGCACGCCAATCACCATACCTGACCTAGAAACAGTTATTTCAACAAAAAAAAGCCTTCTTGATTCATTTAAACATTTCACAAAACCATGGCCGTAAATGAAAAATACAGAATATTAATATATAATTTGAATACATGCAACAGCAAGTAAGACGCTTTAAAAACAGAAAAAAATAGAACCATTTTTCTTGCCCTCTTTTGCCTCTTCCTACTGCATGTGTGATTAAATGCTGATCAAGGTTAATGTGGAATACACTGTTCTATAGAAAAATGAAACAATTCACTACAGCGTCATGTTTAAAGAATGAGTGAATACAGATCATCTAGAAGACCACTGTATGCTATGTAGACTTCAAGGTCAGAAGCAAGTGACAAAAGCTTCTACGCAGTAGAGAGGCTTCGGGTTTATTTGTAGCATTAGTAAAACACCTTTACATTTCTGTACTCTAATATAAATCCTTTGTTTTTACGTCTATGTGCTCTCAATGTAGTTCATCTAGAAGCATGCTATATGCTATGTAGACTGCAAGGTCAGAAGCAAGTGTTAAAAGATTCCACGTAGGAAAGAGGCTTGTGATGTGTTCGTAGTGTCAGTAATACAGCTTTGCATATTTGCACTCTAATATAAATCCTAGGTTTCTGTGTCTATGTGCTTAGTGGCTGATATACATAATGAACGGACATTCAACACTTTCTTCTAACCTCATGAAACCAAAGTAATGATATTATGTCATTATATGAGAGTAGACTACTACAGTTTTCTGCTGTATCACATATTATGGGTCAATAAACAACAAAACTGGCACATCAGCATAAGGTTCCTTAAAGTGTTACTAAACCCATAACAGTAAAATCAGTCTGTATATGCAGTAAAGCATGCTTGTTATACTCAATGTGGAACCTAAGGGGTTAATCCTCTGCATTGTGTAAAAATGCTGTTTGATCCTGGCTTCTCTGCCCCTCCTCTTGTTCAAATGTCTACGCTGATAAGATAGACTGAGCCAGGGGCGGACTGACAACTCATGGGGCCCCCTGGGCAATAGGGGATCATGGGGCCCCTGTGTCCTTGCCCAAACTCAAAAAAGCCTATGAAAAAGGGGCATCTCATGGGGCCCCCTACTGACCCTGGGCCCTCGGGCAGTGCCTGAGTTTCCAAATGGTCAGTCCGCCCCTGGACTGAACCCGTTGCCCTTCTGCACATGCTCAGTTTAGTGTGTATTGCTAGAGAGGTTTTTTTTTTTCTTGGGAGAGTGCATGTGATCAGCACAGGGCCAATCAGCACTGTCTAGACAGAGGTCAGGGGTTTTGCATCCTCCTAGAGCAGAAAGAAAACTCCTCCTACAAGCTTTATCCAGTGCTCTGCTGAACACTGATAGAAGTCACAAGACTGCTCTAACTGCTGAGAAAAGGTATTTAGCAGTTTATATTTACTAAAATAATTGCATTTCCATGTTGTGTGTACTTTGGGAGACCAGATATAATGAATGCAGGGTCTGGGGTTTAGTAGCACTTTAACTACTTCAATATCGGACACTTTAACCCCTTTCCTGCCCAGGCCAATTTTCAGATTTCAGCACTGTCACAATTTACATGACAATTGCGCAGTTATGCAGCATTGTACCACATGAAAATTTTATCTTTTTTTTCTCACAGAAATAGTTCTCTTTTGGGTATAAAATCATCGCTAGGTTTTAAATTTTTTGCTAAAAGAAATTTTTGAAAAAAATGCATTTTTCTTTGTTTCTGTTATAAAAGTTTGCAAATAAATTATTGTTCTCTGTACATTTAGGTCAAAATGGATTCTGCCACGTCTTTGGTGAAAATAACCTAAATTTAGTGTTTATTTAGTCTGTAGGAAAGTTATAGAGTCCGCAAACTATGATATATGTATATCTGAAAATCTGATGGCCTATCTCATTTCTTGAGTCCCAAAAATGTCAGGATTGTACAAATACCCCCAATACTGGTAAGTAGACAGTCCAACATATCTAGTAAGAAGCATGACAACTTTGTTGAAGATGCCATTTTTGTCACAATTTTTTTGAAAATGTAATTAAAGAAACTATTTTTTTCACAACTTTTTTATATATTGCCATCAGTGCAGTTCAGTATCATCATATAACTGGTGTGCTGGAGATCAGGGACACTGACTGGTTACAGTATGTAAAAAAAAAAACTTTTTTCCATTTTTTAAAAATATTTTTTAACTTTTTTTTATTTACATATTTTTTTGCACACTGCTTCAAGAGCAACACAGTGTTACCATAGTAACACTGTAGTATTCTGGGGAAGTGATCACAATCTTTTTTTGCACACAATAATTGCTTATAGCAGTGATTATCACTGTTATAAACAACCATTTATACTGAATGAAATCGATTCAGTGTTTACTATTGTGATTAGCTGTGATGACTGGCCAAGGGCTAATCACGTCATACAGATGGGCTGTGATTGGCCTTGTCTGTATCCTATGATCACTGTGACTAATCACAAAGGTCAACACAATAGTACACAATGAATGGCATGAATGGAAGCCATCTGTTGCATATAATTGTCATGTGTTCTGCTGTGATTGGCCACAGCAAACACATGGCACAGCCAGAGGGTCGGTACACTGATCTGTCATCAGCTGTGTCCGGTGAACACAGCGGGTGACATACTGCATCGCAGCATAGCCCTTGGGGCACACGCAAGGCACATTCTAGGGAGGACATCATCTGATGTCCACCTGGATCTACAGCAGTTAACTCGTTAGAGCTGTGGTTATTTTCAGCTATGTGAATGAGATGTGAAAGTATAGAGAAGATGCTAAAAAGATCACTATCCTTGTGATAAAGCTTGTCAGTAGATAAGGATTTGTCACTTTGCAGTATACATAATGAATTGTGTACATTCCTCATGGGTGGTCTTTAACAAATCAAAATTGACTGTCCTAGTGATATGTTAAGTCAGCGAAGAGTTGGCTGTGATGGCTCTCGAAAAAAGTTAATGAGCCCTATTGTCAGGAATGGACTTGCCAGTAATGGTGGGACTCACCTGCCTTGTGGGCTGCAGTACCAGGGCTGGCCAGCGGGTGCTCTCAGCAATCAGAGACTCAACCCTGCAGCCAGCCAAACACCTGAAGCTGATTATGCAGGTGTATTTAAGGGACCTGCAGTCTGTGCCTTTGTGTGTGCTTTTCTATGGGCCCCTGTTCCTGTTCCTCTCTGACTGATTCGTTGCTGACCCTGCCTGATCCGGACCTCTGCTGACTTCTCCTGTTTGATCCCTGGCTTGTGACTCCACCACTCTCTGCCTGACCCCCTGTACCTACCGGCCCGTTAGTTGCTGTACCCGGCTCGTGACCTGACTACTCTCTGCCTGCTCCTCCTGTTCTTACCTGCCCAATTGTTATTGACCCGGCCTGCCTGACGACGCTTGCATTGTATGTATTGTTATCTGTGGGTGGTTTGGTTTGGTTCGTTTGCACTGTGTTATGTTTTAGTATTGCACTGCGTTTATGTATTGTTAGTGTTAATAAGTTATATTGTTTATAACATATCTGAAGCCTGCGTTTCCCTGCGTCAGTTCACTTACCTCTGGTCATACCCTGGAGCCCTGACATTACACCAAGGCCAATCCTGACCAGAAGTGGCTGCACAGGGAAGCCATCTTGGCTTGTTGCTGGGAAGGATGGATCTTGATGAGGTTGTGTATTTGTCGCTGCTGGTTTTTGATGACAGAGAATATGCTTATCAGGCTCTGAGGGAGTATACCCGGGATCAACTGCTAGAATGTATATGGATCGCTCATGTTCTAGTAGATCAGGGCACAGAGTTCTCTGAGGTGCAACCTTTGATTCAGGTTTGTGCAGAGTTGGTTTCATCTGGTACCCCTGAAAGCAGGAATGACGTTTTGCCACCATTTAGTGCAGACCAGGTAGAGTCCCTGGTATGGTTATTAGAGGATGATGTGGATTGCTTCTTGGAGCATTATGCTGCATGTTCACCACAGGTATTAAGGGATTGTATAAACGCAGTGCAGTCTTTGACCAGACAGGCTTTGTGTAAGCTGAGCTTTGTTCAACCCATACTGCAGACATGGTCAGACTTGTTGCACCCAGCCTCAGTCAGCTTGCAAAAACCCAGTCCTGCTTCTAATCTATTTCTTCAAAGCTCTATTCCTGCATTCCCAACAGCACCTCCAGTTACAGCCCAGTATACCCTGCTATCTATCGCATGTCAGTACCCTGTTCCCACTCGCTGCACCTATCCTGCCTTTAACCCTGTAAAGAAGCCCTCTGTAGCAACTGTTCCCTCCCCTGTTCCATCCTCCAGCTCTTCTCTGTCTCCAGCTGCTCCATCCGTTTACAAACATGCGCTTACTTACAGTGCTCCGGTAACTAAAACCAGGAAAAGGCAAAAGTTCTTTCCAACCAATACCATCCTGCCAGTATCCAAACCGGTCAGCCTCCCATCTGAGAACCTGCCTTCCGTGGTGCAGCCTGGTGCCTCGGCGCCCACAATTCAGCTTGATGCCTCTACCCAGCCTGATGCCTCTACCCAGCCTGATGCCTCCATTCAGCCTGATGTTTCTACCCAGCATGATGTTTCTACCCAGCATGATGTTTCTACCCAGCCTGATGATTCCATTAGGCCAGTTGACTCGATGCCCGCTGTTGATCCAGACGATCCAATGCCTGATGACCCAGTGCCCGCTGTCATGCCTGGTGACCCGATGCCCGCTGTCGGGCCAGACGATCCAATGTCTGACTCAGTGCCCGCGGTCATGCCAGTTGACTCGGAGCCCACTGTCGTGCCTGGTGACTCTGTTCCCACTGCCTTGCCAGATGACGCTGTGCCCGCTGGCGAGCCAAATGACCTGAAGACTGGTGACCCAGTGCCCGCTGTCATACCTGGTGACCTGATGCCCGCTGTCGAGCCAGACAGTTCCATGCCTGATGACCCAGTGCCCGCTGTCATGCCTGGTGACCTGATGCCCGCTGTCGGGCCAGACGATCCAATGTCTGACCCAGTGCCCGCGGTCATGCCAGTTGACTCAGAGCCCACTGTTGTGCCTGGTGACTCGGTGCCCACTGCCTTGCCAGATGACGCGGTGCCCGCTGGCGAGCCAAATGACCTGATGCCTGGTGACCCAGTGCCCGCTGTCATGCCTGGTGACCCGATGCCCGCTGTCGAGCCAGACGATCCGGTACCTGATGACCCAGTGCCCGCGGTCATGCCAGTTGACTCAGAGCCCACTGTCGTGCCTGGTGACTCGTGCCCACTGCCTTGCCAGATGATGCGTGCCCGCTGTTGAGCCAAATGACCTGATGCTTGGTGACCCGATGCCCGCTGTCGAGCCAGACGATCCAATGTCTGACCCAGTGCCCGTGGTCATGCCAGTTGACTCAGAACCCACTGCCGTGCCTGGTGACTCGGTGCCTACCGCCTTGCCAGATGACGCGGTGCCCGCTGTCGAGCCAAATGACTTGATGCCTGGTGACCCGATGCCCGCTGTCGAGCCAGACGATCCAGCGCCAGATGACCCGGTGCCTGCTGTCAAGCCAGACGATCCGGTACCTGATGACCCGGTGCCCGCTGTCGTGCCAATTGACTTAGAGCCCACTGTCGTGCCTGCTGACGCGGTGCCCACTGCCTTGCCAGAGGACGCGGTGCCCGCTGGCGAGCCAAATGACCTGATGCCTGGTGACCCGATGCCCGTTGTCGTGCCTGATGACCCGGTGCCTGCCGCCCCTCCTGGGGGCCCGGCACCCGCCGCTCCGCCTGGGGGCCCGGCGCCCGCCGCTCCGCCTGGGGGCCCGATGCCCGCTGCTCCGCCTGGGGGCCTGGCACCCGCCGCTCCGCCTGGGGGCCCGGTGCCTGCCGCCCCTCCTGGGGGCCCGATGCCTGTCGCCCCTCCTGGGGGCCCGATGCCTGTCGCCCCTCCTGGGGGCCCGATGCCTGTCGCCCCTCCTGGTGGCCCGATGCCTGTCGCTCCGCCTGGTGATCCGGTGTCCAGCTCAATGTGCCTCTGCCCGGAGTCCAGCTCGATGTGCCTCTGCCCGGGGTCCAGCTCGATGTGCCTCTGCCCGGGGTCCAGCTCGATGTGCCTCTGCCCGGGGTCCAGCTCGATGTGCCTCTGCCCGGGGTCCAGCTCGATGTGCCTCTGCCCGGGGTCCAGCTCGACGTGCCTCTGCCCGGGGTCCAGCTCGACGTGCCTCTGCCCGGGGTCCAGCTCGACGTGCCTCTGCCCGGGGTCCAGCTCGACGTGCCTCTGTCCGGAGTCCTGCTTGACGTGCCTCTGTCCGGAGTCCTGCTTGACGTGCCTCTGTCCGGAGTCCTGCTTGACGTGCCTCTGTCCGGAGTCCTGCTTGACGTGCCTCTGTCCGGAGTCCTGCTTGACGTGCCTCTGCCCGGAGTCCTGCTTGACGTGCCTCTGCCCGGAGTCCTGCTTGACGTGCCTCTGCCCGGAGTCCTGCTTGACGTGCCTCTGCCCGGAGTCCTGCTTGACGTGCCTCTGCCCGGAGTCCTGCTTGACGTGCCGCTGCCCGGAGTCCTGCTTGACGTGCCGCTGCCCGGAGTCCTGCTTGACGTGCCGCTGCCCGGAGTCCTGCTTGACGTGCCGCTGCCCGGAGTCCTGCTTGACGTGCCGCTGCCCGGAGTCCTGCTTGACGTGCCGCTGCCCGGAGTCCTGCTTGACGTGCCGCTGCCCGGAGTCCTGCTTGACGTGCCGCTGCCCGGAGTCCTGCTTGACGTGCCGCTGCCCGGAGTCCTGCTTGACGTGCCGCTGCCCGGAGTCCTGCCCGATGTGCCGCTGCCCGGAGTCCTGCCCGATGTGCCGCTGCCCGGAGTCCTGCCCGATGTGCCGCTGCCCGGAGTCCTGCCCGATGTGCCGCTGCCCGGAGTCCTGCCCGATGTGCCAGTCATTGATATCCTGCCAGTTACCAGACCCGGGCGGTGGAACATTTTGCCCAGCTAGGACTGTTTAGAGCGTCCTGAGGCCGCTCCTTGAGGGGGGGGTACTGTCAGGAATGGACTTGCCAGTAATGGTGGGACTCACCTGCCTTGTGGGCTGCAGTACCAGGGCTGGCCAGCGGGTGCTCTCAGCAATCAGAGCCTCAACCCTGCAGCCAGCCAAACACCTGAAGCTGATTATGCAGGTGTATTTAAGGGATGGCCAGACCTGCAGTCTATGCCTTGGTGTGTGCTTTTCTATGGGCCCCTGTTCCTGTTCCTGTCTGACTGATTCGTTGCTGACCCTGCCTGATCCGGACCTCTGCTGACTTCTCCTGTTTGATCCCTGGCTTGTGACCCCACCACTCTCTGCCTGACCCCTGTACCTACCTGCCCGTTAGTTGCTGTACCCGGCTCGTGACCTGACTACTCTCTGCCTGCTCCTCCTGTTCCTACCTGCCCGATTGTTATTGACCCGGCCTGCCTGACGACGCTTGCATTGTATGTATTGTTATCTGTGGGTGGTTTGGTTTGGTTTGGTTCGTTTGCACTGTGTTATGTTTTAGTATTGCACTGCGTTTATGTATTGTTAGTGTTAATAAATTATATTGTTTATAACATATTTGAAGCCTGCGTTTCCCTGCGTCAGTTCACATACCTCTGGTCATACCCTGGAGCCCTGACACCTATAGTGAATTGGTATGGATATATCATCATTATTATTATTATACAGGAGATAAATATATATATATATATACATACACTTTACAAAATAAAGGGAGACAGTACAGTTACAAAACAATTCAATACAAAAAGGCTTAGGAGGAGCCAACCCATGACAACCTGTTGGGAAGGGCAAGTAATCCAAAAGAATAAAAACTATGAAGGATGAATTATTCAAAAATGCAAAACTCAGTTGTTGGTTAGAGACAGAATCACCTAAGGTCCCATTCACATTTTTAAAGGGGTCAATTTGTGATTATCCACCAGAGATTTTGAGAGCAAATGTGATGGTTATGAATAGCTGCAGACGCTGTCAGGCTCCCATTGCTTTCAATGGGCTTGCCACTCCCATTTATTCACCTGTGTCAGGTACCATCTCGAAGCATGGGTCTGCACATGCGTAGGTGTCTGTCAAGACATGCAGACAGCAGGGCACTAGGACCCAGGCGCACCCGTCACCTATGATGGCGCTGGGCAAGCACTAGGACCTAGGCTGCGTCTGTCAGGCGCAGGGCGGGCTACTTAAACCAGCCCTGCACAGACACAAGTTGCCTTATGGTCTCATCTTGTTCCTGTGATCTGTGAGTTGATTCCTGACTGTTGCTGACCTTGCTTGAACCTGACCTTGCTGATATTCTCCTGCCCTGACCCTCTGGCTCGTTTGACTACTCTTCTGGATATCCCTTCTGATCTGAACTTCTGTTACCAGACCCGGCGAGTAACCCGATTCCTCTGTGCCTGCTGTCTTGTACCACGCTGTCCGCCCGTTACCGACCCGGCCCGTCTGACCACGCTATTGCTCAGCCATCCATCCAACCCGCACGGATTAGCTGCTACTCTCCAGACCTGTCTGCCTCTTCACATCAGGCTCTCTACCTGTCATTACCTCTGGTGATTCCTCTACCTCAGGTGGGTGTAATCAGGGGCCGCGACCTGTTCACTGTCCGCTCCAAGCCCAGACTGGGCCTTAGACTCTGCGCCCTGGGGAATCCTGTCCTGTGGACTGCTAGAGTACACCAGGTGGTCCATTACAACCTGGATCTCTGTGGAGTTTCTCTCGGGTAATTGCAGGTGGCCCTGTTTACAAGAGTGAATGGAACCTTAACAAAGACACAGTAAGAGATAGTTGTACAGGATGGGGTAGGGAGTTCCAGAGGATGGGAGGAGCTCTAGAGAAGTCCTGGACATATAGAGGTACACTCCTTTAACATATGCTCTATGCTGAAATATAGCATTTACTTTCTTCTGTATATATACTTTACAAAATAAAGGGAGACAGTACAGTTACAAAACAATTCAATACAAAAAGGCTTAGGAGGAGCCTGCCCATTGGAGCTTACAAGCTGTAGGGTAGGGCAAGTAATCCAAAAAAATGAATACTATGAAGCATGAATTATTTGAGAATGCAATACTCAGTTTTTGGTTGGAGACAGAATCGCCTAAGATCCAATTCACATTTTTAAATGGGGCAATTTGTGATTATACGCCAAAGATTTTGAAATCAAATGTGATGGTTATGAATAGCTGCAGACACTGTCAGGCTCCCATTGCTTTCAATTGGCTTGCCACCCACATTTATTCATCTGGATCTCTGTGGAGTTTCTCTCGGGTAATTGCAGGTGGCCATATTCACAAGTGTGAATGGAACCTGAACAAAGACACAGTAAGAGATAATTGTACAGGATAGGGTAGGGAGTTCCAGAGGATGAGGGGAGCTCTAGAGAAGTCCTGGACATATAGAGGCACACTCCTTTAACATATGCTCTATGCTGAAATATAGCATTTACTTGCTTCTGTTTTCAAAACCATTTTGGATACTTTCAGCTCTTGGATGAGATGGTATACATCAAATACTAATAGGCCTCATAGCCACATAGTTAACTCAGTTGCAAATAACTTGTTTATCAAGTTCACCTTATTACAATTCCAGTAGTTCTAGTCCAGACTTTGTTTCTTGGGTTAAAATATTACCTTCCCACAGTACTGTATATGCAGACTTGGTCATCAAAATTAAATATAACATATAACATTAACATTATTTCAAAATTATTTTTAAACTTGGTGATCCTGCCATAAAGGTCTTTGTAGTCATCTCCTGTTATAGGGTGACAACCCTCAGCCCCCATCTCCTAACTGTGCTCATGCATTGTCCCCTATCAAACAGGTTTCTGATGAAGAATATAAGTGGCCATTTTGCCATGCATTACATTTACAAGGTCCATTGTTGTCATTATCAGGAAACCCACCCTGACATTTGCCATGCAGTCATGAAGTGGCTGCAAAGAGACTGCTGGAGATCCAAAGTGCACTATACTGCAATAAAGAATTTAAAAAGTGAAAATAAGTATTTAAATTTAACCACTTACCACCCGCCAACAGCAGATTTACTACTAGCGGGCAGCAACTACATGCTCAGTGACCAGGGGCGGACTGACAACTCATGGGGCCCCCAGGCAATGGGGGATCATGGGGCCCCTGTGTCCTTGCTCAAACTCAAAAAAGCCTATGAAACAGGTACCAGGGGCATCTCATGGGGCCCCCTACTGACCCCGGGCCCTCAGGCAGTGCCTGAGTTTCCAAATGGTCAGTCCGCCCCTGTCAGTGACATACCTACAGTATATATCACTGAGCACATGTGCATTGGTGCACCCCCTGGGATGCAAAGTGAACTGAACCTGTAACCCCTGTGACAGCAGATCAAGTAGCAATCATAGCAATCACATGATTACAATGTCAGCAAAACCATCATTAATGGCTTCCATTCATGACAGCTTGCTTACTATTATGTTGCTGTGATTGGCCCACAGCTTTTACATGGTACCTAGCACCCTGTACCATGTGATTAGCTGTAGCCAATCTGTTAGGAATATCCAGGTACACAGATACTCTGGATGGAGGAACTCTGCCCGTGGCAGGATCACAGGTGTGCATGCACAAATGAACTTTCATGTACGAACGAGTATTATTTTTTTAAACCACTTGCCTACCAGGCTCTTTTATATCCTTCCTGTCCAGGCCAATTTTCAGCTTTCAGCGCTTTCACACTTTGAATGACGATTTCGCGGTCATGCAACACTGTACCCATATGAAATTTTTATCTTTTTTTTCTCACACAAATAGAGCTATCCTTTGGTGGTGTTTAATCTATACTGGGTGTTTTATTTTTTGCCAAACAAATGAAAAAAGACTGAAAAGTTTGAAAAAAAAACGTTTTTCTTAGTTTCTATCTACAATTTTGCAAACAGGTAATTTTTCTCCACTAATGTGCGTTGATGAGGCTCCACTGATAGGCACAGATAGTCAGCACTGATGAGCATTGATAGGTAGCACTGATGAGCACAAGAGAGAACTGTTTGTGTGTTGCATGATTGAACAATTGCCAGTTAAAGTAGCACAGGGCTGAATAGCAAAAAATATACACTAGTCATGAAGGGGGTAAAACCTTCCAGAGGTCAAGTGGTTAAAAAACAACAGTTTTCAATACACAGTGGCTTATCAAACTTAATTGGATATTGTTCACAATTACATCTGAAGGGTCTAACCTTTTACTGACCGCTTACCATACTAGTATGGTGGCATAAAGGCTTCTCTGCTGGATCTGTGCGCCCCCACCAGCCCAGCTGTGCTGTGATTCATTATAGCACAAGCCGATCAGCTGGTCTTGGCCAATGATTGACCGCTGGGAGCCACTGATCGGCTCAGTGATTCAGGGATCAGAGCTCTGTGATTGTAAACAATAAAGAGCTCTGTTCACTGACAGGGGATCTTTGTGCTTTTTTTTTCCTGCTATCCTGAGAAAAAAATAACAAGATCCTTAGTAAAACCAGCACATATCACACACTAAACAGAGTTAGGCACACATTTAACCCTTTGATTGCCCTAGATGTTAACCCCTTCCCACCCAGTGTCATTAGTACAGTGACAGTGTATATTATTAGCACTGATTAATGTATTAATGTCACTGATGTAGTCAGTGGCAGTTAGTCAGTCCCCCCCCCCAGTGTCGTTAGTGTCAGATTGTCTGCCACACTATCACAGTCCTGTTATAAGTCACTGATCACCGCCATTTACCGGCCGCTGCCATTAGTAGTAAAAAAAACCGAATAAATAAATAGGGGCAGCACAGTGACTAAATGGTGAGCACTTCCGCCTGGCAGTACAAGGGTCGTTGGTTTAAATCCCAGCCACGGCACCTCCTGCCTGGAGTTTGCATGTTCTCCCTGTGCCTGCGTGGGTTTCCTCTGGGTACTCCGATTTCCTCCTACACTCCAAAGACATGCTGGTAGGTGAATTGGCTCCTGTCTAAATTGTCCCTAGTATGTGTATGTATGAATGTGAGTTAGGGACATTAGATTGTACACCCCTTGAGGGTTAGGGACTGATGTGAATGTACAATATATATGTAAAGCGCTGAGTAAATTGATGGCGCTATATAAGAACCTGAAATAAATAAATAAAAATTCCAGTATGTATCCCATAGTTTGTTGACTCTAACTTTCACATAAACCAGTCAATATACACTTATTGGGATTTTATTTTACCAAAGACATGTAGGTGAATGCATTCTGGCCAATATTTATTAAGAAATTAGATTTTTTAAAAAAATTTTATTGGATATGTTTTATAGCAGAAAGTAAAAATTATTGTTTTTTTTGTCAAAACTATGGGTATTTTTTCATTTATATCGCAAAAAAAGAAAAAAAAAAACAGTGGTGGTCAAATACCACTAAAAGAAAGCTCTATTTGTGAAATGAAATACATTTTGTTTGTGTACAGCATTGCATGACCATCAACTGTCAGTAAAAGTAGTGCAATAGCAAAAAATGGCCTGGTCATGAAGGGGGTCAAACCTTTCAGAGAGCAAGGGGTTAAGGAGACCCTGTCGCCGGGTCAAACTTTTTAACTTTTTTTTTTTTTCATACCTGGAATCGCTGTGACAGCAGATCACGGTGATCAGTAGCAATCATAGCAATCGCATGATTACAATGTAAGCAAAACTGGCATGAATGGATTCCATTCATGACAGCTTGCTAGCTATTATGCTGCTGTGATTGGCCCACAGTTTTTTGGGGTTTTTTTACAAAGTAAAAACAATGCATTTTTTTTTTTTTTTTTAGGGCATGACCATCTGTGACATCAGCACACATGTCGGGACCACTTGGTTTGATCACATGACCGCTGCTGCGGGAATCCATAGGAACCAGTGTGTGGTGAGACTGTCACCAGCTGCAGGAGCGGCGGCCATTATATTGGAAGTGCTATGCTGACAATGTGCTTTACTTTTTAACTCAATGTGAGTGTCATTTTAAGGGGGGGGGGGGTTAAGGTAATAAATGTGTTTATGGAATCACACTACGTGGCTGTTTTATTTTGCCCATATATGGAGTGGAATTGATATCATTTAATCTGGATGATGAGGAGATCGGAGCAAGAGTGACCAATAATTCACTGATTGAGGTTGTTTTTGGGTTGCTGGCTGATTATCCTATTGTCGCTTTCACAACCATTCAGCATCAAGGAGGTTGATTTTCTACTGATTTTCCACTGCTGTTTATTCACCAGCTTCTGGTGAGTGTTGAATTCAATGGGGTGATAATCACTGCAGGATCACATTGATGGTGAATCGAACTACCTTAACCACTTCTGTCTGGCCCATGTACATAAACGGCTGGATGGGAACAGTGCAGGAGCGGGTTGCCTTTCAGAAACGGCGCCCGCATTTTCAAGCTGTGCTCGCTCCCTAGGAGCGTGCGGCACCGCGATCCAGTGCCCACTGTTTCCGATCGCTGTTCGGGACCTCTGTGTGAGGTCCTGATCATGTGATCACTGGTTGGCCAATCAGTGATCACATGAATAGTAGTAAGCAAGATTTCACTTCTGACATCATTGCTTACTACTAGTGGAATCTGTGAATGATCACAGAGGTCACATGGTACAAGGCTATTCACAACAGATTGTAAGCTCCAAGGAGTAGGGCCCTCCTATCCCTCTTGTATTGAACTGTATTGTTGCTGTATTGTCTCCCGTTATATTGTACAGCGCTGAGCAAACTGTTGGCGCTATATAAATCCTGTATAATAATAATAACAACAACAACAGCCTTGTACCATGTGACAAGCTGTGACCAAGCACAAGCTTCACAGTATTTCTCAATGGTTGCAAGAATGCAGCCAGAGAGAAGGAGAAATGATAGCTTTTACAGCTTTATGGCAAAAACAATCAGTGTAAAAGAAAAAAAAAAATCTTCATCACCCCTCACAAGTAGTACAGTGTCACTATGGTGACACTGTGCTGCTAGAGCGACAGTATGTTAAAAAAGAAAAAAAAACATAAATAATAATATAAAAAAGAAAAAATAAAATTTAAAAAAATTATAGTTTTTGGTTATAAACTAAATTTGGGTTAATTTTTTATTTACTAAAAAGATAACTGAATACATTTCGGCCAAGATTTATGAAGAAAGGTTATTTATTTGCAAAATATTATAAGAAAAACATGTTTTTTTTCAAAATTTTTGGACATTTTCATTTATATAGCAAAAATAAAAATCCCAGTGGTGAATAAATACCACCAAAATAAAGTTTTATCTGTCTCAAAAAACTGCTAAACATTCATATGGGTACAGTGTTGCATGACCGCGCAATTGTCATTCAAAGTGTGATAGTGCTGAAAGCTGAAAATTGGCCTGGACAGGAAGCGGGTGAAAGTATCTGGACTTGAAGTGGTTAAAGAAATATCACATTACTGAAATGAACTGAACTTTTTCACAGTTTTTTTCACTTTGGTGGAAGTTTCTATATTATTTCCTTTATAATTGTTTTTGATTGGATATTGGTTTATTTATGACTTCTTTTTTTTAAGGGTAATCTAGTATGACAGAGTGCCGTTTATGTGAATCTTTCTAGTCACTGTATTTTGATTTATGTGTTATTTAAAACTGCTGCTTTGTTTTATTATATATAGATTTAATTTCTGTGTTACCTTCACCATCACTTTAGCGTGGAGATATAGGCTGTGATTTGCAATTTATATATATTAAATGCATCATTTTTATTTACAACTCTTGCAAAGTTAGTAGGATTCTGGTTGAGGAGCTTACTGTCGCTCCATCACCCCTCCCTGCGAAGCCTCCCACTGATACTGACAGAGAAACGACTTGCACTGCATGTTAGCAAAACTTTTCTTACTGCAATCTGCAAGCTTAAGCTGCTCTCAGCCTTGGGATAATCACACTTTCTTTACAGCTAATTCTGTGCAAACAGCTCCTGCTGCCTCTATCTGTGGGAGGCTATGAAGCGAAGGGGTGATGGAGTGACAACGGACTTCTCAGCTGTCAGATTCCTTTTAACTTTGCAAGGGTTGTAAATAAAAATTTGGCAAATAAAGAAGTAACATATTAAAAAAAATAAAAAGTGGACATTTTATTTCTGTTATATTGAAACTGAACTTCAGCCTTACATTCAGTCTTGCACACTTCAATAGGCTCCTCTCCTATACTGAAATTCTGATTTCACTGCACTATGTGAACTTCTCACGATGGACACTCGCCGGCCACTTTATTAGGTACACCTGTTCAATTGCTTGGTGACACAAATTGCTAATCAGCCAGTCACATGGCAGCAACTCATTTAGGCATCTACACGTACTGAAGATGACTTGCCGAAGTTTAAACCGAGCATCAGAATGGGGAATAAAGGGGATTTAAGTGACTTTGAATGTGGCATGGTTGTTGGGGCCAGACTCAGGTCTCAGTATTTAAAAAACTGCTGATCTACTGGGATTTTTATGCAGAAACATATCTAGGGTTTACAGAGAATGGTCCAATAAAGATAAAATATCCAGTGAGCGGTGGTTGTGTGGATGAAAATGCCTTGTTGATGTCAGAGATCAGAGGAGAATGGGCAGACTGGCAGATGATAGAAAGGAAACAGTAACTCATGTTAATATGGACCAAAATCTTTGAGGAATATTTCCAACACCTTGTTGAACCTATACCACGAAGAATCAAGGCAGTTCTGAAGGGAAAAAGGGATCCAACCAGGTACTAGCAAGGTGCAGGGGCGGACTGACCATTTGGAAACTCAGGCACTGCCGGAGGGCCCGGGGTCAGTAGGGGGCCCCATGAGATGCCCCTGGTACCTTTTTCATAGGCTTTTTTGAGTTTGGGCAAGGACACAGGAGCCCCATGATCCCCTATTGCCCAGGGGCCCCATGAGTTTTCATTCCACCCCTGGCAAGGTGTATCTGTTAAAGTGGAGAGTGCACATTAGAACTTTCAGCAAATAATTTTCTGGCTGGAGAACAATCCAGCATCATTCAGCCTTTTCTTTCCTAGTATGATTGTCCCTGGCCACCCATTTCCTTTATTAGATTTCAGTTTGTTCAATCCATGGAGGCTCAGCAGGGCATGTGAGTGCAATCTAATGTGGTTTGCATGCAAATGCAGCCTGCCTAGAAACACCTACTCCTCCAGACTGACACCCACCAAAAAGGCATTTTGATATTTGCATAACTCCTCCCAAGATTCAGCCCACTGCTTGCATCAGGCCTGAGGACTTTTGAGAGGAGTACTAAGGCAGTTTACGATGATGTTTTCAGGAAGAACCCTGCCAGAGCCTCCCATCAGCTATGATCTGCCCACTTTGCATAGAGAAGCATAGAGACCTAGTGGTAATGCCATTGGGTCTAAAATAAGGTATGCAATACAAATAGAAAGGTTTTATTTGAAAATGTTATTAGCATGTATTTATTTCAGGTACTTATATAGCACTGTCAATTTACACAGCGCTTTACATATATATTGTATATTCACATCAGTCCCCAACCCTCAAGGAGCTTACAATCTAAGGTCCCTAACTTACAATCATACGTACACATACTAGGGGCAATTTAGACAGGATCCACTTAACCTACCAGCATGTCTTTGGAGCCTGGGAGGAAACCGGAGTACCCGGAGAAAACCCATGCAGGCACAGGGAGAACATGCAAACTCCAGGCAGGTGGTGCCTTGGCTGGGGTTCGAACCAATGGCCCTAGCACTGCCAGGCGGTAGTGCTAACCATTTAGCCACTGTGCTGCCCGTAGATGAAGGGGGCATGTAGATGAAGGGGGAGGGAGAACCAGGGAACACAAAATATCAGCAAATTAAACTGTAGCTTTAACTTCTTGCCGACCGCGCATAGCCGAATGACGGCTTCACCGCGGCCGGCCAGTTCTGAGTGGACGTCATATGACGTCCTCCCAGAACGCGCTCTCCTGGGGCGCGCACCCGGCGATCTCCGTGATCGCTGTGTCCTACGGACACAGGTGATCACGTGATGTGGTGAAAGGCCGATCCCACCGGCCTTTTACCACGTGATCAGCGGTGTCCAATGACACGCTGATCACAGGGAAATGCAAGTGCCGGTTCTTGGCTGCACTTTCTTCACGCTGTCAGATCGTGAGGAAAGTACTGCCGAGAACCGGCAGTTGTCAGAGCGGGGATCGGCACCGATCATCAGGGCACTGATGATCAGTGCCCTGATGATCGGTGCCCAGCAGTGACACCCGCAAGTTCCGCCCAGCAGTGCGCCCACTAGCCCCGCCCACCCGTTCCCAGCAGTGCCCCACCTGTGCCCAGCAGTGCCCCCACCTGTGCCCAGCAGTGCCCCCACCTGTGCCACTCTGCAGTGCCACCTACCTGTGCCCAGAAGTGCCACCTACATGTGCCCAGCAGTGCCACCCACCTGTGCCCACCCACCAGTGCCACCCACCTGTGCCCACCAGTGCCACCCACCTGTGCCCACCCACCAGTGCAGCCCAGCAGTGCTGCCAGTCAGTGCCACCAGTCAGTGCCCAGGGGTTGTGCCAGTCAGTGCCGCCAGTCAGTGCCCAGAAGTGATGCCAGTCAGTGCCGTCTATCAGTACCCATCATCAGTGTCACCTATCAGTGCCGCCTATCAGTGCTGCATATCAGTGCCGCCTATCCGTGACTCCTAATTAGTGCTGTCTATCAGTGCCACCTATCCGTGCCACCTCATTAGTACTGCCTATCAGTGCCCTTTAGTGCTGCCTATCAGTGCCCATCAGTGCCGCCTATCAGTGCCCATCAGTGCCGCCTCATCAACGCAAATCAGTGAAGGAGAAAAAATACCTGTTTGAAAAATTTTATAAAAGAAACAAATAAACTTTTTTTTTTTTTTCAAATTCTTTGCACTTTTTTTAATTTATAGCGCAAAAAGTAAAGCGCCCAGTGGCGATTAAATACCACCAAAAGAAAGCTCTATTTGTGAGAAAAAAATGATCAAAATTTCATATGGGTACAATGTTGCATGACCGCGCAATTGTCAATCAAAGTGCGGCAGCGCTGAAAGCTGAAAATTGGCCTGGTAAGGAAGGGGGTATAAGTGCCTGGTAGGCAAGTGGTTAATAAAATGCATAGAAAGAGGAACTGATATCTGGAAGGTATGCCCAAAAAAAGTAGAGGGAAAAGGACTAGTAGCACTAATGTCTGTTGTTTCCTGTCATCTAATCTTTCCCTCATTACTGATTCCTATGACTTGCTCTGCATTGTGTCTCTGTATTGCAGTGTCCAGCTTGGTAGAGGCAGGGCTTTGCTTCCTCATGGCAGAGCTTATAGCTGTAAACACTATGAGCAGCACAGTAGTGGCATCTCCAAATCTCCAGTTACGATCAGTAGTGCTTTTGATCTTACACTGATGATAAATAGCTGTAGCCCTCTTTTGAGGGGGGGGGGGGGTTAAGAGAAATGTCCCACCCCAAACAAGATATTGTGCTAAACCTGTAGGTAAAGTAGGTAAATTAACGAGTGGGTGCCTCCACCTAAGACAGGGCCCCTGTGAATAGAGGGGATTCATTTCCTGGGAAATTAATTCAGTAATCTAAACAGAATAATAGGGGGTAGAAGAATTACTGCAACCAGCATATCACAGTAACCATAGGTATATAGATGTACACCAGTATAGCAATAATACAAGCTTTATATAAGAATGAATAAAAAGTGTTCTCTGACTGAGGTTGTGAGGCAAGGAGGTGACTTTATGCTGTCCACCTCATTTTTACTGAACACTTTTCATTCATTCTCTGAATACGCCTGTGTCAAGCCGCAGACCTCCTGTGCTTAGATTGCAGCAGTTCCGCCATTTGGCACAGGACCCAGAAGCAAGTGGAGATCACTGGAGTAGCGGTGTCTACGTCAGTTATTTGCAGTTTCCAGGAGCATTGACCAGGTATGGTATGTGCATAGTTACATTAGTCCAAGCTGGATGTAACCATATATAATATATTCATATCTGGAATTCTTCTTTAAGGTATATTGATCAGAACCAATTTTACTTCAGTCCAACTATCATACACACATCAAGCATAAGTGTCAGGAATGGACTTGCCAATAATGGTGGGACTCACCTGCCTTGTGGGCTGCAGTACCAGGGCTGGCCAGCGGGTGCTCTCAGCAATCAGAGACTCACCCCTGCAGTCAGCCAAACACCTGAAGCTGATTGCAGGGGTTGTATTTAAGGAATGGCCAGACTCACAGTCAAGGCCTTGGTGTGTGCTTCCATGGGCCCCTGTATCTTGTATCCTGTATTCCTGTTCCTGTCTGACTTGTTGCCGACCCTGCCTGATCCTGACCTCTGCTGACTTCTCCTGCTTGATCCCTGGCTTGTGACCCTGACCATTCTCTGCCTGACCCTCTGCACCGCACTGCTCGTGAGTTACTGAACCCAGCTTGTGACCCCGACCACTCTCCCTCCTGTTCCTGGTACTCCGTTTGCCCGTTTGCTACTGACCCAGCCTGCCTGACGACTCTTGCATTGTATGTATTGTTATCTGTGGGTGGGTTGGTTTGGTTTGTTTGCACTGTGTTTATGTTTAGTTTTGCACTGCATTTTGTATTGTTAGTCTTAATAAATTATATTGTTTATACCATATCTGAAGCCTGCGTTTCCCTGTATCAGTCCACACACCTCTGGTCATACCGGGAGCCCTGACAATAAGGATCCCAGTTTTTACCCACTCCCAGCAGAAGAGAAGCTTTGGGGGAGAGTTACTAAAACTGGTGCACAAAGAATCTGGTGTAGCTATGCATAATAACCAGTCAGCTTCTAGGTTTAATTGGCAAAGTTTAATGTATATGAAAAATCAGGAGGCTCAGTTGGCATGGGCTGGACTGGAATAACTGGTGCAGAGGCAGACTGGACAGCATCGGCAGGAGTAGAGGCAGCAGAACTTGAGGGCGAGTTAGCCTGGGTGTGTGTCCAAGGGCGTATATGGACAGGCAAAGGTAAAGGTAATCCAGAGGGCTTGACTTTTAAAGACTTAGAGCAAGCACAGGTTTTGCAAGCTTTTACATAAGAACAGGATCCCTTATGGAGAAAGGGCCACCAAAGCCCACGGTAAACCAAAGAAAAAGTTTTAGTAATCCCTGGTTGCCTTTCCGTCTTAGAGTCATGTGCTTCTGAAAGTACTTTAAGCCTAAAGTGGAAAGAACAAACAGCTTTCCAAGGGGTAGCTTGTTCAGAGCACTAGCCGGAGCCTTTAAAATAGAGTCCAAAAGGTCAGGGGAAAAAGCCCCCATTACTTGTGCTGGAGATAAGATATTGTGAAACTTACAGGAAGATTCTAAAGACAGTTCAAACCTGCCAGACAACAGGGTAAGCTCAGGCTCCAGGAGGAAAAGATTCAATTGACAATTGACTGGAGAGGTGATCTGTAGAGGATTCAATATACTTGTCAGTGTTTTCTGCTACAACAGAGTCATATAAAGGCAAATTGTTAAGTACAGTAGAGTCACACTTCGAAAAGTTGTCATGATCAAGATCCTAATAGGATTGTAATAAAGGCAGGTGACTGGTATTGGACACAAAAGAGTTACAAATAGGCAACTGGTCATGCAGTTCTGGAGGCAAGTCTGGGACCAGGACCTAATCTCTCCTATAGCTCAATATATGTGTGGGTTATGAAGTTTAATCCAAGGATAACCTAAGCTAAGGGGATAAGCAGGACATGGTATCAAGTAGAAGCTGATTGTCTCCATGTGAAATTCCCCAATAGTCAGACTTATACAGTAAGTACAGTGACCAGGCCCATGGACACAGGAAAGTTATCAACAGCTTGGTCTAACAAGGGTTTGTGCACCTTAGTCAAGGGAATTTGTAGATGGTGTGCTAGATTCCTAGCAATGAAATTGCTAGCAGCATAGCTTCATTCAACAACTTTGGTTCAAGGTAGTGTACTAAGGAGTCTGTGATGAAGTCTGATAAACCTAATCTGAAGATACTTCTGGGCCATTCCACCCAGAGGTGGAAATCAGACCAACATTGTTCAGTGCATTTACCCTGACGTTATAACCTAAGGTTAGTTCCTGCTGAGTGGGCATGGTCAGGATCATCAAAGCCTTGAAAAAAATTGACTGACCCTCGGGTAGGCCTTCTGCGGGGAGACTAAAATCCCAGGACTGAAGGTCCCCCTGCAACCATATAACAATCAGGTTAATCCGCTGAGCTTTAGAACTAGAAGAGCATGTCCTAAGCTTAAAGTATAGCATACAACTATTTTTAAAGTTGGAAAATGGTCAGGTGGGTCAGGGGCGGACTGACAACTCATGGGGCCCCCGGGCAATTTGGGATCATGAGGCCCCTGTGTCCAAACTCAAAAAAGCCTATGTAAAAGGTACCAGGGGCATCTCATGGGGCCCCCTACTGTCCCCGGACCCTCTGGCAGTGCCCGAGTTTCCAATGGTCAGTCCGCCCCTGAGGTGGGTTAACCTTGGGTTCTGGTCTCTGGTTCCTGTGGGACTGTTGGAGGTGTGTTCACACACACAGACAGTTCCTGGACATGGCGTGGTTTATTTACTAAAGCTGGAGAGTCCAAAATCAGACTCCCTTCTGCATAGAAACCAATCAGCTTCTAACCTCAGCTTGTTCAATGAAGCTTTGGCAATGAAACCTGGAAGCTGATTGGTTTCTATGCAGAAGGGAGTCTGATTTTGGACTCTCCAGCTTTAGTAAATAAACCCCGTCGTGTCAGTTTGCAAAGCTCCTCCACAAACAAATGAGCCTGTGATAATTTGATAATGTAACAATAAATTTTAAAAAAGTGCAGCGCTAAAAGATATGGATGATAAATGAAATCAAATGGTCATAAATAAAAGTTTGTTAGGTATAAAATCGTCCACTCGTATGAATGTGATATATGGCACAGATAATAACTTCCACAACAGCAGATCCTTCCAAAGCCAGTGACAGGGATTGAATGGAAAAAATGCGCACTCACCGACTGCACATAGGAAATGCACATATAAATATGTATCTCCACCGGATGGGGTATATACAGCATGCAGATGGTGGGCTTCCCTCAAAGACAGAAGGTCATCAGCTTTGGGTGTAGTAATGATCTGCCGGATCCAGAGGTCTCCTTTAGAATGACTGGGTAGACAGCCTGGATACAGGGCTCCCTCCTCTGGATGTTAGATGGTGTAAAGATAGCTCTATGGATTTAATCAGCTCCTCCAAAAGGAGCCAAAGAAAAGGGGGTGCCAATAGTGTAGTATTTTGTAGTATTTATTCAATAAATCATAAGTAAACAAACAGGGTGGAGGTACAGTACAAATGTATAAGGAAATGCAGAGTACTGCATTTTTGCCATTTATTCCCTGTTACTGGCTTTGGAAGGATCTGCTGTTGTGGAACTTATTATCTGTGCTATATATCACATTCAGACAAGTGGATGATTTTATACCTAACAAACTTTTATTTATGACCATTTGATTTCATTTATCATCCGTATCTTTTAGCGCTGCACTTTATTTTAATTCATTGTATATTAAGGTTTGTGTCATTTCCTTTAGCGTACCAGCTGCTACTTATTCATAAGAGCGCTCGCTGAATCATTATACATTTGTGATAATGTCACGCTTATCCCTAATGCAGGTGGTCAGACAGATAGCTAGCTTCTCTGTTCTTCACCTACACTATATTGCCAAAAATATTGGGACACCTGCCTTTACATGCACATGACCTTTAACAGTATCCCAGTCTTAGTCCATAGTGTTCAATGTTGAGTTGGCCCACCTTTTGCAGCTGTAACAGCTTCAACCCTTCTGGGAAGGCTGTCCACAATGTTTAGGAGTGTGTCTATGGGAATGTTTGACCATTCTTCCCGAAGCACATTTGTGAGGCACTGATGTCGGACAAGAAGGCCTGGCTCACAGTCTCCGCTCTAATTCATTCCAAAGGTGTTCTATTGGGTTGAAGTTAAGATTCTGTGCAGGCCAGTCAAGTTCCTCCACTACAAACTTGCTCATCCATGTCTTTATGGACCTTGCTTTGTGCACTGGTGTGCAGTCATGTTGGAACAGGAAGGGCCAATCCCCAAAATCAGACATGTCCATCTAACTGCCAGAGAAGCATGATTGATCACTCCAGAGAACATGTCTCCAACGTCCTAGAGTTCAGTGGCAGCGTGCTTTACACCACTGCATCTGACTCGTTGCATTGCACTTGGTAATGTAAGGCTTGGTTGCAGCTGCTCAGCCATGGAAATTCATTCTGTGATGCTCTCTATGCACTGTTGTTGTGCTAATCTGAAGACCACATGAAGTTTGGAGGTTTATAGCTATTGACTCTGCATACAGTTGCCGACTTCTACGCACTGAGAGCTTCAGCATGCACTGACCCCGCTCTGTCATTTTACATGGCCTACCACTTCGTGGCTGAGTTGCTGTTGTTCCCAGTTGCTTTCACTTTGCCATAATATCACTAACAGATGACAATGGAGTATTTAGCAGCAAGGAAATGTCATGGATGGACTTACACAGGTGGCAACCTATCACTGTAACACGCTTGAATTCATTGAGCGCCTGAGAGTGACTCATTCTTTCACAAATGTTTGTAGAGGCAGTCTGCATACCTAGGTGCTTGATTTTACACACCTGTGGAGGTGATTGGAAAACCTGAATCCAATGATTTGGAGGGGTGTTCCAATACATTTTTCAAAATAGTTTATTTCAGCCACCCTCCCTTATACTTATGGGAATATGGGATATTTCCAGCCACTTGGTTGCCCCCAGGACTTATACACAATGCTATACTGCCTAGCTACCACACCAGGGCAGGCACAAACTGAGCACAACAAACAAGTACTTGTGTTTTTCTGACAGCCAGTGTGGTTCAATGACAATCCAGGTACAAGACAGGAAAGCTTCACAATAGTCAGGGTCAAATCCATAGTCAAAAGACAGACAGAGTTCAGAGAGTAGTCGATATCCAATCTGAGGTTGTCAACGGGGGAATCCAAACTATCAGGCAGGGCAGACAGAGAGCTTGGAGCACGTGTTAAAAACTCAATATCACAAGCATGAGACTGCAGGCTTGGCTGGTTTAAATCAGGTTTGATCTCCAAACAGAGACTAGCACATCAACCAACTTGCAGGTAGACAGACAGGGAGAATGTACCGCAGCCAAAACCAAGATGCTGCAATGAGACCAGCAGCTGTAATAGAACATGAGCGCTACACTCTCCTGACAATTAATTGAACAAGCTGAAGTTAGAAGCTTATTGGTTGCTATGCACAGCTGCAGCAGTTTTTGTGTACGCCTGTTTTAGTAAATCTCCCCCTTTGTCTTGTTTCCCATGATAATGTTGAAGTTACATTACTCTCTGTACCACAAACGGGGCTCTCCGCTGCTAGTGGGGAGTCACTGCAGCCTTTTACAAGTTAGGTCAGCTGTAGGTTATGCTGCACAAAATATTGCAGGGTACCATTTGAAAAACTCACAATCTTATTTAACACTGGCAAAAGCCATTACCATTTATATTCCCACTGCAGCTGAAAGTGAAAGACTGTCAAATTTTATGATGTCCCATTAGTATGGCGCTCAGTTCTAAACACCCTTTACAAACTCTGTAGAGTATTTAATCAAGGTGATTGACTCTGAGATGTTTGCCAAGTCACTTTTATCCTTGACCTTCAACCCAAGAGATCAATAGCCTTTGCCACTGCCAAAAAAGACAGCTTCATGTGCCAAATATAAAGTTCTATTTTTCCCAGGTTTCACACATTAAATCTTAAACAGAATTATACAGTACAAACCTTTTAAAAGAGAGCATTAAAATGAATAAAAGTGGCGTTGAAACAAAATGTGATTTCATTTTGTCTTCTGTAGATAGATTTTTTTTTTTACGCTTTGTGAAAAGTACTTTCTGTAATCATAATAAATATATCAAAACATGAGCAACAACATTGTACTGGTAGCTTAGTTTAAAAGTTAATATTAGCTGGAAAAGAGTGTAATATTATAAAGAAAATAAAGCTTAACTTATAGTAGACCACATCCATTTACAACTCGCAAACACAGTCCTCAAGCTACCCCTCTGTAAGGTATACAGTATGTTGTTAAAGGGGAGCCATGGCCCTTAATTAAAATAATACAATATCTATACTCACCATTTTCTCTTAGTCCCCCTAAAAGTCCCACAAATACCTGCTGCTCATGACAGTGAAGATAATGAGCTGGCAACCATGCTGCACTGCTTTAAAAGTCAGAGCAAAGTTGCCACTCTAATGTAGACTGCGCCTGATTGTACTACAATGGGATGAGAAGATAGTGCAGGGGTGTGGCTATCAGCATTGTCATACCTAGTCCTGCCCACTTCTTTATGGATTGGCAGCACAGCCTCTGTTGCTGAAACCCCCCTACTGTGAGCTTCAGCATCTGGAAGGGGGAATGTGTGAGACTGAAATTAAAGAAAGATCTACGTGTATAACTCTTGTGCATTGCATACTAACTGGGTTTGGTGTCCAATAAGACCAGTATACAGAAGCCTTCATTTGTTTTTTAAAGAAACTAATCTCCATGCAGGAGGTGAAAAAAAAGAAAACTATTCCTTTTATCCAATCTACATCCTTTATGTTTTAGAAAAATCTGCCTAAATGCCCCAAATTCTTACCTAAATCTTTGATTATCTGACAGTCCAGGTTCTGCATCTTTTCTTTTCAGGTCAGTAGTGTGAGATCGTCCATTTTCAAGTGCCCACATCACTCCACAGTGATCTAAGAAAAGTCCACTGTAAGAAGGACCCTGTGAATCCTCATAGGGTCCTGAAGACTTCAAGGAACTGCCTCATGATTTCATAAAAGGATGTGCAATGACACGTCTAGGTAGATGACCCAGACTGCAGCAGTGGGTTACCAGCCTCCATTTATGGAAGAAGCACCACGAAGGGTCATGTGGGAGTAAGAAAATATAGTATTAGAAGCATTTTTAATTTTTTTATGTGAAAGGGCGGGAGCAGGATAGGTTAGAAAGACTGAAGATTCCTTGTTTCCATAGATAAACTTTAACCCTAGACACACACTGGTAGAGTTTGTTTAAAAAAAAAATGCTCATTTACTACTACTAGTACTTGGCCGACTTAAGGATTTAAAAAGGAGAATGACTCACAAAGAAACCCCTTTTCTATTGTTACTTGCTGTCACTAAGATATCCCTTATCCCACCTGTATTATATTGCCTAAATCTAAAAAACAAACAATTCATTTACATCTAAAGGCTAACTTCACCTTTGGAATATGTTATATGTTGCACCCATATTTAGGGTGGAACATGTAACATATTCCAATAATTGACTCGCTCACCCCCTCACTCCTTCCCCTGTGGAAGTGGGCAAGGGATCCTCTCCCCCGCAGCCACAGTCAAATTTTAAAATTGGCATGAAAGAAGAAACTACAAGTCCCATATGTCACTGGGTCAGATGGCTTGTAGTTCTCCATGAACTACGAAGGTGCTGATGAGCACCCTTAACATATCCATTGATTTATGTGCTCCTATTATGGAGGCTCTGGAAAATTTAGAGTTATGTCCGCAGTATACAGAGAACCCTTGACACAGGACTATGGCTTACGCATTTATTTGCAAATGTGCGCAAACAAAACCCTCTATTTTTAACGCAGACTGTTAGACAGGGCAAAATTGGTTATTTTGCAGGCTGGCTGGTAAGGGCTGCTGGGAAATCCTTTGTTTATGATGTGCATTGCCCTTCCATGTGCACCTTACTGCTAAGTCTGGCTATAGGTCCTGATTTAGTTGCATGCCCACTAGCAGGCAGGAAAATTATAAACACTGGGAGAAAGGCTTAGCTATAGTGAGCAAAAAACATCAATACATTTGTTCTTGGCTTTGGGAGTTCAGCTTTGGTAGTTTTTTTGTACATTCACCTGGTTTTGAGGACACATGAAAACTGCAACTCTTAAAGAAAAAAACAAACAAATATGTTCCACACCAAAGTTTTTCCTCACAATTAAATGGTTAGTTCGCCTTTGCAAAAAAAAAAAAAATGAAAAAGGTAAGTTAACACCATCCTCGCTGATTGGTCAGCGCCATCAATTCCCTACTTCAAAATTTTAAAAAAGCTTTGGCTTTAAATTAAGTTTTGGAAGTAAATTTGGAAGGGATGAGGAAATGTGAAGGATTCACTTTATAAATAAATGCTAGAAAGATAAGCTGATGCAAAGGGTTTCCCTGAGGGGGTTAGCGGTCATTAAATGGTAAAAAACTGGGTAAATGCTAAGAGAGTCAAAGGGTTTGACTTAGAGGTTAGCTTAAGATTTAAGTGTTCAAGCAGAGGAGAGGTAACGTGTTAGTTCACCTTTACAGAAAAAAATGTAAAAGAGAGACAAACACTGTACACCCTCCCCACCCCCTGGTGTCCGCTGTACTTACCTCCAGGGTTGCCAAGCTGTCAGCATCCATGCAGCTGCTCCAGAGGTCCAGGTATTTTAAATCTCTGCTTTTCTCAATCAGAACTTCCAGGATGAGTCCAATACAGTACATTTTGTTGGGCTAGTGCAGTCAACGTGACGGAAACCTAGTGGAAAGTTACCATTTTCCACTTGGATTAACATATACTTTAAACCTGTCCCTAACACTTCAAGCCCCAATTATAACATTTAAATTGAATCTAACACCTAAAGAAAATCCTTAACCACTCATCCTAATAGGTAACCCCTAAAGTGCGCTCTTAATGTTTTTTTTAGTATTGGATAGAGTAAAGAAGGTTTAGACCCTTTTTAATTTCTGACATTTGTATTGCTGTCTTTGCCTCCACTGATGAGATTCACATCTCTGTTTGTACCATTTTGGTCACGGAAGCAGAAAGTGAAGGTAAATCCAAAACTTTGGAGTTGTCACTAGAGCAAGAGGCAAGGGAAAATGTTTCAATGTGGACACCAGTTCCTCTGACAATGTTCTAAGTTAAGCATTCCTTTTACTTTGGAGAGATTTCCTCCCATGTCCTGTTGTGTTTCTGGAACAGGAAATGAGAGGAAAATCTCCACGAGAGGACATTCCATATATAACCTTTCCCAAACCTATCGAAAAAAATGTTTCAGCTTTACCTACACAATAATCCTTATTCTGTCCCTTGACACCACCTCATCCCTCACCTCAAGTTCCATCACTCAGCCTTAACCTAACGCCTTAAAGGATTCCTTATCACTTAAGTTTCTAAAACACTCGAGCAGCCCATACATGGTTCAGATTTTTTTGTTCAACCAGCGGTTTAAATGAAAAAAAAAACTGACTCAATTTTCCCACCCACATGCTAGATGTGGATGGGAGAATCCTCCCTGCTGAGCTATTGTATTCTGACACTGGGGAAACATGCCCATACAACTGCCCATAAATAGATAGCAGGGTCTGGACGAATTTTGATCTGGTCCTGCTGTTGGTTTTTGATGAGGCATCTATGGCCAGCATTTGCTGCACACTCACCTCATCCTGTAGAGAACAACATTTTTGACATTTGTGAGCTCCTTTCCTTGTCCTTTGACCAGACCTATTATCAGTAATAAATTTTCATATCCAGTCCAGTCTCCACTTTCTTATGTAACTGACTAAGAGGTCTTATTTCTAGTATGTTTACACATAGTGGATGTGACATCTTATAACTTTCATGTTTTTCAGTGCTTCCAGTTAATTATTTTAATTAGGTAATGTTAGATAATTAATTAAAAAAATTAATCAAAATAGTGAAATCCAATTAATGTACTGTAACTCTTGTTTGTTGTTGTTCACAGGCTTTGTGAGAGCAGAGTTTTTATGTAGCTGCAAAAGAACGAAGAAGGAGAAATAAAAGGTTCTGTGGTCTATAAAAACTTGAGAAAAAGGCAGAATCACCCTGTTGGTTGGTATTGGGGATGGGGAAAAGGCCTACCTATGAAAGCAGGCTGACTTTGAACATCTGGAGGGGTGATATTTATGAGCAGGGAATGGGCTGGTTATGAACAGGGGGAGGGCCTGTCCATGAGCATGAAGGGGGCTGTCTGAACAGGGAGATGGCCTGTCTATGAGCATGGAGGGGGCTGTCTGAACAGGGAGATGGCCTGTCTATGAGCAGGTAGGGGAATTTCATTGAGTAGGGAGAGGACCCGTTTATGACAAAATAGAGGATTACATATGATCAGGAAGGAGACCTGTCTATGATTAGAGAGAGGACTGTCTTTGAGGCAGGTGATGGCCTGTTTATGGTCAGGGAAAGGACTGTCTATGATCAAGGAGAGGGCCAGTTTACAATCAGTGGGAATTTTTCAGGAAGGGGACATTCTTTGAGAAAGGAGTGGGCTGTGTGTGAGAAATGGGAAGGGGATTACCTTTAAGTAGGTGGGAGGTGTCTTAATAGTGATGTAGAAAAAAAGGGTTTACCTGTAGGCAGGAAGAGGAACTGTCTGTGAGGCAGCCTGGACAATTTACCTTATTTACTGCTAAAGGCTATGAGCTATAAAGTTTTGTTTCCCACCTGTATTCCCCCCGGGGAACTTAGGTCATTTTCCCAACCACACGAAGAGTTTAGCCTATCTTCAAAACTATTGTTTCAGCTATCAGCAAGGTTCATGCTCAGTTTGGAGCACAAAGTATCCCTTTTACCTTTACCCTACTATATCAGATAGCATGAAGACAGGGTGCCTCTAAATTAGTCTCTACATATTATTCTGCCTTTGGTGAAGTTTGCAGACTCAAATATCTGGAGTCTCAAATTATTTGGTCCACTGAATTTCTGCAGGTCACAGGCCAGTACTGGCCAGAGTTGAAGGACACCTATAAAAGCTCTGTAATATCTTCTAGGGACAGAGTGATACTCTTGAAAATGTTTCGTAAAACTCACTAAACACGTGATAGTCTCCAAAAATTCTCTTCTTCAGGTTGCATCTGAGATTGTGAAGAAGCTGTCCATTTCTTCCACTGTTTCTGGACCGGTTACTACTTTCGGGAATTCTGGTTAAAAGTTAATTACTTTATTTGTATGGCACTGGGTCTGCCTAATATTTCTCACCCTAAAAACTGTTTATTTTGTATCATTGGGGACTTTTCAATATCTAAACATGCTAAGGTTCTACTGCGCACTCTCTATTTTTATTAGAAATAAATCCTTTTAACATGAAAGAGACCTTTGTTGCATCCAGTGATGCCTGGAAAACAATGGTTAACTCTAACCTCCCCCTGTATACACTTACAGTTGTGTTCAAAATAATAGCAGTCAGACATCACTAACCTGATCAATCACTGTTTTTGGTAGAAATTATATTTCTACATGGCAAATAATTTACTAGCAGGTATAGTAGAGAAATAGAAATCCAACAGACCCAACAGTCATGACATGCATGCTGCTGATTCTGTGTAATTGAATCCCAAATTGAAAGGGGCATGTTCAAAATAATAGCAGTGTGGAGTTCTATTAGTGAGGTCATTCATTCTTTGAAAAACAGGTGCCAATTATTGCCCTTATTTAAGGAAGAAAGGCAGCAAATGTTGTACATGCTGGTTACAGTGCATTTCTCTATGCAATTCTGAGGAAAATGGGTCGTTCCAGACACTGTTCAGAAGAACAGCGTACCTTAATTAAAAAGTTGATCGGAGAGGGGAAAACATATAAAGAAGTGCAGAAAATGATAGGCTGCTCAGCTAAAATGATCGCAAATGCTTTAAAATGGCAACCAAAACCTGAAAGACGTGGAAGAAAGCGAAAAACTACCATTCGAATGGATAGAAGAATAGCCAAAATGGCAAGGACTCAGCCAACAATCAGCTCCAGGAAGATCAAAGAAGGTCTAAAGTTACCTGTGAGTACTGTTACAATTAAAAGACGCCTATGTGAAGCCAAGCTATCTGCAAGAAGCCCCCGCAAAGTCCCACTGTTGAAAAAAAGACACGTGCTGAAGACGTTACAATTTGCCAAAGAGCACATTGACTGGACTAAAGATAAATGGCGCAACATTTTGTGGACTGATGAAAGTAAGATTGTTCTTTTTGGGTCTAGTGGCCAGAGACAGTTTGTCAGACGACCCCCAAACACTGAATTCAAGCCACAGTACACTGTGAAGACAGTGAAGCATGGTGGTGCAAGCACCATGATATGGGGATGTTTCTCATACTACGGTGTTGGGCCTATTTATCGCATACCAGGGATCATGGATCAGTTTGAATACATCAGAATACTGGAAGAGGTCATGCTGCCTTATGCTGAAGAGGAAATGCCCTTGAAATGGGTGTTCCAACAAGACAACGACCCCAAACACACCAGTAAACGTGCAACATCTTGGTTCCAGACCAACAAGATTGACGTTATGGAGTGGCCAGCCCAATCCCCAGATCTTAATCCAACAGAAAACTTGTAGGGTGACATCAAAAATGCAGTTTCTGAGGCAAAACCAAGAAATAGAGAAGAACTGTGGAATGTAGTCCAATCATCCTGGGCTGGAATACCTGTTCACAGGTGCCAGAAGTTGGGTGACTCCATGCAACACAGATGTACAGCAGTTCTCAGAAACAGTGCTTATACAACTAAATATTCATTAAGTGATTCAAAGGAAAGCAAAATCTTCAAACATTTTTCAGTTTATATAGTGAATGTTTGAGTTTGTAAAGAAGAATACAAACACTGCTATTTTTTTGAACAGTCTAATATTCTCTTTTCTTCAATTGTTTTTAGAGGAACAACACAAATTTGATATATTTTTCTTCATGTTTTGATTTGGAATAGAATGTGTAGTGTTCCCAATGCATTTGTGTGTATGGAAATAAAAGCTATTAGAAGGATTTTGAGCTTTATTCACTTTTTTCAACACACTGCTATTATTTTGAACACAACTGTACATATGAGCTCAGAAACACACCCTGACTGGTAAAGTTTAGGGATCTTGATTTGTATCTTCTCATATGCCTGACCCTCTGAAACCAGGACTTTTTGGAGTTAGGTCCATATATATTTGGACACAGGTACAATTTTAGTTTTTTACAGGTATTTACCAAAACATATTCAAGCTATATTTATATAATGAATATGGGCTGAAAGTACACACTCTCAGGTTTAATTTGAGGGTATGTACATCCAACTTGGAGGAAGGGTTCAGGAATTATAGCTCTTAAGAGTAGCCACCCCCTTTTTCGAGGGACCAAAAGTAATTGGACAATTGAATATAATAATAAATAAAATGATCATTTTTAATATTATGTTGAGAATCCTTTACTGGCAATGACTGCCTGAAGTCTGGAACCCATGGACATTACCAAAGACTGGGTTTCCTCCTTTCTGATGCTTTACCAGGCTCTAACTGCAGCTGTCTTCAATTCTTTGTTTGTGGGTCTTTCTGCCTTTAGTTTTGCCTTCAGCAAGTGAAATGCATGCTCAACTGGGTTGAGATCAGATGATTGATTCGGACATTGCAGAATATTCCACATCTTTTCCTTCAAAAGCTCCTGGGTTGTTTTTGCAGTATGTTTTGGATCATTGTCCATCTGTACTGTGAAGCACTGTCCAATCAACTTTGCTGCATTTGATTGAATCTGGGCTGACAGTATATCTCATATATCTCGTATATAGCCATGCATGCTTATGCATACTCATGCCATCACACTGCCGCCACCATATTTTACAGATGACGTTGTGTGCTTTGGGTCATGAGCTGTTCCAAGTCTTCTCCACGCTTTTTTCTTCCAGTCATTCTGGTACAGATTAATCTTAGTTTCATCTGTCCAAAGAATGCTTTTCCAGAACTGGTCTGGCTTTTTTAGATGTTTTTTGGCAAAGTCTAATCTGGCTTTTCTATTCTTCAGGCTTATGAATGGTTTGCACCTTGTGTGAACCCTCTGTATTTGCTCTCGTGAAGTCTTCCCTTGATTGTAGACTTTTACAATGATACGTCCACCTCCTGGAGAGTGTCCTTCACTTGTCTGGATGTTGTGAGTGGGATTTCCTTTAACATAGAGAGGATCCTGCGATCATTCACCTCTGTCTTCCGTGGATGTCCATGCCTTTTTATGTTGCTGAGCTCCCCAGTGCATTCTTCTTTCCTCTGACTGTACCAAGCTGTTTATTTGACCGCTCCTATTGTTGCTGTTATTTTTCTGATGGATTTGTTTCATTTTTGAAGCATTACAATGGCCTGTTACACTTCAATGGACAGCCCCTTTGAACACATGATGTAGGTTCACAGCAATAGATTCCAAATGTAAATACCACACTTAGAATCAACTCCAGACCTTTTACCTGCTTAATTGATGAAGAAATAATGAAGGAGTAGCCCACATCTGGCCATAAAACAGCTTTTGATTCATCTGTCCAATTACTTTTGGTCCCTTGAAAAAGGGGGGATGGCTACTCTTAAGAGCTGTAATTCCTAAACCCTTCCTTCAATTTGTATGTACATACACTCAAATTAAACCTGAGAGTGTGCACTTTCAGCCCATATCCATAATATGACTATAGCTTGAATATGTAAATACCTGAAAAAACTAAAATTGTGCCTGTGTCAAAATATATATGTACCTAACTGTATGTTTGTTCATTTAAATCTCTCTAAAAGTAGACTTTTTGGCACCATTGAATATGCTGTCTTACTAAGGGTTAGCAGACAGCTAGCTGACAAAACTGACAGAAGAAGTGTTGTGTTTCATTCAAAACTGAATTTACTTACATAAACAGTTCTGTAAAACTGCATTACAATCACATATACTGAAGTTGCTTGTAAACGTCTCTCTCACAAATGTATATGATGAACACATTTCTTTCAAACCGCTAGCTACAAATCACATTGAATACATTGAAATGCAATATAGCTATGTATGGGACTTTAACAAACACAATGAAAGAACTTACATGCATATTTTTATCAAAGGGACAATGGAGAATACCTTCACTGGTGTTCTTCAGGAAGCTGAAAAAGCCGCAGTGCATTATGGAAAATCTTTATTTTTAACATGAGACAATTCATTAACAATGCTATCAGTATTATGCAGCATGAAAGGGTTATGGACTGCCACTGGTCACTGATGCATTAGTGACCAGTGGCAGTTAATTAACCCCTTTGTGCTACATTAGTGGCACCAGTATCAATGTTGCTTAACCCCTTTTTGCTGCAGCATGAAGGGGTTAATTAACACTGGCACTGGTGCCACTAATGCAGTGCAAAGCTGTTAATTAACTGCCATTGGTCACTAATGCGTCAGTGACTAGTGGCAGTACATTAAACCCTTCATGCTTCATAATGCTAATAGCATTGTTAATTATTTTTTTTAACAACTCCTGCTTATCTGGTGGTATGTTTAGCAGGTTTTAGATACCCACCTACCCAGCCAATGCAGCCAATTCAGCCTCTCTGTCCTGTGCCGCCATGTTTTACTGTGATGTCATTGGTAGGCTTCCAGCTGTTCAGGACTCAGCCGGCACACCTCTTGATATTGCACAGATAGGCCAGCCCCCTCCTGCTTTATTGAAATGACACTGACTCTTTTCTAAAGGGGGGGAGCCATTTTCGCCCTGGGCACCAGAGGACTTTGTCCCAGCACAGGTCCAAGGGTTCATACTCTGCCCCATTTGCATCCACCCCTTGTGTTTTTGGCTGCCCACTTCTTGCTTCATCATAGACATCTTCCCACCACTCTTTAAACCACCTATTCCATTCAAAAACATTTAATTTCTTCATAGAATCTTCATCATAAGCTTGTTGTATTAAAAGCTCACAGTTTTGCCAATTTTCAAGAAAAAAATGTAATGTTAATCTTCTGTTCTGGATTCCTGTTTCTCGTTTTCTGCCAAGAGCGCAGCACACATGCAGGTTATTTCTACTACTACTCCGCGAAGACTAAGTTAACTGGTCTGCAACCTAGGTTAGTGCAAGTTTAACCACATGCCGCCCAGCCACTGTATAAATACGGTGGCAGGGCGGCACGGCTGGGCAAAACCACGTTTTAAAACGTGTGTTTTATAAACAGGTAGGGGGTGCACGTGCCGCCACCCTACCTGTCCCACCGATCACAGTCTCAGATGTCAGTCGCCGGGTCACAGCCAGTCGTTACCGGCTATGTCCCGGCAATCGGCAGCAATCGCTGACAGAGAGCACAGCTGCAGTAGCTGTGCTTTCTGTCAGTTCCCTGACAGCTCCAGGACAAGCTGATCGGGACAGAAGAGTTTCTCTCTCCCGATCAGCGGTGTTCCCTGCAGTACACACCCCCGCCCCCTAGTAAAACACTCCCCTCACACAGTTAACCCTTTCCCGGAAAAATAAACTTAACCCCTTCCTCCCCAGTGCCATTAGTACAGTGTCAGTGTTTTTTTTTTTTGCACTGATCACTGTATTGGTGTCACTGGGGATGTCAGTGACCCCAAGTCAGTACCCCCCCAATGTCAGAATGTCCTCCGCAGTCCTGCCATAAGTCGCTGATCACCGCCATAAGTCGCTGATCGCCGCCATTATTAGTATAAAAAAAACGAAAAATCCCAGTATCTTTCCCGCCATTTGTAAACGCTATAACTTTCACGTAAACCAATTAATTTACACGTATTGGGTTTTTTTTTCTAGCAAAGACATGTCGCAGAATGCACTTTGGCAGAAATTTATGACTAAATTTGATTTTTAATTTTTTTTTTTACTGGACATGTTTTATAGCAAAAATTCCAAAACATTGCTTTTTTTTCCTCAAAATTGTCAACCTTTTTTTTTATAGCGCAAAAAATAAAAACCGCACAGGCGATCAAATACCACAGAAAGAAAGCTCAATTTGTGGGAAAAAAAAAAGGATGTAAAAATCATTTATGTACCGTATTGCATGACCGTTGTCCGTTAAACTAGCGCAGTGCTGTATAGCAAAAAAATGGCGTAAATTGCAGTATCTATACCATAGTTTGTAGATGCTATAACTTTCACACAAAGTAATCAATATACACTTATTGGGATTTTTTTTTACCAAAAACATGTAGCAGAATACATTTTGGCCTAAATTTATAACCGACTTTGAGTTTATTATATATTTTTTATAGCTGAAAGTAAAAAATATTATTTTTCTTCAAAATTTTTGGCATTTTTTTGTTTATAGCGTGAAAAATAAAAAGCACACAGGTGATCAAATACCACAGAAAGAAAGCTCTATTTGTTTCATTTTGTGCAGCATTGCATGACTGCGCAATTATCAGTTGAATTAGTGCAGCGCCGAGTAGCAAAAAGAGGCCTGGTCATTAAGGGGGGTAAATCCTCTGGAGGTCAAGTGGTTATTAAACATGTCAAAACGCGCTCAAGTGCGAATGGCTGTGTGACTCACCATCAGAGTGTTACACCGAGGGCATTCTGGGAATTAAATTGTCACTCCTCATATGTATATACTATATAAGTCTGTAAACCTTATAAGCTCTGCCATAAATGTTCAGACTTTAGTGGTGGGTATTTTTGTGCATGTAGCATTAATGTGTTCTGGTCTGTTTATCGAACTGTAGCAGCAAAAAAAAAAAAAAAAAAAAGTGGACATTAGACACAAATTTACACTCCTTTAATTTTTGTCACCAGTTCTGATCTTAAATATATTACCGTTTAAAAAAGTAGTCAAACACATGGTCATTTGTGTATTTGTTTTGTAAACACAGTTAAAGAACCTTTTTGAATCCGTTACCGTACTAGTTAGATGGGAAATGTCTGATAGTTCAGACAAGATTGTCATATACTAACATCTGCCAGACATCGTTTTCTTGGATCTCAGCACTGCCATTGGGACCAGTCACATTTTATTCTGCAATGAGGCTGACGCACTTTCCCCATGGAGAAAACATTAACACGAGAAAATCTAATCTCTAAAAATGTTCTGCAAATGGAACTTACTATAAGCTCCCTAGTGAGCTCAATGAATGGTGTTTTATGTATGACACCGTAATTAGGCACAGTATTTACTTGTCAGCAGCAGCAGCTTACAAGCCATTCCCATAAGTGTTCTCACCTATGGAGGCTGTAGAAGCTGAGGGAGTCAGATCTGGTGAAGACGGAGGCTGCAAGGAGCCTTGTGTCAACAACTATAAATCAAAAGTAATATGCGGAATAGTGAAGTCAATCACTGCGCATTAACACCTTTACTGCACTTTAGTGCTTCCAGCATTGGGTTGCTGGATGTACAAATGCCTTGTGGTTCATTTGCATAGAGGTAGAATTCATATGTCTATAAAATGTAATGATTTATAATGAATTTATGAGGCTATAATAGTGTTATAGGTGTCATGCTAGTTAATAAGAAATTAGATGGGTTTTAGAGCACACAGAGGCTAAAAAAAGCAGGTGAATGAAGCAATCAAGGCCAATTCACATTGTCAGATTCAGGTTCACATTTCTGCAGCTGAAGGCCTATTCACAGCTGTGTGGTTTGCATTGGTACAATACTCTTCTGCAGCAAAGGAAACCTGTAGAACAGAGTAAATGTAATTTGTATTTATGGATTTACAAGGGGCTCTCTGCATTGCTGAAAATCAGAAAGCGGGTCGGAATCAGAATACAATGGCAATCACTTTAAAGCCAATGCCCAGCCACAGTATTTTTTCAGCATGGATAGAATGGGGAAGGATTAGAACCTCTGCCAGGTTTCTACCACTATCTTGCTCATCATTACAGGATATTCCCTTATCAAGTTTTCACCAGACAGGAAAAGAAGAAAATTCTACAGCTGGTCATGGACAGCCGTGCCCACTGCACCCCACAATGCACTGTGCTTTCATAGTGCATTGTGATTGGCCAAAGCAATGCACCTAACCAAAGATCAGGTGTAATGCTTTGGCCAATCACAGCACAATTGGGTGGAGCTAGCAGTACCATACCTGTACTATCCTGGCAGCCCTTATCTCCCATCCTAAATGACCAGGCCTAACAAAAATAAAAGACTTAAAAAAGAAATAACTTACAGTAGACCCTATTTATTGATCTGTTCACCTAGCAAGAGTGATACCACTTAGCCACTTCTCAGGATTCTAGGAGCAAATTTGTGAAAATGGACTCCCCACTGTGCTACAATGATGACATCCAAACCTTTTCCTTTTTGGGTATTTTGTTTTCTTAAGTCTAACCATATGTAGCAATGAGGGTGAGGAAGCTATAGCATAGGATGGACGTTCTCAACCTTTAACCCCCACCCCCCAGAGGAATCCTTAAAATTAAAGTTCAAGTCTCAGGGAATCCCTGGTAAATCTACTTAGTGGTAAGTGGGGAAAATGCAATTTACAGTACATTGGTAGTCAGTGAGAAGAGTGTCACACTTACTGCCAGCTAAAAAAAATAAAAAATCATTGGTGGCATGTCACTGGTTCTGACCTATGGAGTTGGCCATTGGGATTAAGTGGTTACAGCACAAGTAACTCCTAGCAACCTTCAAGGGAACCCTGGTTTAAAATAGTTGGTATAGGACATATCTGTTGCGGATTGCAAGATCCACTTTAAATAAAAATATAGCAACCATAGCACTTACGATTGCCTTGAATCAGAAGGGTGTATGTAACTGATAACCAACCCTTTCAGCCCCTGCTGATAAAAGTGCATAAATAAAGATAGCAATGCAAAACATCATTTTAATCATCCATAGTTATAAAGCTTATGTTATGTTTTTACTCTTATTAAGGGCTCCACTACCCTTTTTTGTCTCAACAATTTTAGGCCAATGTAAATCAAGCAAAAACACGTAAGGTTCCTACTCGATAAACTAAGTGAATTCCTTTACTAGAGTCTTCCTGTCACTGCTAAACCTATTTGTATCTCCCCTTGCCTCCAATCAGGTTCAAAACTGCTTTGAGTGATTACATTATTGATGAGTTTGATTAAGTCTGATTTACAGGTTTAGGGTAGCAGATGTGACTAGAGATGATTGAGTTGGGTTTACAATCCCCACGTTTGTCAGTATAGCTGTGCAGTATTGAATACAATAAATTAGAAAGACGTTAGTGCCATTTTCTGTCAGACGGGAGAGTGCATGTCTAGTAAGTAGGTGCTATACGTGAAATAAACCCTGATCATCTTTATCCTCAATGTAATAACACAAACTCTATTGTCCTCATTGTTTTCTGAAGGAGCTAACAAACCTTGAGGTCATTCTTCAACAGTGTTGGAAAGAAGGAGCAAAAAACTAATAAGCAAATAGATCAACATCTGCAATTTGCTTTCATTTTACAAGTCCATGATGGGGAATGGGACTAAAGGTTTGTAGACAATGGGGTGGATTTATTAAAGGCAAATAGACTATGCACTTTGAAAGTTGGCAGATTTAACATCTCTATTTGTTTTGGGACCCTCATCTCTGAAAGTGAAATAAAATCCAAAATGTTGAGTGATTATGCTTGGAGACACTAGTTCTATTGATCCTGGTGACTACTAGGGATTTCCCATATTTTGGAGAATTTTCCTCTCATGTCCTGTTTTGACTATGGGACAGGAAGTGAACGGTAATCTCCCCAATGGGACACAGATGGCAAAAAGACCTTACAGGAATTATAACCACCCCACTACCTTACTCTATCCAAAAAGAAACAAAATTGCCTTTAGTAAAATTTTAAGTTCAGAAAAATGCCTGTTGATCTTGTGAATCCAGTGAGTTCCCAAGATCCAGTTGTAAGCTGACAATGCTGCATCTACTGCACTGAGATACCAAGTAGGATTGTCTGCCCTGTCCAGTTTCCCTTTGCTGAACTACAGACCCTCCTCCATGTCAGTGGAAGGAGGAGATGGAGAGATGTGCTGTAGTCCAGCTAAGGAGGGTTGTGCTGTGTAGCAGAGCATTGTAAACTCTATCACTGGATGGACAGAAGTACAAATCCTTTGGCAGGTAAAGTAGCTTCCATGTTGGTGCTGCATCTGTGTCTTTGCCTGAAGTTCAGTTTTAACCATTAAGAGCCAAGAATGCATAGGCAGAGTTTACAGTTATCCCAAAGAGGCTGTTGGGACCCAAACAGCTGATTTTATATGCAAGTCTCAGTTTTACCTGTAAAAGTTAAAGAAGAGTTCCAGGTTTTGATATTTTTACATGGTCCAGCTTGGACCAACGTAAATATGCATATACCGTACCTGTGTGTTGGCAAGTGCGGTTTACCTTTCATTCTGTAGGATCACCACCACCAGCATTACTGCACTTGTTCTGCCAGTGTCACTGTGTTTGATAATATAAGTGTCTGGAACTGTTAGTCAAATATTCAGCTTCAATTGCTGATGCCACAATAGTGCTAGTAGTGCCACAGTAGTGCTAGTGATTTCTGATTGTTGCTCAATGTGTTAACTGTTTTACCTGTGACTCAACCAAATAATAATTGTTCAACCCTTCATTGGACTCTGTGTTCCATTCTTCCAAATTGGGCACCAACCACCTGGCCTCGCTCACATGTGGGATCCCTCTAGAAGCTGGATATCACTGCAGTAGACACCACTACTCCAAAAATCTCCTCTAGCTTCTGGCTGCCCTGCTGCATTGTGAACACTGAAGGTAGGCTGCTGGGCTAGGGCACCATTCCAAGATCGCTTAGCATTTTCTCAATGAATAGAAAGTATTCTCTAATTAAACAAGGTGGAGAGGTGGGGTGGTGATGTCACACTTTCCACATCATCCATGCTTTGCACCCATTGAGAAAATCCTAAGCGATCTCTAAATTGTACCCTTACCCAGTGGTCGACTTCCTGTGTTCACTAGAGTGTCTACTACTGTGATATCCAGCTTGTAGAAGGATCCCGCAAGTATGGTTTATGTATAGTTACATTTGTCCAAGCCAAACCAATGTAACTACAGAAAAAATTCATACCTTGTATAGGGATCTGCTGCCCCATACTGTCTGATTTTGCATGTTTGTAACTGCCTATGCAATGTATGTATGCACTTCCTGCCTCTTGGTGGTTGGCTTAGAGACCCTGGAAGTGCAGAGAGAGGGAGAGAAGGTCTCAGCCACATTTTCTGTCCATGTTGTTAAATTGTAAGATTGCTGTTAAAGTGCATATATGCACTTCCTGCCCCTGGGTAGTTGGCATAGACACTCTGGAAGGAGGAAGTGGAATGAGAGAGAAGGTCTCATCCACATGTTCTGTCAATGATGGTAAATTCTGGAGCAGAAGAGACTATTTTGCAAATATTCATATGATATAATAGTTTAACTGCAGCTGCTGAGAGTACATCTAAATCCTCATGACAAACAGAGTATCTCTGTTCTATAACTATCGTACATGCCCAACACCAGATAACAAGGGCTGCATTCCAGGCTGGTTGGGTAATGACTGGTGGGTCACCACATCACCACAGATTCTGTCTTCAGGTTTCTGACACAAAGACAGATGCTGCCTCAGCCTCAGGTGCTCCTGCAACAGAACTTTGCTAAATATATAAACCAAAATACTTCCGTGCTTGTGCAAAATTGTGTACCTCCACCAATACCCCAGATGTGCTCTCACCTGGACCTTTTGCCCTCACATATTATGTTTGGTCAAATAGTGCTTGTGTCCCTTTATTTGGACTTAACAATGATGGTTTCTCAGTTGAAATCCTGTCTTAAGGGTAGATTACCTCCTCCATGCAGATCCTCCTCCTCCCCACCCCACTACTCAGCATAGAAAGTTAATAGGCAGAGAATAGTGCTTTATACTTAAAAGCGCTTTATTCTCAAATAAAATAATTAAAACCAGCCACTCACATGTTTTAGGTGTTTAATCCCTCCAGATATAGCCAGCATAACAATTCACAGCAAACACTGTATACATCTCTCAGCGTTCTCGTGTTACCAGACACCACGAACGTCGTGACATCTCCAAGCCCCTCCCCTATACATTGTGCCACAGGGTCATGTGGCTTCCTCAGGGGATATGAGGGGTTGGTGACGTTACAATGTTTGCAGAGTCCGGTGAACAGGGGACCCAAACTACTCAGCAGCTCCTAAGTGGGTAGCACTACACTATTGTTAACCTTTTATTATATAATGCTTGTATTATTTCTTTACTGGTGTGCATCTATATGCGTATGGTTATTGTTATGTTGGTTGTAGTAGTTCTTCTGCTCCCCTACTTTTATTGATTGTCCTGGGTGGAGGCACTTCCGACTTTATTATCAAATCCACTCTTTCACTTAGTGAAGGTTCTGGTTCTCATAACCCCCAAAAGGGCTATGCTTGAATCTTGTAAGCCTAGCCCTCCCTGCTGCCACTATCTATGATCCCTATTGGGCCATGTAGATGGGAATTTCATTCCAGAACCAATAGGGAAGTTGGGATGAGGGAGGGACAGGGTCAAGATCATATTTTACTGGACATTTTGAGATTTGCATATAACTCTAGTAATCAGCAATCTCTGTCTATTACTTTTTTATTGTGCATAGTTTGAATTGCCTCTTTTAGAGGCAGGTAAATTTCAAGAGTTTCATAGGTTCCACCTGCAATTTGGAACCCAGACTAATTCAATCAAATACAGATTTGCTACATTAATCTTGGTTATGTGGCTCTTCTTGATGCAGAATACTTTGCAAAATATACAATTATAAAGTACAGTGGACAATACACAATCCAAGCCAATAAATACTGGTTGATTGACAGGCCATAGACAATACATAAAGAGGGGTCATATGTACCCAAGGGGATGACATTAATGGTGCAGAAGACTGAAGGTGGTGCAGGGACAGTTGGCCATTTAGCGCATACAGTCATGGCCGAAATTGTTGGCACCCTTGATATTTCTCCAGGAAATCATGTATTTCTCACGAAACGTATTGCATTAACACATGTTTTGCTATACACATGTTTATTCCCTTTGTGTGTATTGGGACAAAACAAAAAAAGGGAGGAAAGAAAGCAAATTCGACATAATGTCACACAAACCTCCAAAAATGGGCTGGACAAAAGTATTGGCACCCTTTCACAACTGCGGATAAATAAGAATGTTACAAGCATGTGATGCTCCTGTAAACTCACCTGGGGCAAGTAACAGGTGTGGGCAATATAGAAATCACACCTGAAAGCAGATAAAAAGGAGAGACGTTCACTTAACCTTTGCATTGTGTGTCTGTCTGTGCCACACTAAGCATGGACAACAGAAAGAGGAGACGAGAACTGTCTGAGGACCTGAGAACCAAAATTGTGGCAAAATATCAACAATCTCAAGGTTACAAGTCCATCTCCAGAGAACTAGATTTGCCTTTGTCCACAGTGCGCAACATTATCAAGAAGTTTGCAACCCATGGCACTGTAGCTAATCTCCCTGGTCGTGGACGGATGAGGAAAATTGATGAAAGATTGCAACGCAGAATAGTCCGGATGGTGGATAAGCAGCCCCAAACATGTTCCAAAGACATTCAAGCTGTCCTGCAGGCTCAGGGAGCATCAGTGTCAGCGCGAACTATCCGTCGACATTTAAATGAAATGAAACGCTATGGCAGGAGACCCAGGAGGACCCCACTGCTGACACAGAGACATAAAAAAGCAAGACTACAGTTTGCCAAAATGTACTTGAGTAAGCCAAAAGCCTTCTGGGAAAACGTCTTGTGGACAGATGAGACCAAGATAGAGCTTTTCGGTAAAGCACATCATTCTACTGTTTACCGAAAACGGAATGAGGCCTACAAAGAACAAAACACAGTACCTACGGTAAAATATGGTGGAGGTTCAATGATGTTTTGGGGTTGTTTTGCTGCCTCTGGCACTGGGTGCCTTGACTGTGTGCAAGGCATCATGAAATCTGAGGATTACCAAAGGATTTTGGGTCGCACTGTAGGGCCCAGTGTCAGAAAGCTGGGTTTGCGTCCAAGATCCTGGGTCTTCCAGCAGGACAATGACCCCAAACATACGTCAAAAAGCACTCAGAAATGGATGGCAAAGAAGCGCTGGAGAGTTCTGAAGTGGCCAGCAATGAGCCCAGATCTAAATCCCATTGAACACCTGTGGAGAGATCTTAAAATTGCTGTTGGGAAAAGGTGTCCTTCCAATAAGAGAGACCTGGAGCTGTTTGCAAAGGAAGAGTGGTCCAAAATTCCGGGTGAGAGGTGTCAGAAGCTTATTGATGGTTATAGGAAGCGACTGATTTCAGTTATGTTTTCCAAAGGGTGTGCAACCAAATATTAAGTTAAGGGTGCCAATACTTTTGTCCAGCCCATTTTTGGGGTTTTGTGTGACATTATGTCATATTTGCTTTTCTGCCTCTGTTTTATATTTGTTCCAATACATACAAAGGGAATAAACATGTGTATAGCAAAACATGTGTTAATGCAATACCTTTTTTGTGTGAAATACTTGATTTTCAGGAAAAATATCAAGGGTGCCAACAATTTCGGCCATGACTGTATATCAAATCCCAAGTGTCAAAAAACAAAACAAGGCATATGTTTACAGCTTCTCCTTGGAGGACCTGAGCAAATGTGAGAGATTATTAAAGGAGCTTGGTGAGAGGAATACAGCAACATTTTAAAGGGAAGTTCCCTGATCATAAAATGCTGTTTTCAAATAATATAAATGTGCCAAAACTATAATTTATTATGTATATGTTTATACTCAAATCAATCTGTAATGAATATACAACAGGGAAATATTTGTTATCTTTAGCATTGTGGTTGTCTAGTTCTATTCTGAGATTTTCAGAAGTCCTAAAGCCTAAGTTTAATCAAAATTAAAAAAAAAAACCATCAGCACAAGGGATGTTGCCTACTATTAATCCAAAGTGCCCCTTGTGCTGCTGGCCCCAGCATTTATTGAAAGCTTCCTTCAAACAATCCTTCAGTGCAGTGGGGATTAATAGAACCAAAGGACCTCCAACAAAAATAATGTACTGTTCCAGGTTGTTCCACATAATACCCCTTACATCAATGTGTCCACCCGGATCGCAACTGAAGAAACCCAAATAGAAGAAGTGGATGGCCGCGGACTCTAGTAGGATGGTTCAAAACTCTTTATTGTAGTAAACTAAAGATAAAAGACATCATAGCACCAAAATCCAAAGAAAGATCTGTTGACATGTTTTCAAGCTGAAGGTGTTATGAATAAGCACTCTTCAGTGTGAAATACATCAACATATCTTTCTTGAATATTGGTTCTGTGATGTCTTTTATCTTCAGTTTACTACAATAAAGAGTTTTGAAGCATCCTACTAGAGTCTGTACTTCAGTAAAGATATTTGAAGTGTCCTAATAGAGTGTGCAGCTATCTACTTCTTCTATTTAGAATCAACGAGCTTGTGACAGGCACTCATCAAGAGTGCCTACTAGGCTACCTATTCCTCCCCTCCCCTTTCATTCATAGAAGCTGTACTATGTCTTTGAATGACTATAACTATATTCTCTTTACACACGTTTCTGGAAATATGGCTCATCAACAGAGGGTGCTGTAGCGACTACCAGCTGGGACTGGAAACATCATAGGAAAACGTACATATTGATCACATGTCTGATGAAGGGGACCTGCATAGCTCTGAAATGTTGCACTTTTCTTTGTGATGTGATCTTTTTGGAATAAAAACCTTTTTGGACCATACTGAGATCTGTGATGTACTGGCGAATATGTACATTTGCCTATGAATGAAGGAGGCAGACCTTTCATTCATCTGCCCATCCATTCGTAGATTGATTTTCATTCATTTTACCTACAGTATAGTTTCACTTAAGGGTTAGGTTGAGAATTGTGTCTAGGTTAAATTAAAGGTCTTGGGTCATAGTATAGGTTTAGATGTAACTATAGAATAGGTTTAGGGATTATGTGAGTTCAAAGACTAATGAATAGGTTAAAGTTAAAGTGATAATAAACCACAAAACAAAAATGTAATATATTGCAGCTTACCAATTCTTCGATGTGTTGGCTGCATTTGTTTTCTTTTTTAGGCTAATTTTCCCTTTATTTTCAACTGGTGATCTAGCCAGTAATTATGTAATTTTTTAAACTTGCTTCAGCTGACCAAGGTGTCTAGCACAAGTGGCAGTTAGAAGAGTGAGGCAAACAGGGACATAAGGTGGTTAAGGGGGTCTGAATCCCCCCCAGAACACCCTGTCCCAATGCCCAGTTAGCCCCTGCTGTCGCAAGGAGCTGCACTGCTCAGCCTCAGTAACAGCAATCAGATCTATGGAGAATAAAGGGTGAGAGGTAGCGGCCTCCACTGTCAGCGCTAGTAGTCCCAATAATTCCCCCTCCACCTTCTCTGAATGTCGGGGCTTGGGGGTGGGGAAAGCATGTGATTGGTTGCTAGGACATAGGTGGTCCTAGCAACCAATCACATGCTTGCCCCTCCTTCAGGCCCCAACATTCAGAGAAGGACTAGAGCAAGGACATAACTTCATTCTCCAGTCCTACCCGGAGATCAATGCAGACAGGAATCTGGGACACATTGCAGGCTCTGCACAAACTTTCCAGGCTCTCCAATGAAACTGAGGGACTTAGGTGAGGTGAATATCCTGCTACCTGTAAAGATGCCTTCCCACCTCACCCCCTACCACCTCACCTACCCCTATGCCACCTTACTCCCCCCAATACCACCTCATCTACCCCCATACCGCCTCACCTAATACCCATACCACCTCATCTCTCCCTCATACCACTTCACCTTCTCTCTTCAGGTATAGCACCTCCCTTTATCCCTTACTAATCACCATGCCTCCCTGTCACCCAACTAACCTCCCAGGTTGCAGCAACTCCCACCCACCTCTCCCTCGTTCCACCTCTCTCCTACCCACCTAAACCATCCTCCCCTATCAAAGCACCTTACACATGCCTCATTCTGCCATGCAAAATAAAAAATCCAGTATCTATACCACCATTTGTAGACACTATAACTTTCACGTAAACATATTAATTTACACGTATTGGGATTTTTTTTTTTTAGCAAAGACATGCAGAATACATTCTGGACTAAATTTATGATGAAATTTGATTTAAAATTTTTTTATTGGATATGTTTAAAAGCAAAAAATCATAAATATTGTTTTTTTCTCAAAATTGTCAATCTTTTTTTTTATAGCGCAAAACAAAAAAATGCAGAGGCAATCAAATGCCACCAAAAGAAAACTCTATTTGTGGGAAGAAAGGACATAAATACCATTTGGGTGCAGCATTGCATGACCGTGCAATTGACAGTTAAAGTAATGCAGCTCCATATCGTAAAATGGCCTGGTCAAGAAGGGGGGTAAATGCTCTGGAAGGCAAGTGGTTAAAGTTGTATTCCTGCCTAAGTATAACTATTCTCAAAAATAAACACACTAACACTTACGACTGACACCTGAACTCGGCATTACTTATTACTTACCCCTGAACTCTGTGTCCATTTAAGCCAGGGCCAATATTCAGCACAATGAGAACCACACCCAATATTTGCCACACTTTCTTTTTCACAGGCAGTAAACTCATTATTTTGCACACAAGCCCACTGGTTTCACAAAATATCCCCATAGACAACTTTACTGAGAAGAGCAAGATGCACTCACTATATTGTGTTGCTCTTGCAGTTTGAGAGCTGAACCCCCCACCCCCTCCCCTTAAAAAAATGTTCTACATCCTGGAGGCAAACCATTTAACAATGAGAGGTGTGCTTACATTATTCAGCTTTTATTCATTTATATAAAAGCTTGTGTCAGGGAATTCCTTTAAGACATTTGATTCACAGAAATATGCATGTGCACAGCATTCTCTGCAGAATGGTAATGAGGCGTTTTCATGCACGTAGGAATGTGTATGGAAATGTGCACAAGGGCACACGCATGTTTGATCTAGATGGACTTTTTAAGGATTCTCCTGCCCATGTTTAAATACTGATTGGTCTTCAGCTAATCCCTATGTCCTGCATTCATCATAGTGTTTTTCCTTTGTTGCTGACCCGGCTTGCTCCTGACATGATCTCGGATTCTGCTCTTGACTTGTCACCAGTTCCTGACCTGGCTTGTTTCTGACTTTGACCCTGCCCATGATTTGGTACCTCGCTGCCCGACTGTCGATGACCCCAGCTAATCCTGTGACCACGCATCTGTCTATGATCTTGGCTTCCTGACCTGTTCGAGTGCCTGCCTGGTTGTCCGCTGTTCTGGCTGTTTTACAGCTCTACATCCCAATGAGTGTTCTTGCCACAAGTCTTCTAAGAGCTCTGACAAGCCACATGTCTTGGGCCTGTGGAGCACCCCTTTAACCTCAACTGAACTACTGAGCACAGCTACTGTTCCTGACCTGATAGTCCATCAGTCTACTTGGGACCGTATCTCCTGCAAGTTCTCCTATCAACATCTGCTGGCACTCTTGTTCCTCCTGTCCATCAGCACCCTCTGTTCCCCTCTCAGTGGGGTCAGGGCTGGAGAGGCTGACCTTTTCAATTTAGTCTCCTCTCAGGTATGTGACACCTTGCTCCCAAAAGAAAAAACAAAGTGTTTGATGTCACTGCTTAAAAAATGTTAGCTGTAGTTTGGCTTTGTTAAATTAAGTCCATCTAAATCTGCTAATGCTTTTGTAGCACCTTCCTAGGTTAGGTTGATAGTGGGGTTAAGGTAAATTTAGTCTTCTGTAGCCAGTGGAGTAGAGTGTGATTTGTTTTTTTTTGGCTGATTTGAGTCTCACAGGCTGCAGGCTCAACTGCTTCTACCTACCTTCTAGTAGGGTCTAGAAAGTGGTGTGCTGGAAGAGGCAGATCTTGAGCATTAATATTTACAGGACTCTAGCCAATCCCTGGATAGGTGTGCCCAGAAGGTAGAGAGACAATAAATAGTCCAAGGACTGGATCAGTAGGAGGAGATTCCAGCCTGAAAGGGATTCTGCCCTTCTGGGTAAGTCATCTGATGTCTGCAGAGAGCTCACCAAGGTCCCAGCTTAGTGGGAGCTGAGGGGGCCTGTTGCAGGGGATTTATTGAGGTTCCAGCTCTTGAGGAGCTGGGAAGCCTATTGTTCCTATAAGCAGTTTATTTTTTTGAGCCAAGTAATGGGGAGTACTCTGAGGATTCAGCCTGGGGATTCACAGTACAGTGTCTAGCAAATATTAGACAGGAGGAATCCAAGTATCTGGATGTAGAGTAGAGGCCTGGAATTGGATCTCAGTGACTGTCTGCTGTTTAATCCCTTGTGAGACTATGTTAGTGCTGTTAAAGTGGAATTTGCCCTGCTGGGATTCCAAGAACTGCTTTTGTCTCTAGTCTCTGTCAAGGTGGTGGTGTGGTGGTGTGGTGGTGTGGGGGGGGGGGGGGCAGGGGTCCTGAAGAGAGTAGACAGAATAGAGAAAAAGTGGGGATGGGATTTTGGAGTATCTGCAAGTTTCCTCACACCCCATCCAAGTTTAACCAGCAGTAAAACCTGAAAAAACATCTACCCCTAGTCATTGTGCATGAGATTGAGGGACCTACTGTGTGCCTGACTGCTGTAGAGAAATCTTTAGGGCCTGTCAGGGATCTGCGCTACACTTCTAACACTACCCTCCACTCAGACAGACAATGCTGCTGTCAAAAGGTGTATTTATTGCTCATCCATCCAGAAAGGAAACACCCAAAGACAGGCAGTGAGTCAGCGGTCGGATCACTAGTGAAATTGAAGGAAAAAAAGTCTAAAAAAAGAAAACTAATGCAGCCACCACATTCAAGAATTGGTAACCTGCTATAATTTAAAAGCATTTTTTAGACTTTTTAGACTTAATACCACTTTAAAAAGGTACTTATTTTACCTGTTATTTTTTTCTGGCTGAGATAAATTATTTTTGAGTGTAACAAATGTGTGCCATAATATCATTTTTGACATACAGGTTGGTGCCAAATAGGTTTGTGCGTAATGAAAATTCACTCATGTGCAATTTATGTGGTGCCTGAGAATTCAAGGAATGAAAAATGTATCAGTAATATGCCAAAAACAACCAAGCAAGTTTTAAAGAATCAAAAACATGAGCTGGATGAAAGAATCACGTAAGAGAGACATTCATTTTAATGGGCTTATTTATAAAGAGATGAGTGGAATGTTGATTTCCAATGTGCTGAAAGCCATACCAATCAGATTTTAGTTTGCCCTAACCAAAATAACAACAAATAAAATCCTATTGGAAGCCCCAATTAACATTATATTTTGTGAAAACGTCTGAAGTAATTGTTCAGTTGATGTGATGTTTTAATATAGGCTGAAAAGTTGCAGTCCCATTTATTTTTAAATGCAATAAATAAAGTCAATGTCATTCTATATATTCTTTGGCATGGTTTATAATGGTTGCAGATAAGGCAGGTGGATTGAAGCATGTCCAAAACCTGCCAGTGTAGTGGATACTCTGGCTAATCAGACCAATAAATCTTTTAGGTCTGATTATATAAAGAGAGTTATCACTAACAATTGCCCATCCACTTGACAAGGTCTCACAACGTAAAATATAGCTAAAAGTTAAAAATTTTTTAAAGCTTTGGATAGAGCAGAGAGGGATTAGAACACTTGTTAGGTTTGTATTGCTGTCTGCATCCTCCTTAGGGAGGTTCATCCTCTCTGTTTGTCCTGTTTACCATTATCACCAAAACTGAAAATGAAAAAAAAATCTAAAATTTGGAGGGGCAATGGAGATACTAATTATTGTGACCCTGGTGACAACAAGAGGTTACATCTATTTGCAAGGATTTCCTCTTACTTCCTGTTTTGGTTATGGGACATCTCCCCAATGGGACACAGATGGCAAAAAAAAAAAATCTGACAGAGTGTAGGCAGGTGCCTACAGGTTAAGCTGCTGCTAAACAGGGATTCTTGGCTGCCCAGGTGGGGAACTGTTAACTCTGTTTTTTTCCCGAGCTCTTCTGGGCTTTTAAAAATGAGGAAGGCCAAGTCCAGGGGAGCTGGGGGACTGCGTGGGAGAATAGTAAAGGGTCCAAGGAAGAGGATATACCAAGGAGCAACCCACAATCACTACCGTAAGGGAACTTACCTGCAAAGGTATGCCTGAGGAGCCTAGGAAGAACTAGTTAGAGACATGTTTGTTCATGGACTGTACTGTGCAGAGTCTACAAGTAATGTTTCATTAACCATTTCAAAGCCTGGTCTGAAGTTACTCTAAAGGGTGCATGGTGGTACATGGCATATCAAAAAAATAGGGACTGCTATGCACACATGGAATGAACTGGAGAACATGGAAACAATGTTGGGGCTCCCAGATCCATTCCATAATGGGGGAGATCCCAAACAAAAAGTATAATGTGCTGAAAATTGGAACATACAGATAACAACAACATATAAAATCAAAATGTATTTTATTAGAAAATCAGATTAAAATGCCATTCATGTTTTAAAAAGGAGAGGAACTGCTCATGATCCTAAGCATACCGCCTCATCAGTGAAGCATAGTGGTGGTAGTGTCATGGTGTGGGCATGTATGGCTGCCAATGGAACTGGTTCTCTTGTATTTATTGATGATGTGACTGCTGACAAAAGCAGCAGGATGAATTCTGAAGTGTTTTGGGCAATATTATCTGCTCATATTCAGCCAAATGTTTCAGAACTCATTGGACGCCGCTTCACAGTGCAGATGGACAATGACCCAAAGCATGCTGCAAAAGTAGCTAAAGAATTTTTTAAGGGAAAGAAGTGGAATGTTATGCAATGGCCAAGTCAATCACCTGGCCTGAATCCGATTGAGCATGCATTTCACTTGCTGAAGACAAAACTGAAGGGAAAATGCCCCAAGAACAAGCAGGAACTGAAGACAGTTGCAGTAGAGGCCTGGCAGAGCATCACCAGGGATGAAACCCAGCGTCTGGTGATGTCTATGCATTCCAGACTTCAGGCTGTAATTGACTGCAAAGGATTTGCAACCAAGTATTGAAAAGTGAAAGTTTGATTTATGATTATTATTCTGTCCCATTACTTTTGGTCCCTTAACAAGTGGGAGGCACATATGCAAACCTGTAATTCCTACACCGTTCACCTGATTTGGATGTATATACCCTCAAATTAGAGCTGACAGTCTGCAGTTAAAGCACGTCTTGTTTGTTTCATTTCAAACCCATTGTGGTGGTGTATAGAGCCAAAAATGTTAGAATTGTGTCGATGTCCCAATATTTATGGACCTGACTATATATATATATATATATATATATACATATATATACATATATATACAGTGGGGCAAAAAAGTATTTAGTCAGCCACCAATTGTGCAAGTTCTCCCACTTAAAAAGATGAGAGAGGCCTGTAATTGACATCATAGGTAGACCTCAACTATGAGAGACAAAATGAGAAAAAAATCCAGACAATCACATTGGCTGATTTGGAAAGAATTTATTTGCAAATTATGGTGGAAAATAAGTATTTGGTCACCTACAAACAAGCAAGATTTCTGCCTCTCACAGACCTGTACCACCTTCTTTAAGAGGCTCCTCTGTCCTGCACTCATTACCTGTATCAATGGCACCTGTTTGAACTTGTTATCAGTATAAAAGACACCTGTCCACAACCTCAAACAGTCACACTCCAAACTCCACTATGGTGAAGACTAAAGAGCTGTCCAAGGACACCAGAAACAAAATTGTAGACCTGCACCAGGCTGGGAAGACTAAATCTGCAATAGGCAAGCAGCTTGGTGTGAACAAATCAACTGTGGGAGCAATAATTAGAAAATGGAAGACATACAAGACCACTGATAATCTCCCTCGATCTGGGGCTCCACGCAAGATCTAACCCCGTGGGGTCAAAATGATCACAAGAACGGTGAGCAAAAATCCCAGGACCACACGGGGGGACCTAGTGAATGACCTGCAGAGAGCTGGGACCAACATAACAAAGGCTACCATCAGTAACACACTACGCCGCCAGGGACTCAGATCCTGCAGTGCCAGACGTGTCCCCCTGCTTAAGCCAGTACATGTCTGGGCCCGTCTGAAGTTTGCTAGAGAGCATTTGGATGATCCAGAAGAGGATTGGGAGAATGTCATATGGTCAGATGAAACCAAAATAGAACTGTTTGGTAGAACACCTTGCTTGTGCACCTTTTTCTTCCACACTTTTCCCTTCCACATAACTTTCTATTAATGTGCTTTGATACAGCACTTTGGGAACATCCAAATTCTTTTGCAATTACCTTTTGAGGCTTTCCCTCCTTATGGAGGGTGTCAATGATGGTTTTCTGCACAACTGTCAGGTCAGCAGTCTTTACCATGATTGTGATTCCTACTGAACCAGACTGAGAGACAATTTAAAGACTCAGGAACCCTTTGTAGGTGTTATGGCTTAATTAGCTGATTAGAGTGGGACACTTTGAGCCGAGAATATTGCACCTTTTCACAATATTCTAATTTTCTGAGATTGTGGAAGTGGGTTTTCATGAGCTGTAAGCCATAATCATCACAATTATAACAAATCATGGCTTGAACTATCTTGCTTTGTATGTAATGAGTCTATCTCATATATTAGTTTCACCTTTTAAGTTGCATTACTGAAATAAATGAACTTTTGCACGATATTCTAATTTTTTCAAGTTTCACCTGTATATATACTGCTCAGAAAAATTAAGGGAACACTTTTTAATCAGAGTATAGCATCAAGTCAATTAAACTCTTGGGATATTAATCTGGCCAGTTAGCTAGCTGAGGGGGTTGTTAATCAAAGAACCAGCAAACACAAATGCTCCTGCGCTTGGGGATGGACTCGATGCAGGCTACAACCACATTAAGAATGTCCTGGAACATGCACACCTTGCTGCCCTCAATAGACCAGGGAAATCCAAATATACTGAATGAGGAAAGAACAAACAGAGGGCGCAACAGAGAGCCGAGGAAGAGGCAAGTCCTCGAAACACGTCAGTCTATTGGATGTCTACACTCCCTATTGCGGACTGTTACTCAGCGCGGTGTTGACCAAGCTGTTCTTTTATGACGTGCCTTGACTTTATTGTTGTTTGTGAGTACAACACCTACTTTATTTCTTATTAAACATTTTTTATGGTAATGCACTAGGCCTGTTCGGTTTGTTCTTTCCCTATTCAGTATATTGGGGTTGTTAATCAGTTTCAGCTGCTTTGGTGTTAATGAAATTAACAACAGGAGAACTAGATGTGTAACAATGAGACGGTCCCAAAAACAGGAATGGTTTTACAGGTAGAGGCCACTGACATTTTTTTCCCTACTCATCTTTTCTGACTGTTTTTCACTAGTTTTGCATTTGGCTAGGGTTAGTGTCACTACTGGTAGCATGAGGCACAGGCAGTCCAACTCCTCCAGGATGGCACATCAAAACACGCCATTGGCAGAAGATTTGCTGTGTCTCCCAGCACAGTCTCAAGAGCATGGAGGAGATTCCAGGAGACAGGCAGTTACTCTAGGAGGGCTGGACAGGCAGTAGAAGGTCCTTAACCCATCAGCAGGACTTTGTGCAAGGAGGAACAGGATGAGCGCTGCCAGAGCCCTACAAAATGACCTCCAGCAGGCCACTGGTGTGAATGTCTCTGAACAAACAATCAGAAACAGACTTTGTGAGGGTGACCTGTGGGCCCAATGTCCTTTAGTGGGCCCTGTGCTAACTTCCATGCACCATGTAGCGCGATTGACATTTGCCATTGAACACCAGAATTGGCAGGTCCACCACTGGCGCCCTGTGCTTTTCACAGATGAGAGCAGGTTCACCCTGAGCACGTGTGACAGACGTGAAATGGTCGTGAGAAGCCATGGAGAACATTATGCTCCCTGTAACATCATTCAGCATGCCCATTTCAGTGGGGTTCCAGTGATGGTCTGGGGAGGCATATCCATGGAGGCACATGCAGACCTCTACAGGCTAGACAATGGCACCCTGACTGCCATTAGGTTTCAGGATGAAATCTTTAGACCCAATGTTAAACCCTACACTGGTGCAGTGGGTTCCTCCTGGTGCACGACAATGCCTGGTCTCATGTGGTGAGAGTGTGCAGGCAGTTACTGGAGGATGAAGGAATTGATACCATTAAATGGCCCCTACTCTCACCGGACCTACATCCTATAGAACTCCTCTGGGATATCATGTTTCGATTCATCTGATTCTGCCAGGTTGCACCTCAGACTGTCCAGGAGCTCAGTGATGCCCTGGTCCAGATCTGGGAGGAAATACCCCAGGACACCATCCGTTGTCTCATTAGGAGCATAGCCTGACGATGTCTGGCATGCATACAAGCACATGGGGACCATACAAACTACTGAGTACCATTTTGAGTTGCTGCAATGAAATTTCAGCAAAATGGACTAGCCTGCTGAATCATTTTTTCACTTTGATTTTCAGGGTGTCTTTGAATTAAATCCCCTGTAGGTTGATAATTTTCATTTCCATCAAACAATGGGGCATCCTTACGTTCCTAACACATTACCCGGTCCATATCAGTATAGATATCTAGCATATTTTTCCCCATTGAGATCTGATTTTTTCAAAGAGTTCCTTAAATGTTTTTGAGCAGTATATATATATATATATATATATATATATATATATAATTTGTTGAGGCCAATTAGTTAAGAATTTTTATGCAATTCTTTCTCTTCAGACAAAGTGAATTATGGGTGTTTGGTTTTTCCTCCTCCTTGTGCCTTTTATAATGATCTTTTGTAGTTTCCCCTTTCTTTGCTTCCTGTGATTGAAACAGGCACGAATTTATGATATATCCCATATGATATATGGGATGCATTTTTATTGATGGCATATCCAAGTTTGTACCTTACCTCTTTGAGGCTGTCCTCCCGTGGGTCATCCCTCACCTTGGTATTTTGGCCTGCATGAAGTAGGCTAGGAGTATTACCTTTCACCCCAGCCCCTTTCTCCTGTCTTTAGGTAATTTTTCCTGATTTAGAGTTACTATAATGATTTGCATTTGTAGTTATATTAAAATCAGGCTCACTTCTGCATAGAAACCAATCAACTTCCAGGTTTTATTGTCAAAGCTTAATTGAACAAGCTGAGGTTAGAAGCTCACTGGTTTCTATGCAGAAGTGAGCCTAATTTTTCACTTTCAACTTTAGTAAATAAACCCTGTATGTTATGTTTTTTTTATTCATTTTTGTAGCTATCCTCTGCCTGTATATTTCAATGTGTATCCTAAGGAAGCAGATCATGTGAAACGCATTTATTCTACACGTTGATTGAATACTGTAATAGTTCTTGTATGAAGAAACAAACACGTCTTAACTGGATTCAGTATTGATTGATGTTTTCAACACATAGATGACATTTTATTCCAATTTTGTAATAAAATACATTTTGGTTTTATATATTGTTATCTGTATTTTCCCAATATCAGCACATTATAGAGTCCCACCTTTTGCTTGTAAATCTCCCCATCCTTCTGGAATGGATATGGGAGCTCCAGAATTTTTTTCCAAATACAATATTTTGAGATGTTACCTTTATTGGGGTGTATTTTCTATAAACTCATCTCACATTCTTCAGTTAGTAAAGTGGAGAACATACTGTTGCTAACGGCAACCAAAGGAAAAGGACAGGCAGACGTCGGGAGATGCTTGACTTATAGCGTGCATAGCTAAGGGAGCATTTTGCTGCTTCCCTCTCGAGCAGTTGGTGCCCCAGCAACCAGGACTGAATCTGCAAACAGCTGGCAGAATCACAGGCTATTACTTGGAGTGAGGTGATAGGAGACCTGGACTGATGGACATTGCTCTGCAGTGTCCACTTCAAAATGTCACTTTCTAAGCAGGTGTACATATTATGGGATAGTGTGGCATATGCAGTAAAGCATAAGGGTATGATACGGATGCACTGGTTTATATACAATTTATATTTTTCTTAAAATGGTACATTTTTACAATTTAAACATTGATAAGTTTTTGTTGGAATACAGTGTTCATGTATTCTGTGCAACAACTACTTTTGTATTCAGTAGAGATATATTCTTCAGGCAGTAGATGGTAGTGTTTATACATTTGTAGCTGTGTCTAGGATAAACTCTAAGTCTCTGAAAATAAAGTTTCCTGCTTTTCTGAATAAAAGAAAATTGCCAGTAACACAACTGCAGCAAAGTTTTTGTTTGCAAACCTGACAAACCAGAACTACCAGTCTTGGAAATTGAAAATGAAAATGCTGCTAAGAGAAGAGAAGGTGCGTGGAAATGTACAATGAAGTCAGTCCAGAACACCCTTCAGATGAGTGGATAGAAAAAGATCAGAAAGCTCAGAGCACATTCTCTCTTAGCATAGAAGATGATCAAATAATACATAATGCAATTGTGAAACTGCTAAAAAAAATGTGGGAAGAATTACAAAAGGTGCATGAAACAGCTAATCTTAGAAATAAACTGTATTTGATTAGAATGCTATAGCAAACCAAGATGATGAAAGACCAGGATATGCAGGATTACATAAGGCACACGCTGGAAATGGTTGAACACCTGAGAGGTATAGGAGAAGAAATAAAAGATTTTCATGTTGCAGCACTAATATTTAATGGTTTACCAAAAAGTTATGAAACGCTTGTCACAGCTCCTGATGCATGTCCAGACCATGAGCTGACATTGGAATATGCTAAGGGCAAGCTTGTGGATAAATATAAACAAAAAAACAAAAAACATTATTATTGAAGGTGATTCTGTTGCAGAGTCTGCTTTGAAATACAGGAAAAAACTGTAATATGCAACAATAAACATGTGAATGCTTTGTGTGCAAGAAATAAGGCCATTTTACAGCAGATTGCAGAATCTGGAAAGCTAGAAAAACTAAACTACAAAAGGCCAAAAATGTGAAGGAAGAAACTGATTTCTCTTCAGATAATGAATATGTTGTTCAACCTACAAGTTGCACCTCATCTTTGCAGGCATGGTGTGTTAATTCAGGAGCTATAAGTCTCATGACAAATGACAGAAGTTTCTTTATTCACTTTGACCAGAGTAAAACAGAAAACATATCCTCAGCTAATGGGCAAATAATGGAATCAGAAGGAATAGGAGACCATTTTCTTAACTGTCCTATTTCCCAGAATGTAACCTGAAAGATACATGTGAAAAATGTCCTGAATGTCCCTACTCTTTAAATTAATCTTTTTTCAGCGAAGAAGCTCACAAAACAACACCGTGTAGTGACCTTCCAAAGTGACAGTTCTGCCATCACAAAAGGGAAGATCTCACTTGCAAAGAATAAAATTACAGATGAACTGTATCAGCTGAACTGCAATGAGGTGGTTAATACTGCCAAGGGGGAAAACCATTCAAATTGCATTCAAAAATGGCACAGATACCTTGGGCACAGAAGTCCTGACATAATAAAGAAATTAACTGAGAATGACTTTGCAAGTGAAATAAAAATTAGTCCATGTGATCAATGAAATGCATCAGCTGTATACAGTAAAAGGAAAAATGACAAGAAAAGCTTTTCCAAAGCAGAGTAACAGCACAGCTTAAAAACCTGAGGGAATTCCACATCATGCTCACCTGAAGATAAGCAACAAAGTGACACAGAAATAGAAATGAATGCAGACAATCCAAATATTGTAAAAGAAGAAACCAGGTCATAAGAGGCTTCAATAAGCAAAACTACCAGTAGCAATAAAGGCATCCGAACCAAATGTCTGTCCTTTGTTGCTCTCGCTGCATTAAAGCCAGAGCCAGATTCATGGAATGAGATGCAAAAAGTTCCAACCCATGAGAAACAAAAGTGGATCAGAGTTGCTGATGAAGAGTTTGACAAAATTACTTAACCACCTCCCGCCCGCCATATAGTACAATGACGGGCGCAAGGTGGTTCTCTCGTTCTGATAGAACGTCATATGACATCCTTCCATTCTCACCGCGCATGCTCAGGGAGCGTGCAGCGCGGCGATCGCCGGTGCGCTGTGTCCCTTGGACACAGAGAATCACGGAAAGAGCTGAAGACGTCGGCTCGGTCATGTGATCAGCTGTGTCCAATCACAGCTGATCACATGTAAACATGGAAATTCCGGTTATCGGCATTTCTCTCCTCTTTAGCTGTCACGCTGACAGCTCGAGAGGTAAGGAGAGCCGGTAATCGGCTTTCCGCAGAGGGGACATGTACACTGATCATCAGGGCACTGATTATCAGTGTGCCCTGATGATCAGTGTATCCCCAGCAGTGCCGCCTGTCAGTGTCTATCAGTGCCATGTTTCAGTGCTCATCCATGCCACCTGCCAGTGCCCATCAGTGCCAGCAGTCAGTGCCCATCTGAGCTGCCTTTCAATGTCACCCATCAGTGCCAATCAGTGCCACCTATCAGTGATGCCAATCAGTGCCGCCTATCAGTGATGCCAATCAGTGCCACCTATCAGTGCCAGTCAGTGTCGGCCTATCAGTGCGCATCAGTGCCGCCTATCAGTGCCAGTCAGTGCCGCCTAACAGTGCCAGTCAGTGCCGCCTAACAGTGCCAGTCAGTGCCATATATCAGTGTCATATATCAGTGCTGAATTTCAGTGCCCATCAGTGATGCCTGTCAATGCCCATCAGTGCAACCTACCAGTGCCTCCTCATCAGTGCCCATCAGTGCCACCTATCAGTGTCCATCAGTGCAGCCTATCAGTGCCCATCACTGCAGCCTCATTAGCACACATCAGTGAAGGAGAAAAATCACTTATTTACAAAATTGTACAACAAAAACTAAGAAAAAACTTTTTTTTTTTTCTAAATTTTCAGTGGTTTTTGGTTTAAGAAAAATAAATCCCAGAGGTGATTAAATACCACCAAAAGAAAGCTCTGTCTAAAAAAAAATGAGAAAAATTTCATATGGGTACAGTGTTGCATGACCGTGCAATTGTCATTCAAAGTGTGACAGCACTGAAAGCTGGAAATTGGCCTGGGTAGGAAAGGGGTATAAGTGTCCTGTAGGCTAGTGGTTAAAAGAAACAGATTTATAGAAAGATAGAGACATCCGAAATGGGACTAATATAAATAGTAGTTGTTGAGTGGGGGTGTTGGAATACAGTGTTTATGTATTTTGTGCAACCACTAATTCAGTATTCAGTGAAGATATACTTTTCAGTGATGATTCAATGATTTGCAAATCATTGCATTTTGTTTTTAGGTAGATTTTACTGTCAGGATCGCCAGATGGATATAAAGAGAAATAAAAAACTGAATGAATCAATGTAGCCATCAAAGGGCTGATAAGGTTTAATATATTAAATGTTTATTTTGGGTTTAGATATGCTTTAAAGCTACAGTTTAGTTATAGAAATGTTTTTTTTTTGCTCTAGCACTGTGGTGGTTACCAGATACGGTTCCCCGGGTTTAGCATCACTAAAGATGATCAGACCGAGACACACCCCCTCCTATCCTCTCTTCCATCAAGAAAAATTCTTTCACAATCTTTGCATGGAGGATAGAATCATGTGACTGACCAGAGTCTTTCCCATTCACAGATCATATTACAGGCAGTGTAATCAGTGAAAGAACTTTACTCAATGAAGGAGAGGGCAGGATGGGGCATATACCCATTTGATCATTTGTAGTGCAGCTGAGCCTGTAGACTTGAAGCTGCTACCTAAACAAAGCCCAAACTTCAGCAGCAGGAAGAGAACAGGGCAGCCCTGAAGTGAAGATTTCTACAGTATCTAGCAGCCTGCACATTGTGGGACATACCTCATGATCGATAAGTAATGTAACTAAACCCATAGAGAAAAATACAATTTTTATCTAAACTTTTTTAATCTAAACTTCAGTTTTAATAAAGGAAGTGCTTAGTTAAATGAAGGCCAGATGCTGCATGGTGGCCAGGGAGGATGCTTCAAATGTACTGGGTCTGGACTCAGATGGTGGAAATTAAAGGCTCATGAATAAATGAGAGACAGAAAGAGCTTTGTTATACTGCAACTGATATGAAGAGTTCTGTAGTAAACGTAGATTTGGGCTTTAAATAACTACTATTTTCAAGGAAGAGAATTAAAACAGTGTCTGCTAACTGCCTGATGAAATGAATTGAAAAGTCTGCATTAACCTTGTAGGTGGGGCCTAATCATCATATCTGAAGATTGAGAGGAATCGCCATAAGGAGGTATTTGAACATTGTTTATATGTGTTGTAGAAATTGAATCGGCTCAAACAAGGCAGTTAATGCAATTGTGCTGTGTATGTTGTAGAGTATAGAGATCTTCAAGTAGATAAAGTAATGATTAGAAGAGGTAGTTTTCCAGCAATATTATGAAAAACACTTACATAATGCCAGAGGAGCACTTCCCATGGGAAAGGGTGGTAGCATTACTGAGTAACACTGCAGTCCCCATAGTCCCTGCAGATATGTGGATTCCAGTGGGAGACGAGACACCCTGTAGGGAAAACCTACTCTTTTCCTCCTTGTCAGGTAGCTCTCCCTAATAATATTCCTAATCTCTCCCTGACCAACCAACCCTACCATCCATATCTTACTCCCACACTGTAGGCACATAAATTGACGTAGAAGTCCACTAGATATGGAATTCTCAGTCCAGATGGCTGCCCAAAACTCACAGGATTTCTTTATCCAATAGGATTGCTGTCCTCCCCAAGATGGCTGCCTGGAGACCATAGCAGGAAACGATTAGTCCTCAATGGGCTACTGCCTGTCTGAAGAAGTGGCACCGTGACACCTTTAGGTTGGAGGAAATACTGCAGTCTGCACCTGCCCACAACCCTATTACATATACATAAATGCATTATTACTTGTACACTTGATGGACCTTTTAAGCGTTCTGAAGACCTAAAAGATACTGGTCAAGAATGGGTAAATATTTTTGAACTGTTTATCGCCAAAGGAAGAAGTGCCTTTATTTATGGTTTGTTCTCACGTGCGGTTAAGGGGCAGTAAAACCAGGTGCTTGAGACATAGATATAACAAACAAGAGATCCCTGTGCTCAATTGAGCACAGGGATCTCTTGTTTGTTGTATTGTTGGGTCAGTAGCCAGACCTGAACCTTGTAGCTCTCCCCATGGTGTCTTTTCCCCTATGTTAGCATTGTGTCCACAGTAGCATTTGTGTAGGCAGAGCAGAGTAGGACTGGCCATAGAGGGATTACTTTGACGCAGTTGGCCAGCTTAAGCATGTATTGCAATATGTGTGAACTAAATATCCCTATTTATTGCATAGTCTGCTTGAAAGGGTATATACCAGTGTGCAGAGGGTCCTTAGAATTTCTAGTGTTGAGACATAGATATATCATCCCCACCAACCACCTGCCTGAAGCAGGGCATGCTCCTGCTCAGGGCTGTACGCATTCTGCAGCCATGATGCTGTAGTGTGAGTGTGTGCCAAAAATTAAACAGCATTCCACATACAGCGAGTATTACCACTGCCAAATGCAACCCAACAAGTCTCTATGTGCTAGGTTGTGGCATTTACAAGGTTAAATCAAGCAGTGGGGAAGTGACATATTGTCGGCTCATCATCTGTCAAATGTGTGGTAGATCACTTTTAAAGGGGGCAATGACTCTAGAGAATCGACTCCCTTTAGCCAGGTGTCACCAATACATGTGAGCTGTCCATGGTTACTGAATCTATTTGCTTTTTACAGTCCATGTGCAAGATAATAAACCATAGTGATGCAAATGCCTTCAAGAAACCCAACAGGTAAATTGCAATATTTAGCATCTGACAACGAATAACCATTTTGCCATCTTTTTTTTTTTGTACACAGCTTAGAAGAAAATAACATTTCACAGAATTTTGACCCAATAGTGAGAAACAGACAATCTTCTGCCTCTGTGTGCTCCAGACTAGAACTAGCCTTTACAACCAATCCATTTCTATTAAACTTTGACCCATTCCTCACTCCAGCTCCCTCCTTCTTAATGCCCAGTTGAAGACTCGTGCCTTTTTACGTTTTTTACAGTCCTGTAACCATGCATTTTATAATTTGTGACTAATTATTGCTGGGATATGCCTGAAAATACCTTTTCTTTTACACTTTATGCACACAACTGCAAGACAACACGCAGCATGCATTCATTGTAAACAGTTGGCATAAGGGAGCCAAAGGTGGTGCGTAGGCCGCCTGTTGTAATGGATGGATGAACTCTGCTTTACAAGTGTAGCACCCTCCTAGATAGGTGCTAGGTTTAGATAGATTTAGTTACAGTATGGTTTGATAGGCAAATTTAGCTGTTACACTGTAGTCAGTGTGGTTGTAATTGATATTTGGTAAAAGCATAACTTGCACACTTTGATCAGTGCTGCTGTGTTCTGCTAGTTAGGTCTGCTCATTATGATCTGCTGCAGCCAGGCTGATAGCTCCCTCTGCATCCAGAAAGCTTGAGAAGCTTCTGGATAATAGGTAAGGATCTATGCATATGGCAGCATGAATATTGATACAACCCTGGCCTATCCCAAATAGAGAGGCTCTGATGGCATGCTGGGTAACTGTATATATTTAGTGTGCACACTGGTATTTTCCTGTATAAGATGGTAGGCGACCTGAGGGCCTGAGACTTTTTTTGCTAAAGGTGACTGAGGGGCCGTCTACTTAAGATCTGGTCTGGTATTGTGGCACAAGGCAATCAGCTGCTCTTAGGCCTTGTGAGTAAAGACACCTTTAAAGGATCTTAGTGTCAAGGTCCTACCTTTTCCCAGAGCTGCTCCATGTGCTGGCATCCATCTTGGGTTTCTGCAGAGCATGGTGGGAGTCTTTTATGCCTTCAGGCCTCTGCGGTCCAACCCCCAGAGGGGTGTGGTTGATCACATATAAGCCTGTTGTCCGCACGTGCTCTTTGCATTCGTGTCTTGTATGTTCGTGTTGCAACAAGCTCGGTTTCTACTCTTGTGGCTCTCCTGGAAACTGCCTTGGCTTTTGACTAGACTATTCTCTGCGTTATCCATTTATCTGACCTCCCGTTGCTGAACCAGGCTTGTGACCTGTTATTCTTGTCTACCGTTCTGTACTGTCTGTCCCGTTGTTATCGACCCGGCCTGCCCGACTACACTATTGTCTTATCTGGTTCCTACCAGCTACACGCCATTGGCGGTGGCCATTACCACAGCTAGGGTGTCTCGGGGGCCGTGACCTGGTCCCTGGCTGCGTCAGGTCCATCCCCACCATCAGGGGCCCTGGTGAAGGGCAGCCTGGGACTTAGACTCCGCGCCCTGAGGGACTCCAGTCTGTGGGTGGTGGTTGTTGTCAGTCGGTGCGTGACCCTGCCATTAGGCCTGCCTGTCCGTTCCACAGCTCCTGCCCTGACACTTAGAGACTGTGTCTGTGTTAAACCCCTCTGATGCTAGATAGTCAGCTAAAGGTCCAGCTAAAGGGAACACCGGTTGGTGTTCCAAAGAGTTTTGCCCATTTAATCTTCTACTTCAAGTGACTCTGCTCTAGTTTGCTGCTACTACTACTACTACTACTACTACTGCTGTCTTAAAGCAGAAGTCTACTGTTTGTTTCAAGTATGGACTTCATCATAGCTTGTTCGAAAGAATGCTTAAAGTCCTCAACTGTACATAGTTTGTTTTTGGAGTATCCCACCTAACTCCCTCATCCCTATCCAAGTTCTCCAAAAAGAAAAACAACACCCCTAGACTGGTCATTGAATAAATGTGTGAATGAGTCAATGTGCCTAGCTTTTGGGGAAGACCTGGACAGTGTTTCTGAGGTGCCTATGGGAGTAGTGCTACACAAGGGTTTTATGCTGGCACTTGTGTAAACTCACGCATGTGCATGGGTGTTAAACTCTGGTGTAATTGAATCTACCTGTGGCTCTTTTATGCCAGTTATTTACACTCAATGTATTCTGTGAGTCATCTTGTGGCCATGTGCATGATGCCACAGTGAAAATTCAGGAACCCTTTCCTCTCTCTTCAGTGCTCTTTGTTGACGGAGGTTAGTAACTGACACACCTTTCAGCACAAGAGTCATCACATAGACAAACACTCATGGATACAAAAGGATTATTGCTCTAAGTTACTCTATTCTGTACCTTGTTTGACTTCCTCTGAACATTTTTAATATTTTTTTTCTGGTAAATATAAAATACTACATATTAACATCTATATATTTGTCCAGCAGATGGAGCCTTTGGCTTCTTTCCACAAGTTTTACAGCTTGTTGTTACCTTTCATTGTAAAGAAAAAATGTGTCTCTGTTTAGCTGCTGTGAGCTTCAGCCAGGTACAGGGGCGGACTGACCATTTAGCTACTCGGGCACTGCCCGAGGGCTCGGGGTCAGTAGGGGGCCCCATGAGATGCCCCTGGTACCTTTCATAGGCTTTTTTGGATGTGGTTTGAGTGTGGGTGAGGACACAGGGGCCCCATGATTTCCTATTGCGTGGGGGCCCCATGAGTTGTCAGTCCACCCCTGGCCTGGTATATGGCATTTTTGGATTTTAAAGACTTTATGGGCCCCTGGGCAGCCTCAGATACTTCTATTTAGTACAAATATGATGGAGTTGAGCATTAAAAGGACAGCTGGCAGTTGCTTTTGGCTCCCGGGTCTATCCCTTCAGGATATGATGTCTTTTGTCTTTAGTGATTTTTTTAATTACCAACCCCCTCCTTTTTATTTCAGTGCACCTTTCTAATATTCATGAGACACCACCTGCATATACTTATTTTCATGTCGATCTGATGCATCATATGATGGGGAGATTTTCCAGCTTGCTGAACCATTTGTTTTTAATTAAGAAAGACTGATTGGTACCTTTCTGTACAATCCTTGACATAGGGTACTCTGTCCCCTGAGGAAGGGCCTGGCCTTTATATAACATCTCAGGCAATGTGGTCTACATAGTATTCACATAAAACATCTAGTTGTAATGTAAGCTTCTTGGTTTTATCTTAATGTGTTTTTGTCAAACAATTTTGTATAATAATATGTTTAATATATTTGTATACTGTAGCTTTGTGAGTGTGTGTTGCTTCATTATTGTTTTTGTCTATAAAGTCCCTCCCACAAGTAGTTTTTTAGTAGTTCTGCATGTAGAACAGATGACATTCTGACATCATGGAGCAATCATCAAATGGCAAAATTCAGCTTCACGCAAATCTGTATGAAACCAGCCAAATTGGCAACTTTGTTCAATGGCAATGTCTTGATCTTACGAATATAAGCCAATTCCAGCAATCTGTAAAGATTTGTGGCTTTTGAATGCCTGGATAATTTTTTGGTTCACTGCAGATCACACAGATACATGTGAAAATACTCTAGGGAATCAAAGTGCTGAATCAGCAATGGACCTAATTTGATCATCCCTCCACATAAATGGTCCCATAAATCAAACTGTCTCCTAATAATATAAACCTGTTTAGTCTGTATAAATAGGTGGGGTACACTGGATTCACAAGTGAATTAGACACAAATCTAGTCAGCAGAAATTATTAATTGTGTTAATAGTTTTTTTTAATCAGCTAACAAAATGGAAAGTAAATGAACAGAAATCCAAATCAAATCAATATTTGGTGTGACCACCCTTTGGCTTAAAGCCAGCTTCAATTTCTCTACGTACACACAGTGCTTGTGCACACAGTTTTTGAAGGAACTTGGCAGGTACAGACTGTTCCATACATCTTGGTGAACTAACCACAGATCTTCTGTGGATGTAAGACTGCCTCATATCCTTCTGTCTCTTCATGTAAACCCAGACAGACTCGATGCTGTTGAGATCAGGGTGCTGTGAGGGCCAAACCATCACTTCCAGAACTCCTTGTTCTTCTTTAAGCTGTACATAGTTCTTAAAGACATTGGCTGTATGTCTGGGGTTGTTGTCCTGCTGAAGAATATATTAGGGGCCAATCACATGCCTCCCTGATAGTATGGCATGATGGATAAGTATCTGCCTGTATTTCTCAGCATTGAAGACATCATTGATCCGGACCAAATCTCCAAATCCATTTGCAGAAATGCAGCTCCAAAATTGCAAGGAACCTCTACCATGCTTTACTGTTGCCTGCAGACACTCATTATTGTACCACTCTCCAGCCTTTCACCAAACAAACTGCCGCCTTCTACAGCCAAATATTTCAAATGTTGAATTATCAGTCCAGAGCACCTGCTGCACCCCAGGTTCTAAGTTTTCATGCATAGTTGAGTTGCTTATCCTTGTATCCATTTCAGTGGCTGTTTGGCCACAATTCTTCCATAAAGACCACTTCTTGCCAGACTTCTCCTGACAATAGGTGAATGTACCTGGGCCTAGGGGTGGACTGACCATTTGGAAACTCGGGCACTGCCTGAGGGCCCGGGGTCAGTAGGGGGCCCTATGAGATGCCCCTGGTACCTTTTTCATAGGCTTTTTTGAGTTTGGGCAAGGACACAGGGGCCCCATGATCCCCTATTGCCCAGGGGCCCCATGAGTTGTCAGTCCGCCCCTGCCTGGGCCTCACTGGTTTCCACCAGTTTTTTGCTGATTGCACTGCTGAACATCTTCCAATGCCGAAGTGAAGTAAGCTTCTGTGTCTTTCATCTGCTGCATTAAGTTTCCATAACCGACCACTGCACCTACGGTCCTTAGTGTTGCCCAATCAACAATGTATGCCCTCTTGCCAAGTTATTATGGTTCGAAGCCAAAGGGTACTAACACCAAATATTAATGATGGGCCGAACACCCCCCTGTCCGGTTCACGGTCAAGCATTTGAACCTACCGAGAGTTTGACCGTGAACTTCAACCAGGGACAATTTACTGAGCAGTATCTTACCACATCTGAGTATGTGGTAAGATACCGCTCAGCTACTAAAATGCCACATGAGGTATATTAATAAGTCATGCAGTATTTTAGTAGTGAAACATTCTTTAATGTTTCAGTGGTCAGCAGGGTTCCCCCCTCCAATCCATACCAAGCTCTTTTGGTCTGGTATGGATTTTGAGAGGAACCCCCAAAACAAAATAAAAAAAAAAACGGCACCCCCCCCAAACCATACCAGGCCACATGACCTCAACATGGGGGGGGGCAGTTTTGGGGGGGACCGACCAAAGCACCTTGGGGATATGGGCCTCTTCCCTACAACCCTGGCAGGTGGTTGTGGGGGTCTGCTGGCAGTGGGTTTATTGGAATCTAGAAACCCCTTTAACAAGATGTCATAGTTCACATCAGTGCTTGCTGTTCCAGTGCGTTCCGGATGCAGGACAAAAGTTGAACATGCTGAATTTTTTCTGTACAGAACTGTACTGGAACACAGTAAAATGCATCAAAGATGCACCAGAATGCACCAGAATGCAACAAAACGCATAAAAAATGCACTGGAGCGCACATGTCCCTATTTAAATTAAAGAAAAAGAGAGGGGAAAAAATGAACAGGAATATATAAAAAACACACGAGCGCGTCAAAAGAGCATCAAAAATGCACCAGAACGCGCCAAAAATGTGTCAAAAATGTGCATGCAAAAATGCATCTGGATTGCATCTGGACTGTATTTCTATAGTGTGAACTGACCCTAAGGGCTAATTCACATTAGCTGCAGTCCAGTGCGCTTTTTTTCTGCGTCAAAAATTCATGCACAGTGTCTTCTATGTATTCCAATGGCCCTAGTTCACACCAGTGCAGTCAGTTCCAGTTAGTTTCTGGTGCATTAAACAAAAAGCGGAACATACTGCAATTTTTCTGCACAGAACCATACTGGAACATGGCAAACTGCATCAAAACTGCACCAGAACTGCATTTGGTGTGAACTGTAAGCAAAAACATATCCAGATTTTTGTAGTGTGAACTGTCTCTAAATAAGGACATGTGCATTCCGGTGTATTTTTGGTGCATTTAGGTGCGTTCGGGTGCATTTTTTATGCTTTTCACCGTGTTCCAGTACAGTTCAGTGCAGAAAAAATACAGCAAGTTTTTTTTTTCTGGAACACACTAGAACTGACGGCACTGGTGTGAACCAGGGGCTGACTGACTATTTGGAAACTCGGGCACTGCCCGAGGGCCCGGGGTTAGTAGGGGGCCCCATGAGATGCCCCTGGTACCGTTTTCATAGGCTTTTTTGAGTTTGGGCAAGGACACAGGGGCCCCATGATCCCCTATTGCCCAGGGGCCCCATGAGTTGTCAGTCCGCCCCTGGTGTGAACTATGCCATTTTAAACCATATAACCTACTATCCATGCATTTTTGGGCAGCACAGCGGCTAAATGGCTAACGCTTCCACCTGGCAGTACTAGGGTCGTTGGTTCAAATCCACAGCACCACCTGCCTGGAGTTTGCATGTTCTCCCTGTGTTTGTGTGGGTTTCCTCCAGGTACTCCAGCTTCCTCCAACACTCCAAAGACATGCTAGTAGGTGAATTGGCTCCTGTCTAAATTGGCCCTAGTATGTGTATGTATGAATGTGAATTAGGGACCTTAGATTGTACACCCCTTGAGGGTTAGGGACTGATGTGAATGTACAATATATATGTAAAGCACTGCATAAACTGATAGCACTACATACTGTAAATACATGTAATAAATAAATACATTTTTACTGCAGAAAAAAAATGAAACTCCATGTGGTGTGAACCAGCCAGCCCTTAAGAAGTTGGCAACTGATTGATCTTACCAACACCCATTCAAATTTAGATGTAGTATGTCTTTAAATGAAAAAAGTATGTTTTACCAAGTGCCACTGTAATTCAGATAAAAACACCAAAGTTGCAGAATTTAATGTAAGATGCTGTTATAAATTGGGTGTTTTGCATTATTAAACTGTACTACGGCATATAATTAATAATTCAGCAGGGATTTCCAGTGTCCCCATCACCCACTCTAGGAATTTTTATAAATTCCTGTGTGTTAAAGCGATCCGGTAAACAGATTTAATGACACATATATTCTCTTAGATCACTCATGCATTATAAACAGGTGGCAGTGCACTGGTCTACTTTGTACACGAAGAGAATAAAGGAGTATAGTACGTGTAATTATATATGATAGGCTTGGGATAATTAGTTTGCAAGTCTCTTGGACGGGAGGAAAAATATGATTGTGGGTGGGTAAGCAGCAGCACAGGAGGAAGGACAAAGTGAGAGCAGACAAGAAAAAGATAAAAAGACTACCATGAGACGTGGCTGTTTCAATGCGCTAATGACTAATAGTTTGTGCGGCAGGGATGTGTAGGTGGCACAAGTAGGCCAGTGCGGTCAATCACTATTTGCAAGAGATGTGTAAGATTCATCAAGCTCTTGTGATGATCAGACTGAACGCAGGTAAACAGTTGACACACATATGTAAAATTAATTTTACCTGTCAACCAGTGTTGTTTTTACTTGTGGTGCACTGCTCAGCCAGCCTTGTGATTTACCTCTCCCAATCAGGAAGCCTTTGTTGATTTTAGTGTCACCTGCCTCGTTAATGAACACTGAATCAGCAGTGGGAAGATGAGGATTTCTTTTTTTAATGTGTTAATTAGAGGCAGAGAGGTGGAAACTGTAAGCACTTGTTGAAACATGAGGTTGGGGGGTGGTAGAACATGTGGTTGAGCCTCCCCAATCAATTACCTTATGTCTGCAGAAGCAGCAGTTAGGGTTGTATACATGCTTTACTTCCTGGCTGCACCAGGAATTATTCCTCCTGTTGCGTTCGGTGGTTGCTAACACCTGTTGATCATGACCTATTCAAGTAATTGGGTCCGCTAAGCATCTGCATGCTATGAACATGGTTGCAGCACGCTAGTGCGCAGCCCAAGAGGTTAAATCAGGCAGTGAGGAGAGGGGGTGACTGAGACAGGCTGGTTCTACAAAAAGAGGCCCAATGGATTGAAAAGCTAAAGGCTAATATTAAGCCAGGCCTGAATTAGGTACTTTCGATCCTTTAAAGTGGAGTTCCACCCAAAAGTGGAAACTCTGCTTATCTGCCTCTCCCCTCCCCCCCTCTGCTGCCACATTTAGCACCTTTTTGGGGGGAGGGGGTACCTGTTTGACAGGTTCCTGCTTCCACTTCCGACTCAGTTTGTCATGGCGAACTGAGCCAGACGTTTGCCCTCTCCCCCCCGCAGCCCTCTGGGACACTTCACAGGTCCCAGAGGGCTGTGGCCCATTCACAGAGCACAGTGGGAAACCAGCTGTAAAGCCTCAAGGCTTCACTACTGGTTTCCCTTAGTCAAGATGGCGGTGCCAGCTTGACAGTCGATTGAAGAATTGGCTCGGGGTGAGGATACCACTGGATCCCTGGACAGGTAAGTGTCCTAATATTAAAAGTCAGCAGCTATCAGTATTAAAAACTCTGCTTTAAATTTTATGATGTGGACATTCATTTATTGTAACTGGGTTCCCAAACGTTCTCATTGGTAGAGTAGGACAATCTTTTCCCCTATGCTCAATAACTACATACATTTTAGTGGTGTGAGTCTTTCATATCTCTCCTCAGTGTATGTTTGCATATGCTCATTTTCATTCTGTCTTATGGTATATAGTGTTTTGGATTATGCTTTACTATTTTTGCTCAGTTGTATTGTTTGCTATGGCATACCCATATGGAGCTCTATAGGGTTCTGAAGGAACACTTTCTTTCCATTATTTCATAAATGTCATTCCCCTCTTTTGTTGGTCACTATGGGGGGCTTGTGATGCTGGAGTCCCCATTTTTCTTGCTCTGTGGATGTTCAGGTGTGGGGGGTTGGCTTGGGGCCCCTGGGTCTGGGGGTGGAGTTTTCTGCTCACCTACCCCCTTCCACTTTGTACCGTGTAGAGGAACATTACCACACAACAGCAGGACAATACATCATTGAAAATTTGCTTACCAGTGGTAGAGTTTTTTGGGATATAATTGTTACAGGGGAAGTTACTATTCATATTTTCCATTTGTTTAGATTTTTAGGTGTTCAATTTTACAATTTTAACAATTTTGTATGAATACAATTGTACAGGGTGTGTATCCCCCTCCCTATTTTATGAATTCTGTATCTTGTGCCTTTTTCTGGGGAACCTTAAAAGTTCATTTGGTTTTAAAGGATAAGTTCACCTTTTGGACAAAAATAATAAATGTACATTTTTTGCAGGTATAAAAATAGGCATTTATTATTTTTGTCCAAAGGAGCCTGGAAAGCATTGCATCAGCGATCAGTAGATTGCTGGTGCCATGCAGGTCTCCTGCAGACCTGTTAGAATATCTGTTTGCCGTACAGGATGTACGGGATGTACGGTCAAGCAAATATACTGACAAGAAGCTTCAATGAACTACCACAGTGCTCCACAGTTCATTGAAAACTATAAGCCTCATGGCCGCGCTGTTTTCAAATTTGGCAGATAGTATGGAGAAACTTCTCCCCGTACTATCTGTCAGAGAGAAGGGGAGCGTGGCTGCAGCTGTGGGAACATGTTGCATGTTCCACCCTAAAAACATGTTCCAAAGGTGAACTTATCCTTTAATATATGAGGTTCTGGATTATAATTAGGATGTGGCTCCCCACCCCATGCCCTTGCATCACAAATTTATATTATTTCTTTCACATGTGATCAAAGTCTAAATCTGAACCAACAATTTAGCATTGTCAGCTGCTGGGTTGTGAATGGCTGAAAAGTATTAAAAATCCTTTAGAACAGTGGTTCTCAACCTGTGGGTCACGACCCCTTTGGGGGGGATCGAACGACCCTTTCACAGGGGTCACCTAAGACCTTCGGAAAACACATATTTCCGATGGGTAAAGAGCAGCTACTGTGTAGAAAGCAGCTGCTGTGTTGAAAGCAGCAGTATTGGAGGTAAAACGACAGTTCATGAATTATAATTACTGGGTAAATAATTTTATGGTTGGGGGGGTCACCACAACATGAGGAACTGTATTCAAGGGTCGCAGCATTAGGAAGGTTGAGAACCACTGCTTTAGAATATGAAACTCCCAATTTAAGGTAAAACAATCTACCTATAAATGTTTCCTATTCTATTTTTGCTATCAAAGTATCAGTATTAAAGTAGATCTGATATCAAAATGTGAAGATTTGATATTCTATAGGGCAGTGGCTGTCAAACCAGGGTCTGGAAAATTGTTCCAAAACCTACTGTATGTACTGACAGTAAAAAATTTAAGTGCATAAACATAATAAAAGTATGGGAATGCAAAACAGATATTGAAATACTGGAAGGCTCATATCCTAGTGGCTTGAGTATGGTATCTTTATATATGCAGTTTTAGATCATCTAAAGGCACTGCTGCCTCTTACTCTTGGTTTCATGGGATTCTGAAAAAGATTTAAACTACTATGCTTCTTAGTGTTCTCTAAGCTGTACCAGAGGAACTGTGGTGCAAGGATCTCCATTCTTCTGATTCATTCATTCTTTAGATCTTTGCTTCTTCCACTTCTGCTGCTTCTTGACTATTACTTTACCATTTATCATATCACAGTCATCAGGGGTAGCTCTGACGTGAGGAAGCAAACCCCTGCATCTACCAAAATAGTTGCTTCCCCATAGAGAGACCGCAGAGAGTGCAGAACAAACCATGGTAAATCAGTATTGGGGAAAAGATCACCTGAAGGAAGACCTTAACCTTTTTGCGCCTCACGGTAAAACAAATGTTAATGCCAAAAGCACAATTTTGCAACTTTGACATGTGTTATTAAAACCATACTGTACCTATCACCACAACTACTTTGTGCATTCATGTGGATTATACCTTTTTTTTTTTCCAGCACAAATTGGACTTTCATTTGGTGATAAATGGTAATGGCTATCTCCTGATTTTATTTTTTAATCGAAGGAAAGCTGGCTCAAAATAGTAAAAAATAAAAATTTTTAAATGTAGCTGTATATTTCTTGCTACTACCACAACCTACCACCAAATAACAACGCAAAATAAATTCTCCTGTTCCTGACGATCGCAGCGATACCACCATATGTGTTTGTTAGTTGTTGTATGTACCCATAATACAGCCCAGAAACAATAGTGCACATTTTGATTTTTTTATCCTACATAAAACACACTGACATTGACACCAACTGACACTGATACAAATTTTGAAACAAACAAACAAAAAAAACCTACCCCCCAAAAAAATATGGTTCCTGACCTTTGACCCTAATCTTGACCTATGACCCTTACTTGACCCTAACACTAACCCTTGCACTGACCTACATAAAATATTGAACTTTGTGGGAACAGTTTGGGGATGACCCCTTCCTTTTCCAACATGACTGCGCACCAGTGCGCAAAGCAAGGTCCATAAAGACGTGGGTGAGCGAGTTCGGGGTGGAGGAACTTTACTGTCCTGACCTCAACCCGATAGAACACTTTTTGGGATGACTTAGAGTGGAGACTGAGAGCCAGGCCTTCTCGTCTGACATCAGTGCTTGACCTCACAAATACGCTTCTGGAAGAATGGTCAAACATTCCCATAGACACACTCCTAAACCTTGTGGACGGCCTTCCCAGAAGAGTTGTTACAGCTACAAAGGGTGGGCCAACTCAATATTGAACCGTACGGAATAAGACTGGGATGCCATTAAAGTTCATGTGCGTGGAAAGGCAGGCGTCCTAATACTTTTGGCAATATAGTGTATATGTAAAGCACTGCGTATATTGATGTTGCAATATAAGTACCTGTATTAATTAACTGAAATTTAGTTTATTATTGGTCTGTAGTTAGTGATTTAGGGCTCATGCACATGTCTGTATAAAAATCCAACTAGTATGCAGGATCTTGCTGGCAGACGTTGACAGCAAGTGCTCTATATGCATGTAATGTTTCAGAAACATTTACTGTACATACATACAGTGTACATGGTCTTGTTGCTAGGACACAGGTGACTTCTTACTGAATCCTCATAGTGTGCTTCCATCGCTAGAATTAAGGCAGCTTCACTAAGTGTCCTTCTGTTGCTAGGATGCAGGTGGCTCAGATAGACTGCACCAGACAATGTTGGGAGACAGCCATGCTCCCCCTCCAGTGCACAGAGTGGGACTGACAAACTCAACTGTGCATGTTTCGCTATGAGACTGTCTAGAGGGGTCTATGTTATTCCCTTCCACTCAGGTCTCATATTACATTAAGCTCTCCTTCCTGCACTGTCTAGTGTGTGACATCCGTTCCTCAACCCTGTTTTCTAAAGCTCACAAATGCTGTGTAAATTCAGGACTTTGAATGGCTGTAGATAAGAGAGAACTACAGATAAACAGGTACAATTTATGCAGGTGGATTTGTTCAATCTCTGTGTATCATCTGAGGTCAGCCACTTAACTGGGGGTTTACAATCACTTCCAGTGCTAGGATTACAACACTTAGTCTAGGTTTACATTTTTGTGAAGTAATGTATGCAAAATCTCATGTTCCTGCAACACACAAAAAATGGACACCCCTTTTACAACTCTGTAAATAAAAGGGACACCCCTTTTTACAACTGTCTGTAAATAAAAGGGGCTGATAATTTGTCATGCTGTGTTGACTTTTGTAAGTGTACAGCAGTCAAATTGTGCTCTGTCAGTAAAATTTCCATATTTTATCAGAAAAAAATGCTACAGGATGCTGACAACAGTGTCTGGGTGGCTCTTATGGTTCAGGTTACAAACACAGCTCCATAACAGAAGATAACTGGGAAGCAGATAACATTGTGTAGCACTCTCTTAGCCAGGAGGAGCTAGCTAATTATTTTTTAGTTAGAAGGCTGAGTAGCAGCCAGGGAGATATTAAGAGAGGTCAAATTTGGGTCAGGGCACCTCTCTCTGATCTAGGGACTTGTAGAAGTTTCTAGAACTCAGTGGGCGGGGTGAGGAGGAGATGGTCTGCATTCTTAAGGGATCCTTACCAATCCCCAAGCAGGAGGCTTGGCATGAAGTCAGGACAGCCCTTAAGAGTGACCAAGCCTGCTCCATCTTTCAATTGGAAGATGGAGTGAGCAGGATGGAATGTTGCATCTGGGAGGGGGTCCAGGAGAGGGGCCTACCTACAGGCAGAGGAGCTGGAAGGAAGGATCTCTTAGCCTCAACCATCACTGGAGGGTGGACAGCCTGGAAAGCAGGGATGGAGGCAACCCAGCATAAGGTCTGAAGGCAGCAACCAACCCACAAGCTTGCACTAGAGGCTTGAGTGAGTAATCCCATACCCCCTGGGCCAGATAAAGGGAGAGGACATCCTAGAGGGAAACCTGACTAGCCCTCATATAGGACTGCTGATCTTAAAACTGCAGCTTCTGGTACCTCTTGGCCAGGGAGATTAGGAGCTGGGTGAAGAGGAGATTTTATCTGGGGTCTGAGGAGATACACAAGGAGAGGCTGGCTAGCTCTCCAATAAAAGAAGGCAAAACCCATTCTGACTACTTGTACATAGTTCCAGGAAGTTGTCCTCAGTTTTACAGTTCTTTGGGCATCCCATGTATCCTACATCCCCATCCAAGCCATCATCCCCTAATAAAATCCCAAAAAACAAGTTCAAGGACTGTTTACTGTCTCTGGAGTGCAAGTCTGAAAGGAAATGCGTGCTTCCTGGCTGTGCAGGACTATAGAGGGACCCACATCTCTAGTGACTCCTAAGGTAGTAGTGCTACAATTTTTTGAGATTTCAATTCAGGAATATTCAGCTAGATTTCTGGCAGGATCATAGGTTGTTTTCTGCACTGGCCAGAAAATAAAGAAATATAAACCAACATTTTTAAGGGCTAGTGAGCTTTAAAATATTAAATTTGTGTTCTTGGGTTTAGATATCTACATTTGACAGATTCGTGCTTGGGACATCATTGACCTAATATGGCCAATAAGTCGCCTAATGTGGACTTTGCAGTGTTGTCAGCGCACTTGTAGTTCATTGATGCTTCCTCCGTACCTTGGATTGGAGGTGCAGCTGGATAAATAGTCTGTAGGAGCCTAATTATTGTACCTGTGATCAGGGGCGGACTGACAACTCATGGGGCCCCTGGGCAATAGGGGATCATGGGGCCCCTGTGTCCTTGCCCAAACTCAAAAAAGCCTATGAAAAAAGTACCAGGGGCATCTCATGGGGCCCCCTACTTACCCTGGGCCCTACTTACCCTGGGCCCTCGGGCACTGCCCAAGTTTCCAAATGGTTAGTCCGCCCCTGCCTGTTATGCACTGACCACAATGAGCACTCGCTTGGCACTGCTTTCATTCAGAGAAGGCCTGGTATTGTTTTCAATGAATACTAATCATTCACTGACCCTTCTCTACAAAGCTTTGTAAGGCATTCTGTGATTGGCGGCAGTGCAAAGCCAGTGACCTCCTGTTATCAGTGTGCAGTGGGGAAGTTGCTTGGCACAGGAAAAATTAAAAAAAGAAAAGTGGCCATCATTGTAGAAGTTCTGACTGCTACAATGACTATCAGCTTCCCTGCAGATCTTTAGGTATAAAGCATGTAGATTGACAATGATTCAAACTAAGTCCACCTTTATGATCAGGCTTCAGGTTAAATCTATAGGTCATGTGTAACGTGAAAAATGGTCAGCTGCCCCCCTACCCCCAAATTACTCCTGTCTCCCCTAGTTTAATTCATTTGCAGAGGCTACAATTTCCATCTACCCTACCACCATGCATCATAAGGTAAGGACTTGCAGTTGGAGGATTAGTCCACAGGAGATAAAGCATTGCATCCATGATCCACTTTACAGGCGGAAGAAAAAAAATCAAGCAAAAAAATCATTCTTTCGATCATCAATTTACTCTTTGCTGGTGTCCACGGAAACCCATGTATTACCAGCTAAATCTGAGTTGGTTGCCAAATCTGGATCCAAGGATCACACATAGATTTTAGCTTTAAATATCACTTTTGCATGGAATAATTCATTTAAATATTCCCAGCTCATGACTGGAATTCCCCAAATGGTTTCTACTTGACGTGTGGGCATTCCAGTCTGGAAAGCCCACACATTAAGCACAAGTAAGTCTTTCAACTGTAAATTCATTCAATATTGGTGCTCGCAGAAATTCTCTCTATGTATGGCCAGCTACATCTGGTTAGGTACTAAATCCTAATCCAATAATCACAACTCAATTTCAGCTGCAAATAGGTGGAGGCTTTAAAGCCCCCACCTCCAGGAAAAATGTATCTTTCCATTCACGAATCACTGGTGGTAGCAGAAACGCTGTCCATTTATAGTTAGCTGTAACTGAGTAGGCTACCAAATCTCAATATAATGATCACATCTTGATTTCAACTTTAAAGGGTAGCTTCACTTTTGAGGAAAAAAACATAGCAAGTAAAAAAACTAATATAACATATACAATTGCTACACATGTCATATTGTAATGGAATGTTGTTAAAAATTACCTTTTCTTTTCAGTCTGCAGCACTGTAATTTTCTGTAAACTACAATCCAATATTGTAACCTGGAGACAATCTGTACACTGCTGGCGCAGGGAATGCCACCTAGAAGTGTAATTTCCTGCTTGTGTGATTGGTCTGTCCTAAGATGCGAGACAGATTTTTTGGTATCCTCTGCAACACAAATTTCATTTTTGGTGAGATACTCCCAAATTAAATCATGTCTAAAGGTATTCAGACTCTGTCACTTTCCTCCTTAGAACACTGCAAGTGCACCAGCTTATTGATATTTATAAAGTTACCCCCATTCACATTCACTCTGCACATGGACACAGCCAAACAAACAGCTATTTCTTCAGAATAATACAAGGCAGTATTCTGCAATAAAGTTTGTTAAAATCCTTGCAATGTACAGAGAGGAATGGTTTTTTTTTCCCTCAACAAAAGTGGAATTTCTCTTTTTAATATCAATTTTTCATTGAATAATTCACCTAGGAAAGACATTGTCCATCAAAAACAAATATTCCCAGCTGCCACCTGCAATTTCCAGACCGATTTCTAATTAATGTGTGTGCTTTAAAGTCTACAAATCAAGCATAGATTGATCTTCTCATCATCAGTTTACTCATCACTGGTGGTCACATAAGCTCTGCCCATGTATGACCAACTGTATTTAGATAATTATGTATTTGGTATGTATGTATTTGGTATTAATGGTATTTAAGCTACCAAATCCTAGTCCAATGATCTTTAGTCAATATCCTAGTCCAAACATCACTTTTGCATGAACAAATTCACCTAGCAGAGGTCTGATTGCAGTCTCGAAAGACCACAAAGTAAGCAAAAATTTGTCTTTCCATCATCAATTTGCTCATTGCTGGTGGTTTCAGAAACTCTGCCTATGTATGGTTAGTCAAATCTGGGTAGGCTACCTAATCCTAATCCAATAATCACTCTTGGCTTTGAGCTTTAAATATGGCTTTTGCATGAAATAATTCAAAGGAGTTGTTCATTGGAAAAAAATATTCCCACTTGCCAGCTTGAATTTCCAGACCAATTTCTGCTTGATGTGTAGGCTTTAAAGCCAACAAGTCAGGCAGAAATGGATTCTCCTATCATTGGTTTTCTGATGGTAGCAGAAACACTAAATCTTTATCCGAAACCAATGATAACACCTCTTTGTTGGCGTCAGATATCATTTTAGCATGTAATACTTCACCTAGGAAAGGTATTGTACATTGAACAATTATATTCTCAGCTACCAACTAATTTTTCAGACTTATTTCTGTTTGATGTGTGTGTTTTAAAGTCTACATGTCACGGTCTGGGTCAGGTTTAGAGACCAGTTGCTATAGCAGTAAAAGGCTTACCTGAAACCAGCAGGATCGGTACACCAGCGGGTCACCCTGAGAAAAAGCGCAGGCTCACCTGAGGTGCGGGGTCTGGGTATTAACCGGTCTTCACCAGAGCTCCTAGTGGTGGAGATAGATTTGGCTGCGTGTTAATACCAGGTCGCAGATCTCAGGATCACCCCACCAGGAAATGAGCAAGCTGAAAACCAATAGCAGATCAAACAGGTTAGGGATGAAACAGAAGCGGAGTCAGTCACAAGCCAAGGGTAGGTCACAAATGGTAGCAGATGAGGATGAGGCAGAATCGTAGTCAGTGGCAAGCCAAAGGTCGGTAGCGAAGATGTAGCCGGCAGCTTAAGTGGGATACTGGCTGGGAAGGCACAATAATCTGGCAAGGAGGAAGTGCATGGACATAGCTTTTATCAGGAAGTTCATGGGAGGAGCAAGGAGTTCAAGGTTCAACAAGGCACAAGGCAGGATTGTCCACAAGGCAGAGCATTGTCCAGCATCCCAGGTAGCTCAGTGAGAAGAAACATTGCCTCTCACTGCAGAAGGCCCAGGTTCGATCCCAGGCTCTGACACTACACATCAAGCAGAAGTTGGTATTTCCATCACTAACTTGCTGGTGGTCACATAAACATTTCCCATGCATGGCTAGATGAATGTGGCTAGGCTACCAAATCCTATTCAATGATCACACCTGGATTTCAGCTTTTAATAACACTTTTGCATGGAATAATTCACCTAGCAAAGGTGCTGTCCATTAGAATAAATATTCCCAGCTCACGACTGGGTAAACTACCAAATCCAAATCCAATGATCATACCTACATTTGCTTTAAATATTGCTTTTTCATGGCATAATTCACCTAAAAAATATGTTCTCCATTGGGAAATAAATATTTCCAGCTTCCAAATGGAATTTCCAAACAAACCATTGCTTGCTAATGCATGCTTTAAATACTTGACATCAGCAAAAATTGGTCTTTCCATCATCGATTTGCTACTAATTGCAGAGTAGGCTACCAAATCCTAATCCAATGCTAATGCCTACATTTTAGTTTTAAGTTTGCATTTATGTGGAATAATTCAGCTAGGAAAAGCTTGTCCATTGGAAAAATATATTTCCAGTTGCCAACTGGAATTTCAATATGGAATTCTGGTTGATGGGTGTGCTTTAAAGCCTACCAATCAAGCAGAAATAGTTCTTTCCATCATCGATTAGCTGGTGGTCACAGAAACTCTGCACATGTGTGGCCAGCTAAATCTGGGTAGGCTACCAAAAAATCTCCAATGATCACATCTGGGTTTCAGCTTCAAATATTTATATTTCATAGAATAATTCACATAGGAGAGGCATTTTTCCATTGAAAAAAAATATTCCCCACTGGTCAAATGGAATGCCCACGTATGGCCAGCCAAATCTGGGTAGGCTAAAAAATTCTAATCCAATATTCATACCTACATTTAGCTTTAAATATTACTTTTGCATTAAATACTTTGCTAAGGAAAAGTGTTGGAAAAATATATTTCCAGTTGCCAACTGGAATTTCCAGAAGGAATTCTGCTTGATTTGTGGACTTTAAAGCCTACCAATAAAACAGAAACCAATATTTACATCTTCATTTCACTAGTGGTTGCAGAAACTCTGCCCATGTGTGGATAGCTAAATGTGGGTAAATTGACAAATCCTAATCCAATGATCACACCTACATTTTAGCTTCAAATATTGCTTTTTTTATGGAATAATTCACAGAGGAAAAGTGTCTTTTATTGGAAAGGAAATATTCCTGGTTGCCAACTGGAATTTCCAGATGGATTTCTGCTTGATGGGTGGGCTTTAAAGCCTATCAATCAAGCAGAAAGCGGTCTTTCCATCAGCAATTTGCTCTAGTGGTTGCAGAAACTCTGCCCATGTATGGCTAGCTGAATCTGGATAGGCTATCAAATCCTCTCCATTGATCACATCTGAATGTCAGCTTCAAATACTGCTTTTTCATGGAATAATTCAACTAGGGTAGACATTCTCCATTGGAGAAGCTGCCAAATAGAATTTCCAGATGGATTTTTGCTTGAAGTGTGTGCTTTAACCTCCCTGGTGGTATGATTCCTTCTGATTTTTTTTGCTGAAAGCGGTACCATTTTTTCGCATGGAAATAGTTTTTTATTGTAGGCTGTAATTTTTAGGAAGATTTCCCCACAAATCATTATCACTCAATTCTGCAAGTGGTTCTGATTTACTATCGCTGTTCTCTAGCCGGTCTAAAACCGCTTTTGACCTAAAGGGACGCTTTTTGGACGCCATGGACTTTTCTAAGTTTCCAGGCAGAAAGAACAGACAAAATGCAGGCAGGGCACAGGACAAAGCACTAGGGACAATATGTATGTGAAATGGGATGAAACAGCAATGTTTTACTATTGAAAATTGAAAAAAAAAAAAATGACATTTTTTAAATTTTTTAAATTTCCCGCCGCCGGCGGCGCCCGTACGTCCCGACGTCACGGGGACCGGAACACAGAAGCCGGATGCCGGCATCGGCCAGAGGAGATGGCCGGGGACGCTGCAGGGGACACATCGTGGGAACGAAGGACAAGGTAAGTGCTGCAGGGACCCCCAGAGCAGCGCCGCATGGTAAGCCCGAGTGTAGCTCGGGGTTACCGCTTGTGGTATAGAAATTCTACCCCGAGCTACACTCGGGAACACCGCTAAGGAGGTTAAAGCATAGGCTCCAATGATCATATCTGCATTTTTTGTCATATCTGCATTTAGTTTACAAAAATGTGCTTTTGCGTGGAATAATTCACCTAGGAAAAATGTTGTCCATGGGAAAAATACATTTCCAGCTGCCAAATAGAATTTCAAGATGGATTTTTTCTTGATGTGTGTGCTTTAAAGCCTACACATCAAGAAAAATCAGTCTTTCCATCATCTATATGATGGCAGCTGCAGAAACTCTGCCTATGTGTGGCTAGCTGAATCTGGGTAGTTTACCAAATCCTAATCCAATGATCACACCTACATTTCAGCTTTAAATATTGCTTTTTTGTGGAATAATTCACCTAGGAAAGGCGTTCTCCATTGGGAAATATTTCCAGCTACCAAATGGACTATCCAGATGGAGTTTTGATTGACAATGGGGGTTGATATACTAAATCTGGAAAGTGCAAATTCTAGTACAGCTGGTCATGGTAGGCAAACCACTTCTAATTTCAGCTTTGACAAAAAAAAACCCTAGAAACGGATTGGTTTCTATGTAAATCTGCACCAGACTTTGCACACTCCAGTTTCACAGTAGTAACTCAACCACAATGTGTGCTTTAAAACCTACATATCAAGCAAAAATTGATCTTTCCATCATCGATTTGCTGGTGGTTGCAGAAACTGTGCCCATGTGTGACCAGCTGAATCTGGGTAGACTGCCAAATTCTAATCCAATGATCATGCCTACATTTTAGTTTTAAATATTGCTTTTTCATGGAATAATTCACCTGGGAAAGGCATTCTCCATTGAAAAAAAAGTATTCCCAACTGCCAAATATCAGATGGATTTTTGATTGTTGTGTGGCTAGCTGAATTTGGGTAGGCTACCAAACCCTCTCCAATTATCACACCTGGATTTCAGCTTCAAATATTGCTCTGCCTGTGTATTGCCAGCAAAATCTGAGTAAACTATCAAATTCTAACGTATTGATCATACCTTCATTTTAGCCCTATATATTGCTTTTTCATGAAATAATTCACCTAGGAAATACGTTCTCCATTGAGAAATAAATATGCAGAGTTGATAATGAAATTTCCAGACGGATTTTTGATTGGCAATGCTTACTTTAAAACTTACACATCAAGCAAAAATCAATCTTTCCATCATCGATTCACTGGTGGTCCCAGAAACTCAGCCCATGTATGGCTAGCTAAATCTGGGTAAGCTATCAAATCCTATTCAATGATCACATCTGGATTTCAAGTTCAGATATTGCTTTTTCATGGAATAACACACCTGCGAAAGGCATTCTCCAATGAAAAACAAAAACCCAACTGCCAAATTTTCAGATGGATTTTTGATTGGCGTTGTGTACTTTAAAGCCTACACATCAAGCAAAAATCGATCTTTCGATTTACCTAACTAAATCTGGGTAGGCTACCAAATCCTAATCCAATAACACCTGCATTTCAGTTTCAAATATTGCTTTTTCATGGAATCATTCACCTGTAAAAGCCATTTTCCATTGAAAAAAAAAATTCCCATCTGATAAATGGAATTTCCAGATGGATTTTTGCTTGATGCATGTGCTTTAAAGCCTACACACCAAGAAAAAATTGATCTTTCCATCATCGATTCGCTGGTGGCCACAGCATCTCTGCCTGTGTGTGACTAGCTGAATCTATGTAGGCTACCAAATCCTAATCCAATAATCACACCTAGATTTCAGTTTCAAATATTATTATATTATTATACAGGAATTATATGGCTCCAACAATTTGCACAGCTATAAAATTCATCTTCCATTGAAAAAAATATTCACAGCTGGTGAATGGAATTTCCATATGGATTTTTGCTTGAATCATACCTACATTTTAGCTCTATATATTGCTTTTTCATGAAATAATTCACCCAGGAAAAGTGTTCTCCATTGAGAAATAAATATTCCCAGCTGGCGAATGGAATTTCCAGATAGATTTTTGCTTGATGCATGTGTTTTAAAGCCTACACATTAAGCAAAAAATCGATCTTTCCATCATCGATTCGCTGGTGGTCACAGAATCTCTGTCCATATCTGGATAGCTGAATCTGGGTAGGCTATCAAATACTATACCAATGATCACACTTAGATTTCTATTTCATATACTGCTTTTTCATGGAATCATTCATCTATAAAAGTCATTTTCTATTGAAAAAAATAAATATTCGCAGCTGGTGAATGGAATTTCCAGATAGATTTTGGCTTGATGCATGTGCTTTAAAGCCTACACATCAAGAAAAAAATCAATCTTTCCATTGTCGATTTGCTAGTGGTCGCAGGATCTCTGTCCATGTTTGGCTAGCTGAATCAGGGTAGGCTACCAAATACTATACCAATGATCACACCTAGATTTCAGTTTCATATACTGCTTTTTCATTAAATAATTCACCTGTAAAAGTAATTTTCCATTGACACAAAAAAATAAAAAAACCAGCTATCGAATGGAATTGCCATATGGATTTTTTGCTTGAATCATACCTACATTTTAGCCCTATATATTGCTTTTTCATTAAATAATTCACCCAGGAAAAGCATTTTCCATTGAGAAACAAATATTTCCAGCTGGCGAATGGAATTTCCAGATAGATTTTTGCTTGATGCATGTGCTTTAAAGCCCTCACATCAAGCAAAAAAACAATCTTTTCATCATCGATTTGCCAGTGGTCGCAGAATCTCTGTCCATGTGTGGCTAGCTGAATCTGGGTAGGCTACAAAATCCTAATCTAAGGATCACACCTGGATTTCAGTTTCAAATACTGCTTTTTCATGAAATAATTCACCCAGGAAAAGTGTTCTCCGTTGAGAAATAAATATTCCCAGCTGACGAATGGAGCTTCCAGATTTTTACTTGAAGCATTTGCTTTAAAGCAGGGGCGGACTGGCAACTCATGGGGCCCCCGGGCAATAGGGGATCATGGGGTCCCTGTGTCCTCGCCCACACTCAAACCACACCCAAAAAAGCCTATGAAATGTACCAGGGGCATCTCATGAGGCCACCTACTGACCCCGATCCCTCGAGCAATGCCCAAGTGCCGGAATGATCAGTCCATCCCTGCTTTAAAGCTTACATATCAAGCAAAAATCGATCTTTCCATCACTGATTTGCTGGTGATCACAGGATCTCTGGCCATGTGTGGCTAGCTGAATTTTTGTAGGCTACCAAATCCTAATCCAATGATCACACCTGGATTTTAGCTTCAAACGTTTCTTTTTCATGGAATGATTCACCCAGGAAAGGCATTCTTCATTGAAAAAGAAAAATTCCCAACTTCCAAATTTTCAGATGGATTTTTGATTGGTATTGTTTACTTTAAAGTTTACACATTAAGCAAAAATCAGTCTTTCCATCATCGGTTCACTGGTGGTTGCAAAATCTCTGCCTATGTGTGACTAGCTGAATCTGGGTAGACTACCAAATCCTAATCCAATGATCACACCTGGATTTCAGTTTCAAATGTTGCTTTTCATTAATAATTCACCAGGGAAGGGTATTCTCCATTGATAAAATTTTCTGATGGATTTTTGATTGGTATTGAGTATTTTAAAGCTTACACATCCAGGAAAAAATCAATGTTTCTATTATCGATTAGTTGAATCTGGGTAGGCTACCAAACCCTAATCCAATGATAACACCTGGATTTCAGTTTCAAATATTATTATTATACAGTATTTATATAGCGCTAAAAGGTTTGCTCAGCGCTGTACATTATAGTGGGGGACAGTACATGAGACAATGCAGTAACAAAACAGAACACGAGGGATTCAAGGGCCCTGCTCTTTCGAGTTTACAATCTAGGAGGGAGGGGATAGTGGTACAGGAGGAAGTGGCTGTGGGGGATGGAGTGGTGGGAGGAGAGGAGGAGATTGGCTGTTAGGTGAGGGTGAGGTAGGCTTCCCTGAAGAGATGGGTTTTCAGGGTGTGCCTAAAGGTGAGGAGGGTAGGTGACAGTCTGATGGATTGGGGTAGTGAGTTCCAGAGGATGGGGGAAGTCCTGGAGAAGTCTTGCAGTCGGGCGTGGAAGGTGGAGACCAGGGAGCTAGAAAGTAGGAGGTCTTGTGAGGAGCGAAGATTACGGGTAGGGTGGTATTTGGGTATCAGGTCGGCGAGGTAGTTTGGCGCAGCATTATGAATGGCTTTGTACGTCAATGTTAGTAGTTTGAATTTAATGCGTTGGGCAATCGGGAGCCAGTAAAGGGAACGACAGAGGGGGGTGGCAGAAGCGGAGCGGTTGGTGAGGTGGATGAGTCTGGCCGCTGAGTTCAGGGAAGACTGAAGAAGGGATAGTCTGCGATGAGGTAGGCCGGTGAGAAGGGAGTTGCAGTGGTCCAGACGTGAGATAATAAGGGAGTGAACGAGTAGTTTAGTAGTGTCTGGGGCAGGGGCAGACTGACAACTCATGGGGCCCCCGGGCAATAGGGGATCATGGGGCCCCTGTGTCCTTGCCCACACTCAAAAAAGCCTATGAAAATGGTACCAGGGGCATCTCATGGGGCCCCCTACTGACCCCAGGCCCTCGGGGAGTGCCCGAGTTTCCAAATGGTCAGTCTGCCCCTGGTCTGGGGTTATGATTATATTATTATACAGGATTTATAAAAAGCCAAACGTTTGCACAGAGCATTACAAAATTATGCTTTTTCATGGAATAATTCACCTATAAAAGTCATTTTCTATTTCCCTGGTGGTCGCAGAACTTCTGCTCCTGTGTAGCTAGCTGAATCTGGGTAGGCTACCAAATCCTAATCCAATTACATCTGGATTTTAATTTCAAATATAGCTTTTTCATGGAAAACTACACCTATAAAAGTAATTTTCCATTTCACTGGTGGTCGCAGAATCTGTGCCCGTGTGTAGCTAGCTGAATCTGGGTAGGCTACCAAATCCTAATCCAATTACATCTGGATTTTAATTTCAAATATAGCTTTTTCATGGAAAACTACACCTATAAAAGTAATTTTCCATTTCACTGGTGGTCGCAGAATCTGTGCCCGTGTGTAGCTAGCTGAATCTGGGTAGGCTACCAAATCCTAATCCAATAACATCTGGATTTCAGTTTCAAATATTGCTTTTTCATGGAATAATTCACCTATAAAAGTCATTTTCCATTGACAAAAGAAAAATCTCGGCTATCGAATGAAATTTCCGGATTGATTTTTTGTTTGATGCATGAGCTTTAAAGCCTACACATCAAGTAAAAAAATTGATCTTTCCATCATTGATTCGCTGGTGGTCACAGAATCTCTGGCCATGTGTGGCTAGCCGAATCTGGGTAGGCTACCAAATCCTAATCCAACATTTAGATTTCAGTTTCAAATATTGCTTTTCCATGGAAAAATTCACCTACAAAAGTAATTTTCCATTTCGCTGGTGGTCGCAGAATCTCTGCTCATGTGTAGCTATCTGAATTTGGGTAGGCTACCAAATCCTAATCCAACATTTGGATTTCAGTTTCAAATATTGCTTTTTCATGGAATAATTCAGCTATAATTCACCTATAAAAGTCATTTTCCATTGACAAAAAAAAAAATCTCGGCTATCGAATGGAATTTCCAGATGGGTTTTTTGCTTGATGCATGAGCTTTAAAGCGTACACATGAAGCAAAAAAATTGATCATTCCATCATTGGTTCTCTGGTGGTCGCAGAATCTCTGGCCATGTGTGACTAGCTGAATCTAGGTAGGCTACCAAATCCTAATCCAACATTTGGATTTCAGTTTCAAATATTGCTTTTTCATGGAATAATTCACCTATAAAAGTCATTTTCCATTTCGCTGGTGGTCGCAGAATCTCTGACCATGTGTAGCTATCTGAATCTGGGTAGGCTACCAAATCCTAATCCAACAACATTTGGATTTCAGTTTCAAATATTGCTTTTTCATGGAAAAATTCACCTATAAAAGTCATTTTCCATTTCACTGGTGGTTGCAGAATCTCTGCCCATGTGTAGCTATCTGAATTTGGGTAGGCTACCAAATCCTAATCCAACATTTGGATTTCAGTTTCAAATATTGCTTTTTCATGGAATAATTCACCAATAAAAGTCATTTTCCATTGACAAAAGAAAAATCTCGGCTATCGAATGAAATTTCCAGATTGATTTTTTGCTTGATGCATGAGCTTTAAAACCTACACATCAAGTAAAAAAATTGATCATTCCATCATTGATTCGCTGGTGGTCACAGAATCTCTGCCCGTGTGTAGCTAGCTGAATCTGGGTAGGCTACCAAATCCTAATCCAACATTTAGATTTCAGTTTCAAATATTGCTTTTTCATGGAATAATTCACCTATAAAAGTCATTTTCCATTGACAAATAAAAAAATCTCGGCTATCGAATGGAATTTCCAGATGGGTTTTTTGCTTGATGCATGAGCTTTATAGCCTACACATCAAGCAAAAAAATGTCATCATTGATTTGCTGGTGGTTGCAGAATCTCTGGCCATGTGTGGCTAGCCGAATCTGGGTAGGCTACTAACTCCTAATCCAATAACATCTGGATTTCAGTTTCAAATATTGCTTTTTCATGGAATACTTCACTTATAAAAGTAATTTTCCATTTCACTGGTGGTCGCAGAATCTCTGGTCATTTGTGACTAGCTGAATCTGGGTAGGCTACCAAATCCTAATCCAACATTTGGATTTCAGTTTCAAATATTGCTTTTTCATGGAATAATTCACCTATAAAAGTCATTTTCCATTTCGCTGGTGGTCTCAGAATCTCTGCCCATGTGTAGCTATCTGAATCTGGGTAGGCCACCAAATCCTAATCCATCATTTGGATTTCAGTTTCAAATATTGCTTTTTCATGGAATAATTCACCTATAAAAGTCATTTTCCATTGACAAAAAAAAAATCTCGGCTATCGAATGGAATTTCCGGATGGGTTTTTGCTTGATGCATGAGCTTTAAAGCATACACATCAAGCAAAAAAATTGATCATTCCATCATTGATTCTCTGATGGTTGCAGAATCTCTGGCCATGTGTGACTAGCTGAATCTGGGTAGGCTACCAAATCCTAATCCAACAACATTTGGATTTCAGTTTCAAATATTGCTTTTTCATGGAAAAATTCACCTACAAAAGTAATTTTCCATTTCGCTGGTGGTCGCAGAATCTCTGCTCATGTGTAGCTATCTGAATTTGGGTAGGCTACCAAATCCTAATCCAACATTTGGATTTCAGTTTCAAATATTGCTTTTTCATGGAATAATTCACCTATAATTCACCTATAAAAGTCATTTTCCACTGACAAAAAAAAAATCTCGGCTATCGAATGGAATTTCCAGATGGGTTTTTTGCTTGATGCATGAGCTTTAAAGCGTACACATCAAGCAAAAAAATTGATCATTCCATCATTGGTTCTCTGGTGGTCGCAGAATCTCTGGCCATGTGTGACTAGCTGAATCTGGGTAGGCTACCAAATCCTAATCCAACAACTTTTGGATTTCAGTTTCAAATATTGCTTTTCATGGAAAAATTCACCTATAAAAGTAATTTTCCATTTCGCTGGTGGTCGCAGAATCTCTGCTCATGTGTAGCTATCTGAATTTGGGTAGGCTACCAAATCCTAATCCAACATTTGGATTTCAGTTTCAAATATTGCTTTTTCATGGAATAATTCACCTATAATTCACCTATAAAAGTCATTTTCCACTGACAAAAAAAAAAAATCTCGGCTATCGAATGGAATTTCCAGATGGGTTTTTTGCTTGATGCATGAGCTTTAAAGCGTACACATCAAGCAAAAAAATTGATCATTCCATCATTGGTTCTCTGGTGGTCGCAGAATCTCTGGCCATGTGTGACTAGCTGAATCTGGGTAGGCTACCAAATCCTAATCCAACAACTTTTGGATTTCAGTTTCAAATATTGCTTTTTCATGGAAAAATTCACCTATAAAAGTAATTTTCCATTTCGCTGGTGGTCGCAGAATCTCTGCTCATGTGTAGCTATCTGAATTTGGGTAGGCTACCAAATCCTAATCCAACATTTGGATTTCAGTTTCAAATATTGCTTTTTCATGGAATAATTCACCTATAATTCACCTATAAAAGTCATTTTCCACTGACAAAAAAAAAAAATCTCAGCTATCGAATGGAATTTCCAGATGGGTTTTTTGCTTGATGCATGAGCTTTAAAGCGTACACATCAAGCAAAAAAATTGATCATTCCATCATTGGTTCTCTGGTGGTCGCAGAATCTCTGGCCATGTGTGACTAGCTGAATCTGGGTAGGCTACCAAATCCTAATCCAACAACATTTGGATTTCAGTTTCAAATATTGCTTTTTCATGGAAAAATTCACCTATAAAAGTAATTTTCCATTTCGCTGGTGGTCGCAGAATCTCTGCTCCTGTGTAGCTATCTGAATTTGGGTAGGCTACCAAATCCTAATCCAACATTTGGATTTCAGTTTCAAATATTGCTTTTTCATGGAATAATTCACCTATAAAAGTCATTTTCCACTGACAAAAAAAAAAATCTCGGCTATCGAATGGAATTTCCAGATGGGTTTTTTGCTTGATGCATGAGCTTTAAAGCGTACACATCAAGCAAAAAAATTGATCATTCCATCATTGGTTCTCTGGTGGTCGCAGAATCTCTGGCCATGTTTGACTAGCTGAATCTAGGTAGGCTACCAAATCCTAATCCAACATTTGGATTTCAGTTTCAAATATTGCTTTTTCATGGAATAATTCATCTATAAAAGTCATTTTCCATTTCGCTGGTGGTCGCAGAATCTCTGCCCATGTGTAGCTATCTGAATTTGAGTAGGCTACCAAATCCTAATCCAACATTTGGATTTCAGTTTCAAATATTGCTTTCTCATGGAATAATTCACCTATAAAAATCTGGGCTATCGAATGGAATTTCCAGATGGATTTTTTGCTTGATGCATGAGTTTTAAAGCCTACACATCAGGCAAAAAAATCGATCATTCCATCATTGATTCGCTGGTGGTCGCAGAATCCCTGGCCATGTGTGGCTAGCTGAATCTGGGTAGGCTACCAAATCCTAATCCAACGATCACAAGCTGGCAGCCTGTAGATGGCACAAGTGTTCTATCATTGTTGGGTATTAACCCCTTCTGCATTTGACTCCAACATACCACCAGCTCCTGTCCCACACTGAAAAAAAGAAAAGAAAAAAAAAACGGTGCAAAGTTGTGTGTGTGATCCAGCATGCCCTCTCCCCCATTGCCTGCCTCCTCATCCTGCACACACACACAGCTCCCTCCTGCATGCATTAAGTGTGTGCGCAGGCTGCCTCCACCAACACGCCCCGCACTCATAAGGAGCCACGACTGACTAAGCTGCATCCTTCTCCTCCATGCATCCCTCTCCTCCATGCAGTCAACCTCTCTTTTTTTTTTTGTTATTTTGCAGGATCGGAGCTGCTGGGGGAATCTCTTGCAGAATTGATAGCTTTTATTATCTGGTGTCTTTCTCCTTGAGGCGTCAGTGAAAATTTCAGTCATCTGTTACAGGAGAGGATGAGGAGCTTGTGCCAGGCGGCATCGATCCAGTCTGCACGCTGATGCCTGCCCCGACCCCCCAGTCCTCTCCCGACAGCAGCGGCGGCGGCGGCGGCGGCAGTAGCAGCAGCAGCAGCGGATCCGATCCCACCCTTCCTCAATCCCTGTGTGTAGTGTGATCCAGGAGGGGAGGGAATGGCAAGAAAGCATCGCTTGGTATCTTGATGCCCCTGTTGGAGAAGATGGTTGAGTCCTCGTCAAGGTTGCTGTGGCATCCCAGGAACAGCATTCACTCTGAGCTGTGACCGCCAGCGCAGCATCAGCACCAACAAAAAAAAAAACAAAAAAAAAAACAAAAAACAAACTCAGCATCCAAGGAAAAAGGGGGATCCTTCTCTTTTTATTTTTTTATTTTTATTTTTTTTTTCCTCCATTGCTGCTGCTGATCAAAGGATAATATGAAAGCAACCTGCAAAGGGGGGACTCAGGAGCCAGCCAAGGCAAGCAGGCACTTGTACAAAAAGGGATGTATTAAATGTGGACTTGTGGACTCCCTATGCCTAAGGAAAATGGCATTGCAAAGTGGATTTACCTTGTGTTACCTGTTTTTTGTACTGATGGTTACATGTGTGAGAGGTAAGGAATCCCAACATCACACATCATGATAACCATGTTTTTTTTGCATCCTTTAATTTTTTTTTATTAAATTATTTATTTTATCCACCTGTCATTTCCATTGCAATCCTTAAAGGATGTGTTCATTGCACACACACACAAAAAAAAAAAAGGCGAAGGAGTAGACGCATTGTGTGTTCAATGCAGTGATTGAGCCTGGAGCTCGATAAATATTCTTGCAGTATACTCAAAAGGGAGACGTGAGTTGCTTGATACAGGCTGAACTAGTGGTGGATGTATCAGTGCACACAGGAGGGATGAGGTTCTCTTTTTTTCTTGTTTTTTTTTTCTTTCCCCCCCTTTATGAAAGGGCATCCACAAATGAAGTTTGAATTCCAGATGCTTGTCATCCTAGATGGGATTGATTTAACCCCTTCTTGGTGGGTGACACCAGAAAAGTTCTGCCTGGCATGGCTTGCCCAGACACATAAGGCTGCAATGTGATGTGCTATGGTGGTGGTGGAGGTGGTGGTGGTGGTGGAGGGGGGGGGGGGTTGATGTGAGTTAGTGTTAGAGTAAAGCTGTGTAAAATTAGAAAGAAGAGCCTAGAGAACAGCAAATGTAGCCTGCTTTTCTGCACAGGCAGTCTGCTTTAATAATAATAAAAAAAGGTTTTATGGGTATGATGAAGAATATTAAAGGTGTTGATTGCATGTATTGACTCTATGGGTACAGGTGCTTGCAAGTGACATGTGAACATCATCAATTTCATATGTGTAATTCAAGAAGAAAATGGATGTAAGGCAAGATCTGTGCTTGGAATCTTTAAAAACTGATCAGTCTTGGCTTCTTAGGAAGGGGATAGCTAAATGGGCACGATATACAACAGATAGTGCATTATGTGTGTGTCATTCTTCTTATGCCCACATGCATTTCCAAACTCTGCTTGCTAGCACATATTATTATCACTGGAAGGTATTGATCTGGCATTTAATGCATGCAAGCTGATTTCATACCTCCAGATATCACACAAGCATGGGGGGAGGGCTAAGGAAGAATTAAAAAAAAAAATGGACATAAAAAAAAAGCCTTTGGTTAATTATATTTGAATTAGAGGGATCCTAGTCAACTGCAACCTGCTTGTGTCTCTCTCCCTCTGAAACAGTGTATTGTGGAGCTTGCAGCTGGTTGTCCCCACAAGCAGAAAGCAGCCCATCTGCATGCAATGGAAATGATAATTCATGTTTCAGGGGCTGGTGTGTGTGTGTGTGTGTGTGTGTGTGTGTGTGTGTGGGGGGGGGGTTACCTCATTGCACACTATCTGACATTATATCTGAAGATAGGTAGCATGCCTGGAATTTTAATAGACATCCTAATTACAGGAAGCTTTTTCCTTGATGCAGGTTTGTCTGTTTAATGAAAGTGGTCAATAAACCCTTATGTTTTTGATCAAATTACTTCCATTTGCAAGAATTGCAATCTATAACTTTGTTCAATATATCCTGTGCCATATATATATATATATATATATATATATATATATATATATATAAAGGATTATAGAGATATACTTGATCCACCCACAATAAATCTTGATTACTGATCCTGTTCATTATCATTTCTTGTTTTATAATTTTAGTGTGCTTATATGGTGCATTTAGCCTTTTCAGTTTCCTAAGACTTTTTTTTTTTTGGTAGGTGTAGGAGCTTTGCTATAACAGATGATTATAGTGCTGCTCTGTGATTTGAAGACACAGGGAGGCAGCATCTTTCAAACTGAAGGGAGCAGGCTAGGTTTTCGAATGCAATATTTTATCTTTGGAACAAAGTAACGTGTAATGATACCTGTTGATTAATTTCAAATAGAACCTTTGAATTTGACTGGCAAAGTATCATCTGGTTTGACAACTGACTGCGCTTAATTAACAATATTGACAATGGTTCAGAATTATAATTTCATCTGAAATTAGTATTTTTTTTTCAAATAAGTGAATTTTATTCTTCATAGCATGTCCACCACTCCTCTGCACCCCAATCAGTCTCTTTTTTAGAAAAAATAAAAGTGCTCTGATTAAACTGGCTAGCTGATTGCATGATTGGTGCCAGAGTAGTGGAGGGCAGTGGTAGGGTGTCAGGGACAAATGGGTGGGTGGCATGGGAATTTGGGAGATTAGGCAGCAGAAGACAGGTGGAGAGGAGGGATCTGAGGAATGTGCTGTAAATGAGACATGAAGATGAGCACACTGTGGGGAATGGCAAGTCAAATGAGCAACAGGGCGTCACATTGCATCGTTATGGTGGCAAATGGAACTCAGTATACATGGAAGAAAATAAATAGATTGTGTCAATATTTATGATGCAATCAATTCTGATGAGCAAAGAGGTATATTAAATTAAATTACCCAGAGTAAATGTGCAATTAATTCTAGCCTCTAAGAAATTTATGTTTAGAAGATTTCATGAATGAAATAATGGATGAGTGGATAAATAAATACATAATAAATAAATAAATAAATGTATATTTACATCTCCATGTGTTCTGTCCAGGTGTCAATGAATCACAATTATGATTATTATCTAATGTTATAGGATAGATAGATAGATAGATAGATAGATAGATAGATAGATACGATAGATAGATAGATAGATACGATAGATAGATAGATAGATAGATAGATAGATAGATAGATAGATAGATAGATAGATAGACATTAGTGTTGATAAGCCTTTTGGACCCCAAAAAGACAAAATGGTTGAAAGCCAGCAGTTGATAGAAAGAATGAGTCGTGAGAGGATAGAAAAAAGACAAAAAGAGGTGGCTAGGGAAATAAAAAAGAGATGAGGGAGGATATAGAGATTGATATTCGGGGGGGAGAAAGACTGATAATAAAAGAGGAGGAAAGAGATAGAAAGAGAGAAAAAGAGTGAGGAGACTGACAGAGAAAGAGAGAGAAAGGTAGGAGAGAGAGATAATGATAGAGATGGGGAGAAAGTAAGGATGGAATGTAGAAAGGAAGGAAGGAAGGAAGGAAGGAAAGAGAGAAAGGGAAGGAAAGAAAGAAAGGGAAAGAAAGAAAGGTAAGGAAAGAAAGAAAGAGAAAGGGAAGGAAAGAAAGAAAGAGAAAGGGAAGGAAAGAAAGAAAGAGAAAGGGAAGGAAAGAAAGAAAGGAAAGAAAAGAAAGGGAAGGAAAGAAAGAAAGAAAGGAAGGAGGGAAGGAATGAAGGAGAGAAGAAAAAAAGAGAAAGAAAGAGAAAGAAAGGAAGAAAGAAAAGAAAGGGATAGACTGCGAAGAGAAGAGGAAAAAGGAGAAATTGAAAGCGTGAGAGAGTGAGAGAGGATAGACAGATGCAGATGAATAGAAATAGAGAAAGAGAAAAGGGGTGGGGGTAGACAGTGAAAGAAAAAAGAGTAGGGAGAGAAAGGAACAAAAAATAAATGAAAGAAATAGAAGCAGGGAGAAATAAAACCAAAGACAAGAAGAAACATAAAGAGATATTACAGCATTTGTATTTATTATATGTACAATTTTGTTTGCTGTCTTGATGTTCTTCACATCTTAGGGGATATGAATATGTAAGCAGCCTTTTCAGCTCATTAATTAATTCCTGTGGTATTTGTACTCTGCCAGTGAATTGCATGCTCTGTGCAGCAGCATCGTACTGGTTAACATAGACAGGATAAGATACATAATACATTCTTGCTGTGATGAACTTGATTTGAAAAACCGATTTTAAACACACTGGTAGCTGCTGCTTATGCTAATAGGGCGCCCCGTACTATGAATTATTCCTGACTGGTGCCGAAGTAAAATGAGAAAGGAGTGTGCTCTATTTCAAACGAAGGTAATGACTTGCCCTCTGAAGAATAATCAGTATTATGAATAGCAGGCGAGCATGTAATGCAACACACTGTTCAAGATTCAGTACGGGGAAACAGTGGCGATCAGTAAAATGACATCTATTTTCCCATAGGGGGCCACAATCAGAAGGCATTATATATCTTCTGTATTCATTGGGAATCTCAGCTTATTGTTCAAAATATGTCTCCTAGCTTATTAAACTCCAGTAAAGGATACAGCTGCTCCTGAAAAGACCAAAAGAGTGTCAGAGAAGAGATGCTAAAGCTACGTTTAAGCCATTGTCATGTAAACTTATTTTCTATGAAGCGGGTTGGAAATTTGAAGGCCACAGATATTATGTGGGTCTAGGTGCTTTCATATTTTGCATGCATTGATGATTCATATGATGGCATAAAAATTGCAGGTTACCAGTAGAAAGACCTTGTAATGGAAAAAGCTTTGAGACTAAACAATACAACTGTTTGCTGTAAATATGAATGTTCAGTGGGGCTGAGTGCAGAGAGGGGAAGAAAAAGAAAGAAAGAAAGAAAGAAAGAAAGAAAGAAAGAAAGAAAGAAAGAAAGAAAGAAAGAAAGAAAGAAAGAAAGAAAGAAAGACTGGAGGTTTTCTTGAATTGAAAATGTGGTGCCAAAGTAGGTATTCAGCTGTTGTAATTTGAGATCCTTGGAAGTAAGAAAGGAACATTCAAAGCTCCATTTATCTGGTTCTACCAAGTGAACAGCAATCAATGATTGTGATTTTCATGATGCTGTGAGCAGTTACTCAGCCCTAGGTGGTTTGGAAAAAAAACTCAGGTTTACTTTGGCAGAGCCCAAAGTCTTATTTGTTCTGGTCCACAGATAATCTACTTGAGTGCTACACAGAATTAGGAGAAAGTGAGCATTAAACACCTTGTCAAGTCTAGATGTAGTTTATTATTCACAATATTTGGTAAAATGTCAATGCGTTTCAGGGGATTTTTGAATATTCCTTCCTCAGGGCTATAATTTAATACATATAATACATTATACATATAGTAAATTATTGGCTAAGGGTAATAGCTGGAAGTACATGAGGAACATTACAGGTTCCATGGCCTCATGTAAGAGCAGACATCATGGGGCATGTTTATAAAGCAGTGTATCTGACATTCAACAAATATTCATTGCAGGTGAGTCTTGCTTTTGCATGTGTTTTAGCCAATTGCCACCCACCCACAGTAGTTATAGTGCAAGCGGTTGGCAGTTCCAGGCCAGATGACGTACCTGTGCATCGAGCTCTTTCTTCTGGGTTTGGGGCAACCCCTGCCGACCCGTGCTGTGTCCAACCCGGACAGCAATTGGTTAAAACACATGCACAAACAAGACTCACCTGCAATGAATATTTGTTTAATGTTAGATACACTGCCCCATGATGTCTGCTCTTACATGAGGCCATGGAACCTGTAATGTTCCTTATGTTCTTCCAGCTATTACCCTTAGCTAATAATTTACTGTATATGTATTAAATTATAGCCCTGAGGAAGGAATATTCAAAAATCCCCTGAAACGCATTGACATTTTACCAAATATTGTGAATAATAAACTATATCTAAACTTGACTAGGTGTTTAGTGCTCACTTTCTTCTAATTCTGTGTGGCACTCAAGTAGATTACCTGTGAACCAGAACAAATAAGACTTTGGCAGCTCATTTCAGCCAATAATTTTGCCCAGTCACACACATAGTGAGATTTTGTCCAATCACACACAGAGTTCTGTGTTTACAAAACACAGAACTCTGTGTATAAGGAACAGTGATCTGTCTGTTTATTCCCCCTGCAAAGCGAGAATAAACAGCCATACAATAAAGTAAAAGCAGCACATATTACACATTGTTAGGCACACAGTTAATCCTTTGATTGTCCCCTTAGATGTAGCCCCTTCCCAGCCAGTGACATTAGTACAGTGACAGTGTACATTATTAGCACTGATTACTGTATTACTGTCACTGTTTGTGTCAGTTAGCGCACCTTCCAGCCAGTGTCAACTAGTGCCACATTGTGCGCCATAGTTGTGTAAGTTCCAGTATATACAGTATATCATTGTCTGTAGACATTATACATTTTGCACAAAGCAATTACTATACACTTATTGGATTTTTGGATTTTTTTTTAACCTGATATGTAGCAGAATACATTTTGGCCTAAATTTAGGAAGAAATTTGATCATTTGTTTTTTTTATTGGATAGGTTTTATAACAGAAATTTGACAATGTCCTTTTTTTTTCATTTTTTTTTTTATTTTATATTGCAAAAAATAGAAAAATCCAGTGGTAATCAAATACCACCAAAAGAAATCTCTATTCGTGTGAAAAAAATTATATTAATTTATTAATTTAATTTGTGTACAGTGTTGCATGACAACACAAATTCCAGTTAAAGTAGCACAGTGCTGAATAGCAAAAAAAATGCTCTGGTCATGAAGTGAGTAAACCCTTATAGAGCTCAAGTGATTAAATGACTATAATTTATTCACCACCAGATAGAGTCACATTTGTTGCTTTAGAAATATTACCCTATGCTATTAGACATAGAACAAAGTGAACAGGATGTAGTTTATTGTTCAGAGTATCCATGCCAACCCTACTTGAAGATTCTTGGTGTCTATGATTAAGCCCCGAAAAGGGCGAAATGCATCTGAGAAGTTCTCTACAGGTATAGATCAGGAGCTGAAGCCATCTTTCATACATTTTATTTAGTAATGCAACAGGGAGTCAGGGTCTGTGCACAGGCCATTTTGTTAAATATAAACCTATACTGAATAAATAAGAATGTTAAAACAAGTATAAAAACACTATTATAGAATACAAAAGACTAATTGTAGATTAGAAATATCAAAAGAACAAACCAATGATAACTACATTAGGTTTGTTAGGTGGAACATGTGAAAACCTTTAGAAAGTGTATCGAATATGTATAGAATATGAATGAAATATACATTGAAATGGATAATAAAATGATATTACACTATATTGGGGGCATCTCTACGGCACATTCTAAAAAAGTATAATATATTTAGGAATGTATTAGTGTGTCAGAGTTAGAGCGGTTATATACTTACAGCTGTCATTCAGATTCAACTTTCATACTGCAGCTGTCATTTCCAGAGCAGGTTTTAATTTGAATGCTGTCTGGAGGCAATAATGGAAGTCAGGGCCGTGTTTAGCATCAGGCAAAGTTGTCTCATGCCTATAGGCTGCAGAGTCAAGAAGGCAGCTTTTCCCAGTATGGTTGTAGGCAATGTATTTTTTAACACCATCAGTAGAAACAAAGTTGTATCATAACAGAGCATTTACATGCTGCCTCAATATTGTAAGTCAAATTAAGAGCATAAAACAGGAGAATGTCTGCTTAAATGAGGTGGTCTTAGTTGAGTATTGTTACTTCACGATCCAAAGATTCTGTTCCATTGATGAAAATACAGTCTATTTTTAGTGTTATACTTTAAAGAAGAATTCCAGATATGACATTGTTACATTTGACAAAAGTAGCATGGATATAACATACCTGTGGAATCCCTTTAAAAACAGGAAATCACTGTAGTAAACACCGCTAGGCCAGTGATCTCCACTAGTTTCTGGGTCCCATGTCCTGAAGCCCAATGGCTGTCCTGCTGCATAACAAAATCAGGAGGGTGACTGGTTGGTACAGGCACCATTCAGAGAGTACTTGCATTTTTCCAGCTTGGAACCTTCCAAGCTGGAACTCTTATTTAAGCTGCAACAAACCTTCTGGACTTTTTCAAGACTTTTTGGACATGAAAAATTATTGGGAATATTTTCTAGTGTCTTACCATCTTCCAAAACTTCAATATATTCCACCCCTGTTCACAATTTTGATGTAGTTTAGAAAATACAGACACTCGGTAGCAGTAAATGTTAGAGCATACTGTACATATATGGTTGCATACATAGATGATTGGAGTATACAAAAAAAAGGGAAACATTGGATGGCCCACAAGGAAGAGGAGCAAGCAGGCGAATAATAAGAGCATTCAAACATCAGAACAGACTTTAGGGTCCTCATTCATGGTAGCTTAAAGCGAGCTTATTAGGAAGTGTGTATGCGGGAAGAGCAGAGTTAAAAACAAATAATGTGATATGCAACCCTAAGGGTCAGTGGAGATACAGCATCCAAGTGTAAATATTAAAGAAAGTGGAAAGTATAAGTTGAAAGGAGAAAACAGGTAAGAAAATAGTAGGAAAGAGGGCAAGAGTAAGGGATATCCCAGGGATAAGCTGTAGTCCAGTCTTATTGAGATAAAATAGATGGCAATGTTAGAAGAAATTTATGGGAGCAATAGAGATTCATTAAAGTGGGGTGGTAGATAATAAGTTACCCATGGGTTCCATAGGCGCTCGTCTTTCTGAACTTTATCTAATAGGACTACCTCAACTTTGGCATGGACCGTAGCCGCTATAATACTCAATCCTCACTATATGAAGGATGGGGGACTTCCATGCCTTTGCTATTGTCTGCTTAGCCACAGTAGTTACCTGTAATAGTAGTTTAAATTACATGGGAGTTAGATTTGGGGGGCAAGTGTAAAGGAACTCTATAAATAGATCAAGAGTAATTATGGTCGAGAACAGCATGGATAGGATATGGAAAACTTCAGCCCAGTATTAACCAACCCAATATATTCCACCCCTGAACAAGCTTTTCAGTATGTTCAGCCCAACAACCCAATGCCAAAAGCCCAACTAAAGGAATTCACATGGAAGGCTGACAATGCTACTGATAATAACAAGGCAACTGCTTACTATTGTTAGCCTGAAACAGGAAATTGCTGGCAGGATCTCTGAGTAAGAAACTCTGCAACACATTCACAAAACCTTATTTGCTTAAGAAAAGTGTATACAGTGAGGCACAATGTCAAAGATGCTGAAAAATAGATTTTGGCTTTACATAATATTTAAGAGCTCTTATATACGATACTCCACCCCAGCTCTCCCTCCATAAGAAGCTTCCGCCATAAGGCTGACCAGACTGACAGATCTTTTCCAGGATCCTCATTTTAGAGCTGTAGAGGGCTCCAATGAAAACACAACTGCTCGCATGACTTAAGATTTAATAATTGGTGTTTGTTCAATTTAAAGATTAGTCTCACACATTTTAAGACTAAGCAATAGGTGATTACAGTTGAGATGATTTATTCCATTCTTAGCTTCTCAAAACCTTCAGGTTGGATAATTGGTGTTTTTTAATTTAAATATTTTTTCCCCACAACTAAGATTAAGGGCTTATTTACACCATCAGGGTTGAGCTGCATTGATCTGCACAGTTCAATGAAAACTTAATGGAAGCACATATAGAAAACAATTGTTTTCCACGTACCCTGTTCATACCACAATGCTATGTTGAGGAGGGTTGCTGTGCTTTCAGTAAAAAATCTGCTTTTTTGCACTACACCACACCTCGCCTTATGTCAGTGCATCCCATCACACCATAGTGATTATTTTAGGAAAGTTAAAACAAAATGCAAGGCTTTGTCCATCACTGAAGCTACACTGCATGACCTGTTTTAGTATGCCGCCTGGTGTGAATGAGACCTAAAAAATAGTTGATGAGAGTTCACATAATTTATTTCTTTCCCCACTTTCCAATTGCTACAAATTTCCATTTGATTATGGACTACACAAAGGTATCAGTTTATTAGCAATAGCATGAGTCCATATACAGTATATGTGCAGCATAACAAATGGAAAGTATTGAACTGATTGGTAGATGTCTTATGTTACCCTGGAATGCCATGAAATGCAAATGAACATATAAAGCATAGGAAAGACAGAAAAGACAAATGTTATATAGGCTACGGGACTCCACAAGAAACCCCTTTACAAAATGGCATGGGGAGCTCTACAAGATGCATAATGAGCCCTCTTCTCTCAGTGTGCTTGTAACTCTGGTCATAAATGAATCTGTTTCAGCAACACATATTAAAGCTGCACTTCAGGTAGATATAAAAGTCCAATTTTATATTCATGAAGTAATGAATTGTATGTACACCAAACAGCCATAACAGTACGATCATTGACAGGTAAAGTGAATAATGTTGATTATCTTGTTACAATGGCATCTGAAAGTCAGTGGGATATATTAGGCAGCAAATAAAAATGTTGTCCCTGAAATTGATGTGTTGAAAACAGAAAAATGGGCATCACTGTTTCTTGTATTTGGGGTCTGCATAGCCCCAGACCGGTCAGGGTGCCAACCAGGGGCGGACTGACCATTTGGAAACATGGGCACTGCCCGAGGGCCCGGGGTCAGTAGGGGCCCCCATGAGATGCCTCTGGTATCTTTTTCATAGGCTTTTTTGAGTTTGGGCAAGGACACAGGGGCCCCATGATCCCCTATTGCCTGGGGGCCCCATGAGTTGTCAGTCTGCCCCTTGTGCGAACCCATATCCACAGCCAAAAGCGCCTACAGTAGGCACATGAGCATCATAACTGGACACGGAGTAATGTTAGAAGGTGACCTGATCTGAAGACTTTCATTTTCTTTTACATCATGTGGATGACTGGGTCCTTGTGCATCGTTTACCTGGGGAATAGATGCCTGTCAGAATGTAGTATGGGAAGAAGGTAAGCTGGCAGAGCCAGTGTGGTGCTTTTGGGCAATGCTCTGCTGGGAAATCTTAGGTCCTGCCCTTCATATCGATGTTACTTTGACATGTACCACCTACCTAAACATTGTTGCTGACCAAGTATACCCTTTCATGGGAATTGTATTCCCTGATGACAGTGGCGGCTTTCATCAACATAACGCACCTTGTCACACTGCAAAAGTAGTTCAAGAATGACTTGAGAAACACAACAATGAGTTTGAGGCATTGATGTGGCCTCCAAATTCTCTAGATCTCAATCCATCAAACTTGTTTGGGATATACTGGAAAAACAAGTCTGATCCATGGAGGAACCACCTTACAGCTTACAAGACTTAAAGCATCTGCTACTGACAATTTAGTGCCAGATACCACAGCAAACCTTTACAGGTCTAGTGGCATCCGTGCCACAATGAGTTAGCGTTGTTTTGGTGGAAAAAGGGGGACTTACTTAATATTTGGTGGGTTATTATAATGTATTTTATCAAGCCTTACTTTGGATTGATATCAGGCTCCTGAAACCCTGCGTATCAGCACACAGACTGAGTGAAGGAGAAGCAGTACCCTGAGCCAGTCAGAACGCTAATGGTTTGCACAATGTTGTCAGCGCTTCTCCTCTTTGTTATCCAATGACAGGCTGGGAGTGGGTCTGGAAAAGGTTGATTAGTTTAAAGGGGTATTAAACCTTTAGTTTTTAAGCACTTTCAGCACTGATTTAATCAACTACTCAGTGTGCATCTTCTTCATCTTTACAAACATTTCCTATGTTAACATTTAATCTGGTGCTATGAGCACTACTCTAGTTTTCCTGTTGCAGAGTGACTTCTTTCTCTTGCAGCATCCTATTGAGCCACCCCTACATGCAGAGACTGGAGTTGTGTCTCCCTACAATGTGTGCATCAATAAAAGCACAGCCTTGTGGCCTAGAATGGCAAGATTCTCCCTTGCTCCTAATTCCTCTCTCCTCCTTTCTCCAAATGTACAGACTGGCTGGAAACTGCACTGCCCAATGCTAACACTTTCCTGTGATGACTGGAAGTTAAAGGAAGCAGCACTGAGAGAGCAGAAGCCAATAGTATTGAGAGGTGCAAATGGCAAGTGCTAGATAAGAAGTTTACTGGCCAATGTTTGTTTTATTGTTCTCAATTTGGTAAGCTAAAACCACTGAGGGTTTAATACTACTTAAACTGCTCTGTAGTCTATTGAAAGACCCAGAACCTCCTTGTTTGTGCTGTGTGGCAGCACTTCCTGGATCACAAGTTTGGCCTTACAAATAGGTGTCTGGATTATTCTTAAATTGGCTTACAAACTGGATTGTTTAGGGAACTCAGGCAGGCCAAAAATAGCTAACGGCAGTAGGCAATATTCAAACTTTCAAGTCTCACTTAAAATAAGTTGGGAGGGATGATAAGAGTTTCCATTGTTATTGACAATTTTTATTATGCAGGGAACTTATCAAATCTTCAGGTAGGTCCAGTCGTCCATTGGCATTAGTGAGCGAGAATTATCTCCTAGCAACCCAAAGAATTGGAAATATGTCTCCACTTATTGTTCTTAGAAAGATATCAGGCTTTCTATGGCCACCATAAATTACATTAATTTACATTTATGCTAAAATGGAAGAGTTCCCTGAGATTCTATGTGATTGTTGATATCTCCTAGGATGACTGAAAGAAGAACATTGTTGCCATAGCAACTAGCCAGACACATTCTATTTGTTTTCTAACCCATACTGAAAAAAATTACACTTTAGGGGTTTATTCACTAAAGCTGGAGAGTGCAAAATCAGGCTCATTTATGCATAGAAACCAATCAGCTTCTAACTCAGCTTTTTCAATTAAGGTTTGGCCTGGAACCTGGAAGCTGATTTCTATGCAGAAGTGAGCCTGATTTTGCACTCTCCAGCTTTAGTAAATAAACCCCTTAGGTGTCCGTTTATGACACAGAGAATAGCTTTGATTCAGAGGATCGCAGCTACTCTCTGGTCATTCACAGTTTATGACACTCAGGAGATCAGGGAGGAGCGATGTCAGCCCTTCACTGGAGATTTGTGTTCTCCCTCCAGATTCTCCAGCCCAGAGCTGGAGAATCAGAGGAACCGCAAACTAAGCAGCGATAATTTACCTCTGTTTAGTTAACTGATCTCTTACTGTAATCTCCCGAGATTATAGTAAAATCAGCCATTTTCTAGTGTTTGTAGACTGTTCTCCCTTCGTTCAGAGAACTGATCTACACCGTTTCATAAAAGGCATTCACAGGAGAACTGTGTTCTCCGAGAATGCCAGAGAACTGATCAGCGATCATTTACCGCTGGTTCATAGACGGACAGCTTAGTGTCATACTTTAGTAAGAACTCACCATTAGGGGCTGTGGTGAGACCTTGAGCAGCTCGGACATCAATGTGATGTTTGATTGGAAGTGAGCTTCTTGTGCATGTGTGATTTTTTTTCATTTTCCTTGCACACAATTGGATATTCTTTGGAAAGTGAATTTTTACTGCATTCACAAAGCTAAGGGGAATTCCTTTGCAAAATGAACAGCCTATTACCTTTAGTAAATCAACCCCTATGCGTCCAAAGTAGATCTAAATCTAATCTTTAAATTCTCATATAGGTTTTATCATGTTAATGAAATTTCAAGAGTTGTTTACAATCTTTTAAAATCTGAATCTTTTGTTAACCCCTTCCCACTGCTGCCTCCCAGCCATTAACCTCTTTACTACTGTGCTATAGCTGAATGACAGCTACAACATGGTTGTCCAGTTCTGGGAGGACGTCATATGATGTCCTCCCAGAAAGCATCCCCAGCGGTGTGCACCCGGCGCTGCATGTGATTGCTGTGTCCTTTGAATACAGCTGATCAATTGACATGGTAAAAGGCCAATCACAGCGGCCTTATTCCATGTGATCAGCTGTGTCCAATCACAGCTGGCCACTATGTAAATACACTTGCTGGTTAGGAAGTACTTTCCTCACCCTGTCATAGCATGAGGAAAGTACTGCCAGTAACCGGCAACTGTCAATGCAGACATCTGCACTGATAATCAGGGCCCTGATTTTCAGTGCCCTGAATATCAATGCAGCCCTAAAGTGCCCAAGCGTGCTGCCCATCAGTGCCCAGCAGTGCTGCCCATCAGTTCCCAACAGTGCTGCCAATCTGTGCCCGTCTGTGCCACCAGTCAGTGCCACTAGTCAATGCTGTCAGCCAGTGCTGCCAGTTAGTGCCACCAGTCAGTGCCCTTCAGTACTACCAGTGCCCATCAGTGACATCGTTGCCACCCATCAGTGCCACATATCAGTGCAGCTTCATCAGTGCCTCCTCATCAATGCCCACCAGTGCCGCCTCATCAGTGATTATTAATGTTGCTTATCAGTGCTGCCTCATCAGTGCTGCATATGAATGCCCATCAGTTCTGCCTATCACTGCAGCCTCATCAACGCACATCAGTGAAGGAAAACAATTACCTGCTTGCAAAATGGTATAATAGAAACAAAGAAAAACTTTTTGTGTTTTTAAAATTTTCGGCCATTTTTTTGTTTATAGTGCAAAAAAACAAAACACCCAGTGGTGATTAAATACCACCAAAAGAAAGCTCTATTTGTGTGAAAAAAATGATAAAATTCATATGGGTACAGTGTTGCATGACCGTGCAATTGTAATTCAAAGTTCTATAGCACTGAAAGCTGAAAATAGGCCTGGGCAAGAAGGGGATAAATGTGCCCAGTAGGCAAGGGGTTAAAAGGTTCTAGATGCCCAGAGGTGGAGGTGGGCATTCTGATCATGTGACCTCTGTTATTGACAGTCACAGTAGTCACATGATTGGAAAGCTCCTGATCACAAGTAGGCATTGGGAGCTTTCTGATTTCCACTGGTAACTGTGCTGGGAGCATTCATGACACATACAAAATGTTTACATTTAATTTTCATATACTGCATGCGGCCTGTCAACGTTACAGTCCACCCACCAAGGGGCTGCATACATGCGTATGGCCATGGGAACAGGATAAAATAATACCTTATGATTCTGCCTGAAATCCATTGTGAATTTCTGACATCCTGTGCAGTCTGCCTGCTCTGGATTGAAATCTCAAAAAGTTTTTTCCCCATTCTCCTGAACTACAGAACACCTACTTCTTATGTTATGGAGATGAAGAGAGGGGAAACTGTTAAGCAGTTCGGATCAGATGGGTGACAATGCTGCTCCTCTATAAATACAGTACAGAGCATTTTTTTTAATGAAGATGGAATTCCCCTTCAATTATTTTAATGCTTCACAGGTAAAGAAGTCATGCCATGGTAACTTTGTGAACGAATAAAGAGAAGATCACATGTGATGTCCAAGGCGAGACATAAATATAATGCCCCTGGTTTTCATTTGAGAAATATTAATATTACTATTATTAATAAACAAAACATGAAAATGATTGATGGTGCCAGTGGTCCTATTTGGCACATTTATGTGTTTTGCGTGAAAAATTCTTCTCAGCTTTGAAAGATGGTGGCATTGTTTTTTCTGCCTTTGTTAGCTTGTCTTGGTATTTCTCAGTATTTCTTCCTTTTCCTAGATCATTTACTATCTACCAAGGTGGAAGGCATTGTAAAGATTTCACATCTAGGAGGACAGAGGCAAAAATATAATTAAAACTTCTTATTATGACACACACATGCAGCTAATTTCATGATAATTAATGCAAAGTAGTTGAAACATGTCAGTTGGTTCTATGAAGATGACTTTACCATACTCTATTGTGAATATGTAGCAATGAGAATTTTCTTGGATTGAGAACTCTATGCTATGCAAACATGAGTGTTGTGTTTCAATTTGCTTATATTTTAGGCTTTGGGCATGGCTTTCTTAATTGAGTTCTGTTTTGATAATCACAAGTCTTTTCTTATAGCTTCTAGAAATAGAAGGACTAGCTTTAAAATTCAGAACTCCAGCTTGGGCAAAGCTTTCAGTTTTTAATGACCAGCATATTGTAAAAATAAAAAAGGATCTGCATCTGTATTTTACCTTTAGCCACTGATCCAGCACTGCTCCTTTATGCCCAGCATCATTTAAAGGAGAAGCAAAGCCAAAACTCTTTTGGACCTACTTCTCCTGTAGGTCCCAGTAGTGAGCTTAGTTCTGCACTCCTGTGACCCATATTCAGCCAACAGTGGGCTAAAGCTAGCTGTTGGCTGATGTCATTGGGTTGGCCCAGGCTCTGGAGAGATACCGAATTTAAAGTCTGAACCCACCCAGATTGAAAACAAGCAGCTGGCTCAGGCTCTCAGCATGCCACTGAGAGCCTGAGCCAGCCACTCCCCCCCCCCTCTTTGCACACGGCAGTGATCCAGTGAGTGCTGGAGGGACAGAGAGTGACTGACAGTCACCGGCTCTTTGCTCACTGAAGACAGAAAACCAAGCAATCAGTGGTCTTTGTTCGCTCAGTTCTCGTCTTAGAGGCTGCTGGGAACAGATGCAGCATTGGACCGATGCTGTATCCACTTATTTGAGTATGTAGGTTTATTTTTTTCAATTCTCAAATGTATTTTTTAATCGACTTCATGGTGCCATAACTGCGCCTATCTTCCTGAACTCACAGGAAAATGCTGAAGAGATAACCATTAAAAAATGGGGATCAGTAAGGTCCACCATTCAAAGAAGTTCCATGAGAGAACAATAATGTTCTCTCAAGGAACGGCTTTGAATGGTGGACCTTCCTGGTCCCCATTCTTTAACAGTTATAGCTGCCATTTAGTTCCAAGGACACCACCTTAGTGATCTAAAGGTTGATATAGATGAGTCAGTGCCTCTCTTTTTCTGGACATTATATAGTAAATTCCTTGGAAAATTCTGCTGTTCTTTTAAGTGTATTGAATACTGCAGAAAGCAATGCCATGTCATTACAAGCATTTGGGATCCACCCACTACTGGAGAAGGAAGAGGGTTAGGAGGTCCTATGACTAATCAGACCGGACCAAATATACCTGAAAAAAAAAGTATTTAAAAGATATTTTTTTAGGGCTGTGGGTGCTTCATTGGATGGGACTTTTACCTCCTCTTATCTAATCCTATCTTTGTATGTACATATTGTATGTGGTTGTGTAAAACAATAAACAAGATTTTAATGAAGTTGAGATAGGTTGCCTTTAACCCTCTACCCATATGACAAACTAAAAGCTAACAAAGTTTGTAAAATATGAAAGGGTATTTTATACTGAGGATTAAACATAGCACTAAATTAAAAATATCATCTTCATGTTGTATATTGTATATGATTACCTTTCGGTTTTTTAATTTGCTGAGTGAATTTAAAGGAGAAGTTTGGGGTCTTAAAAAAAAAAAAAACATGCACACTCACAGCGATGCTGCAGCTGTCCTCTACCAGCTCTAAGTATGAGAAATGAGCAATCACGTGAGTGCCGATCACTCAGTTTTTGGTCTTCCCGAAGCAGAGAGTGGTGACTGTCAATCACCGCTCTCTGTTCTTCCCTTCCAGCACTCTGCCCTTCCTCTCCATCTGAGAACCAAAACCAGCTGTGGATCAGGTATCCAGGTGGATCCTGATGATATGGTCAGGATCTAGAGAATCTGGAGCTGATGTCAACTGATAGCAGGAGATCACAAGTAAGTGCACTCCTGCTACCCAGAGGAAAAAGTTACCCAGAAGAAAAGCATGTTAGTAAAGCAACCATTAACATACTTTGTTTTTTTGTAATCAAATCAGTACCATATACAATTTCTCTGGTCCCTTTGAGCTTTTGTATCCTACAAATTGTGCTTTCTTTAAAAAATAAGGCAAGTAAAAGAAAGAATGGTGACTTTTCAACAGTGCTATCACTTTTCACTCTTGTTTTTGTTTATTTTTGTATTTATCTTTCAATTTAAATATACAGAGCAAACAAAAAAAATAAATGTATCCATATGCACAAAATAACATAAAAAAGCTTCCCCACTGATGAAAATTAAATTTGCATATTAATTAACTTAACCAAAGTCATTTTAAACATGGAAGGATGGAATTTGCAGTGTGACCTTGTTTGGAAACCTCTTCAAAATGCAGACAAGTGAAGTATCCAGCCATTCCAGTGTGAAGAGTTTTTTTCCAAAGCTTTGCTGTCTGGAATGTAGCTGAGGTTATAAATAACCTATTTTTTGTCTGAATTTGAATAGTTTCCATTCTGGTATCTGAACAAAGCTAATTTGACAGTTTTAAGATTTTGAAGATCAAGTACTTTCTTGCAAAATTTAAAACTTAAACTCTTTGTCCAGAATGGCTGGATCTTTTCACATGTCTGCCAGATATGCATAAAAAAGACAACAATAAATGGAGTTGGATGGCGTACTTAACATTAGTTGCGCCCAGGGACGGACTGACCATTGGGGAACTCGGGCACCGCCCGAGGGCCCGGGTCAGTAGGGGGCCCCATGAGATGTCCCTGGTACCTTTCATAGGCTTTTTTGAGCTTGGTTTGAGTGTGGGCAAGGACACAGAGGCCCCATGATCCCCTATTGCCCGGGGGCCCCATGAGTTGTCAGTCCGCCCTTGGTTGTGCCCCATGCAGAGCTATGTGCAGTATGTGTATGTTGCTTCATAAGCACTGATCTGGTTCAAAGCTAAACTGAAATAATGACAAAAGAAAAAGTCTGAATTTCTGTTTGTGAGTTTTAATAAGTCTCTACAATTTTGTTCATATGCATTCTTCCATATTTTACTGACCCTGAATATTGTTACGTTAGACACATGACGACAGTTAGCAGAGAATCTCAGAATGATATCAGCTTATCAGTTCCCGAGCTTAACCCCTTCACGCCTAAGGGTAAAACAAATCTAAATGCCTAAGCACAATTTTGACCTGTGTTAGTAAAACCGTCCATTTCATCACAAATACTTTGTACATCCAGGTGAATTATACCTTGTTTTTTCAGGACAAGTTGGGCTTTCATTTGGTGGTTAATGGTAATGGATATCTCCTGATTTTTTTTTTATTGTCACAGGAAAACTGGCCCAAAATAGTAAAAAAAAAAATATTTTTTTTATTTAGCTGTGTGTTTCTTGTTACTACCATAACCTACCACCAAAGAACAACCCAAAATAAATTCTCCAGTTCTTGGCGATAGCAACTATACCATATATGTGTATGTTATTTGTTGTTTGTACCCGTAGTACAGCCCAGAAACAATAGTGCACATTTTGTTTTTGTCTTTTTTTACCTAAAACACACTGACACTGATACCATTTTTTTTTAAATACTGACCTTTGACCCTGACCTTTTGACCTTGACCTTTGCCCCTGACCTTGACCCACACACTAACCCTGGCACTGAACTAGATCAAACCTTGATCTAGGTATTTTTATTCTTATTTTAATTTTTAATATTTATTATTATTTTTTTTTTTACAAACATTTTTTTTCCCCTCTATGCCAGGAGTTAGAGAGATGCAATGTATCTCTTTCCTCCATTCATATAGAGAGAAAAAAACAAGGGGGCCGGGCTGTACAGTGACTGATCACTGTGATAGCCAATCAGAGGCTAGCACAGCGATCATGTGACCCGGAATCGGTAGTCCTGGGTCCCGATCATTAGAATGGGACCCGGCGATCTCAGTGACACTGCTGTCTTTGTGCTGGGAGTGCTCCGCGCTATGCTATGTCTTGCATAGCTTATATTTCCTAAATTGTTTTTTAAAGACTTCTATTATCATATTTTCTTCTGGAAAAGTTTACATACTTGTAAAACTTTTGGGAATTCAATATAATTAGAAACCTGTTTTTGGCTTCAGTCTTTCTTAAAACTGATTTCTTTTTGCAACTTTTATTGCATTCCTAATATTTTATTAATGCAGCTTCAGTACCCTTCAACCTACGGGGATTAAATGTTTTAATTTATTGCCGTCTCATATCTAAACCTTTCCTGTTTAGCCATATGGGTTTCCTTCAATTCTGAGGAATGTTTTACCCCTGGAGGATACCCCTGTATCTATTAGAAAGAATTGTAAAATGTTTCCCATATAACACCAACATATTTATATGATGATAGGTAGGTTTCCTTTTTCTTTTAGAAATTTTGTTCCCACGCAAAATGCAGTTCCTTCAGTATCTATCTATTTGAAAGGATCACTAAAATTATAATTGAAAACAAAGAAGAGAGTTTTAATTCTTCAAACCTCAGAAATTGCACTGATAACGCTGCTGAAAATTGTTTAATATCTGACATACTTCCGGATATATCAGATACCTGGTCCCCCACTGCACTCTGAGATTTAATTAGCTGGACCATGCATTGTTACTATGCCATGTAGTGATTACTATGCACTGTAGGGGCAAGTGGGTGAAGCAATGGAGGGCAGAGGGAAACCAGGTATCTGACACTCCTGGAAGTGTCAGATTATGAATTTCAGAAGGTGTGTCTCTGCAATACAGTAGCTACAGAGGAGATAAGCATAAACTTGCTTCTTTGTAGTGGGTTCTGTGTTTTTGACCATTATTCTGAAACAGGGCTTCTATAAAATAGTTTTAATATTCTGTATTTCATATCAATGCCTTTATTTAAAGATAATTCCCTTTCTCTGTCTACAAGTCTGTGAGGTTGATTTACTAAAAAAATAGACTGTTCACTATGTAAGAGAATTTTCCACAGAGCTTGATTGAAATGAAACTTTGCTGACTGCCATCAGCCAATTACGTGCAAGCAAAAATGTTATTTTTTTATTTTTCTTGCAGATGATTGGGTATTCTTTGCAAAGTGAAATTTCACCACAATTGCCAAGCTCTGAAGGAAATTCACGTGCAAAGTGTAACTTCTTTTGCTAAGTGAACAGCCTGTTTGTCTTTAGTAAATCAACCCCTAAGTGCTTCTGTAACTTGGTTTAATTTTATTTCCCCGAAACACTTTTGCAGCTCCCTTGTTTAATACTTTATTGATTACTAACTCAAATGTTGCCATATTGAGGTCACTATTGTCTAAATGTTAAAGGTCCTGCACATTTGATGTTATGTCTAGTCTGCTGAAAATGATCAATTCTAGTGGGGCTTTCTATCTAGTTGATTTACCCACCATGTGTTGGTGTAAGATAATTGTTTTGTAGATATAAAATCTATGTCGTTCACTGTAAGAACATGCTTCAAGTCCCAGTTGATGTCTGGATAGCTGAAATCACGTGCAATAAAGATTGCATTTCTTCCTCTTGGTTTTTTATTTTTTAGAAGCATTTGATCTTCTCCACAGTCATTCATGTGAGGTGGCTTATAATCCCAATAAGTACATTACAATTACTCCTTTCAGTTTTTGCTGTCATAGGCTTCACATATATCTATATTTATTTCTGGGCTCAAGCAACACTTTACAGACAAACAACTCCCCAATTGTCCTTTTCAAAACACTCTAAAGTTGTCCAGATTCATTATCCATTTACAACTGTCATTCAGCCAGGTTTCTGCTATATTCACTTTATCATAATTGTCATTTATCGGCAAATCCAGTTCACTTTATTTGTTGTGAAGAACGCTTGCAATTCCTCGCATACGTTTTAACTTTTACTGCCATATTTAATATTATTAAGTCACCCATTCACTCTGTATTAGCTTCTTATGTACACCCTTTACTACTTCTAATTCCCACTCCCTAGTTTCTCTATTGAGACCTAATTTCTGATTTTTACTTTTGAATTTCCCCCATGTAACCTAGAGACTATGCAAGGCTCTATTGTTTGTAGCTACCAAGAGAATTGTATAGATTTTATGTCATTGGAGACTGCAGAATTTCAGCTGCTTTCAATCAGACAGATCCTGCTTGAACATTTGTAATGAGATAAGAGTATCAGCAAGGTTTAAAAAATTCTAAGACTCACTCTCTTCCTACCATAAGTGTCTACAGCTGTCTGAGAACATTCCTTGGATTTTCAAAAACCAAATTCCCTGTTTTATTCATTGTCATTTTAGACACTCATTTAATTTTCTAAGCTAACTTCATGTCTCTTGTATATCATGTACCCATGATAGTATTTATGAAAATAATATGTTGGTGGTTATCATTTTGGTGGACCTGCCATCATCATTCTCCAACTTTGCCATTAGTGTCAATGTGCATCATCACTGCTGGGTTCTCACTCAATAATATTCCAATTCCATCCATGATATACCAAGTCTAAGCACCCAGAAGACAACACTCTATTATGCATTCATAATATACCCCACATGAGAGTACCTCTCCACCTAAGAGAGCCCACTAGAACCAGCCTTCACTATATTTCAATTTTAATTCAATTTATGCTCAATAGGTCTTTTTTTTTCTTTTTAACCATGACCTAAAATTTAACAAGTCAGCCAGTAGCCTGAAACATCTTATCCCCAGAGGAAAACCTGAGTCCAGAGCCCTAAACTTCACTTCCATACCTACTGCCCAAGACTAAAATTCCAAAATCTATTACCACCTTGCAGCTGACAATCCCACCCAATACCCCCTATACCTAAGCCCCCCAATACACCTTAACTTGACTCCATAAAATCAATACCTTTCTTCCATCATTCAGGCATGTCCTTTCTCCTTCAAGAGAAGAGATTTAGCTGCTCCAAGTAAGGGAGAAGGCATGTGATGTGGCTTGCTTGGCTCTGTTGCCTTTGTTACTCATCTTCTAAAAATAGGAGTTTGGTGGTCCTCACAGAGCCACTGGCAGTTCAGCATAACAATATCTCCTCAGAATTTTATACCACAGAAAATCTGTACCAGAAAATAAAAGATGTGCACCCATGATGCTACAGAGGCTTACCTTATTTTTCTTAAGTAATTTTATCAGTATTTTCATTGGTAGTGTTCCATTGGGAGGGGTGGATGCAGTCACAAAACATTTCAGGCTCTCTGGCCTGAACAGCTTCTGTACTATAAATGCATTAAAAGGAGGTAATAATTATTGATTTGAATGGCTTCAGGTTTTAAAATTACATTCAGCTTTCAAATTAGACCAGAGATCTTCTTTAAGAATTATTTAAAATGTATCATACTAAAACAGCCTTTTCTATCCTCATGGGCATCAACATATAGACTAATGATGTGATTAATTACCATTTATGAATTGCATATGGCCTTTGTCTGTTCAGAAAGGGAGCCCATTTACAAACATGAAGCCTAAGTGAAGAATACATTAAAATGTGTTCACTTTCCTGCTTACATATCTACATCTCAGCCGAGGAAGATAATTCTGCAATTTGCTTGCACTACAGAATGTTTTATTGGGGGAAAAACCTTCCCTCAGGCTATAGCAAACATTACAATTTTGTCATTATCATGAGTAATGAGATTTCACCATGCGGTAGATGCGTACTTTATTCCTTTCATTTTTTTTACATTCAAGATTTTAATTGTTCTTCAATACTGAAATATAGCCATAGTACAGTATGTATATACAGTATGTACAATTGTTTTTACATATATTGTATACATTAACTAATTGATTTTTTTTTCCACAAAGAGATTTATTGAGCTATAACAAGTACAAAGGGTACAGGGAAAGAAAGTGGGCCCAAAGGGCCACATCATATATTATTTAAGGTAAACAAATCACATGCATGGAAAGACATTTCCATAAGAGATGGTCAGTGTAGCCTTTCTGGAGCAGTTAAAATTTGTGTAATGAGGAGCACATTCAGGTAAATTGTGGACGTGCCATATATTAGCCAAAAGGGGAACGGCTAAGGGTGTAGCATCATGGAGTGAGCTATGATTCCAATACGATATGGGCCCAATGGATAAAAGATGGGGCCTTAGTAGATCAAGATAGCGGGGCAGGACATTGGGCATCTGCTAGATGGAAGTATGATAATGGGAGGAGGGTTGTGCAGGAGGGTTCAAGTGGCCAAAAAGGAGGGGGAAGTAGCAAGAAAGGGTGGAGAGGTGGGAAAAGAGGATAGAGGCATGGGAACAAATGCAGAGAAGGAGGTGCATAGAGATTAACTATTAGATTTAAATTCTAGGCAAAGACAAAAGACCAATAAAATACAGTATATCCTTCTCTTGAATAACAGTTTGCAAACTCTTAATAGGTGACTCCAGTCAGAATTGAAACATCACACCACAATTAGGAAAGCGTGTACTTAAATATTTATGATACCTCTAACAAGGCATCCCTTTCTTTAGTGAGAAGGACTAAACATGTTTTGTTATGAATTGAAATTCAGATTACATTTTCATTATTTGGAGATTCAGATGTATCCAAATCTCCAAATCACAATAGTAGCAAATGTGAACAAATCAAAAATAAACTATAATGAAAACAACAAAATAGTTTATGTTCATTTGTTTCATTTAAATGACATGATGTGATAGTTTTGGCCTGTTGATGATGTTTGAAGCATCCAAAAAAACATAACAACATAACGAATGATCCGAAATGATTCACATTCTTTTATTTCATTTGGATGAGAGCGGCACGGTAATCTTTGACTCTTGAATAAGCAGCCAATTATTTTTGGCATTAACATTTTTCATTATCATAAAAAATAACTACATACAAATGAAATGGAAACATTGCAATAAACACAGTAAGGTATACAAATGAAATAAGATAATTCTTACTTATTGTGTTTGGGTTGGATGGTGGCAAATCCATCAGGATCTCCAAATCATAACCGCTCCATTTCCGCCACCCCCCTCTGCCAATCCCTCCACTGGCTTCCGATTGCGCAACGGATCAAATTCAAAATCCTAACACTGACGTACAAAGCCGTCCACCATACTGCCCCGAACTACATCACTGACCTAATATCCAAGTACCGCCCAACACGCACACTCCGCTCCTCACAAGACCTCCTTCTCTCTAGTTCCCAGGTCTCCTCCTCCCATGCCCGTCTCCAGGACTTCTCCAGCATGTCACCCATCCTCTGGAACTCCCTGCCCCAACCCATCAGATTATCACCTACTCTCCTCTCCTTTAGGCGCACCCTGAAAACCCACCTCTTCAGGGAAGCCTACCCCACCCCCTGCTAACTTGCCAATCTCCTCCACTCTTCTTACCACCCCATCCCCCACAGCTATCTCCTCCTGTGCCACCATCCCCTCCCTCCTAGATTGTAAGCTCGAAAGAGCAGGGCCCTCATGTTCTGCATTGTATTGTTATTGTTCTGTCACATGTTCTGTCCCCCTTTGTAATGTACAGCGCTGAGTGAACTATTGGCACTTTATAAATACTGTATAATAATAATAACATAACAAATGAATCTAGAATTAATTTTGTTCCATTAGTTACTTTGGGATGTGCACCTCTCAAGTCTATATCATTCATTCAGCTCAGTGCATTTCTTTTTGTGGGTTGGGCTAACAGAGAACAACAAATATATAATCTGAATATACAAAACAAATTCCAAAAACTAATCATTCTGGCATAACGAATGACTAAACAAAATTATTAAATTAACAAATTAATTAAAAACTAAACACATTTTTTCATTGTGCACATCTCTAGGTAGAACTATTTTCAGTATTGCTCATTGAAGTGAGGTTGGTCAGCAACAGTTTTACAAAGTGATAACCAGCAGGGATGGTTTACTTCATTTAATGGCATCACAATTCAAATGACCTGGACTAAACTCCAAAGAAAGTGCCACAGGTCACCTGAACTAAGTATCAGAACCATGTGCATTTTGTTTATTTGGTAATGTCATGACAAGCCCAAGCCATATTACTTGCTTGCCCTCAGGGTACTGGGAGATAACCCTAGCTTTACTAAGCAGCTCACCACATGAAAATGAAGCCAATAGATACAAATTAAAAATAACCCATCAGGGAAAATATTATTCAAGAAGCAGCACCTTATGTCTGACACTAAAAGCTGCCCCAATTGAGCAGCTACCTTCACATGTGTTCCTCTAGAATCAGCCTAGGCACTCCAAAGTTAATATGCAAATAAAGACTTTCTTATGGTTGCTTGTTTATAAAAATATGCAGACCCATTCCCCACACTGACCTTGTCAAAGCCCAGCTCTGATAACAAGATGTTAAGGCACTGCATTGTTGAATGGGGACAATAGACCATGCATGTTCTCCACTATCAGGAGGTGGACAAATCTAGTGCTGGAGGGATATATATGGATGAACATGTTGTGGACCTATGCTGTAAGCTGTCAGGTGATGTTGCTTTTTTTACTGTACAACTTTGCTTTAGAGTCATTTCATGCAGTAGATGCTAATCCATTAGACCCTATACAGAGATAGGCCATATGTAATTTGTCATGGCCACTGGATGGATGGAAGTAAATGGAGCCCATATTTTCCAGAGGCAAGTAGCGTGGCATATTCATGGCATGGAGGGGGGGGGGGCAATTGGCCCTAACTTGTCTCAAAGATAGAAGAATGCTTTAAATAATTACCTAATTTTTATTTATCTTGATCAGAATTGACCTGTGCCCTGAGTTTAAGGTGGTTGGATTATAGTTTAAGCAAGAAAAATGCAGTGAGCAAGGACAATTTACATTTTTAATCCTTTATCGGCAGAGATGAGTTTAAGGTGGTTGGATTAGTTTAAGCAAGAAAAATGCAGTGAGCAAGGACAATTTACATTTTTAATACTTTATCTGCAGAGATGAATGGAACATGAATGTATATTGCATGAAACCTTTCAACCACTGCATTGCCAATCACTGACCTGCCAAGGTCCACCAATATTCATGATCAGGACACAGTAAATTAAATGAATGTACAAAAGATTTGTACAGCTCGATAGCCCTACCCTATAGATTGCCGACTAAAATTTCGGGCATCCCAGGTTGTACTGTAAGTCTATTGCCAGTGCAGTGAAGTTTCATTTAATGAAAATCTATTGTGCAGTAACCTTATAAAGTTTAAGCGCCATTAAATAATAAAATATAAATTTGTCCAGTTAACGGTTCTTTCTTCCAGAATTTTAGAATACAAGAACAATGTTACTTGTGAGAAGTGACCTTTTGTTAAATGATTTTTATATCTGTGCCCTGATTCTTGAAAGCGCTCAGCAATTGTAGCGGGTTATGTGCTCCTTGTTGGTCGGATCTGTGATATTTCTCACTTATTTGTGTCTAATTTAGCAGTTAGCATGAATTTATTTTTTGTGACATTTACGTTTTACTGGCAGTGTTAGATTTTTCTTTGACTTCTTTGTTCAAATGAAGCAGCTCATTTGGTGCAAACATTGTAGATTTCAAAGTTTTGCTGCACATTTATCACAAAAGTAAGAAAAAAATCTGACATCGACATAAGTAGGATTGCCCAACTTTCATAGAAGGGAACAGTACAGGTAATCTTACCACAATTAGGCTATGTTCACAGACACAAGGGTGGAACTGCAGGACGTGCAATGTGGAGATGATTGAATCAATCCAAATTTACTGTAGATGGGTGACTGATAAGAGGCATGGAGGAGCTCGGCTATGAGGAAAGATTAACTGAACTGAATGTATTCTTTCTTGAGAAGAGGAGATTAAAGGGGATATAATCACCATTTTCAAATACTTAAATGGTCCATATAGTGAACTCGGTGTAGAGTTATTCACTTCCAGGTCATTACAGAGGATAACGGGGCACTCTTTAAGTCTTAAGATCCAGGGATTATCTGATTGCCTCCTGGGGGATCAAGAAGGAATTTTTTTTCTCCCAATGGAGTGAATTGGACCATGCTTTATTGAGTTTTTTTTTTTGCCTTCCTTCATATCGACTGTGGGTATAGGATTGTGTATATGGATGTTTTCTATTTGTGTGTTTTTGGTTTGTTTGTTTGTTTTAATTGGTTGAACTAGGTGGACTAGTGTCTTTTTTCAGCCTGACTAACTATGTAACTCAAATGTGGGTTCAAACATGTCAGTGATTTGAAGGATACAGTTCTTTTTGCTTCCGTTCAGCCTTTATTAGTATATATATTATTAAAGCTGAATTCCAGGTATGGCTGTTTTATAGTTATATTGAACGAATATAATTATACATGATCCATAACTGGATGATCCCTCTAGAAGTGTGAAATTACTGTAGTAAGCACCACTACTAAATTCGCTGCTGCTAGCTTCTGAGTCCTGGGCCGAGTGACTGGTTTGTTGCTTAGTGAACATGGGAGATTGCCCACTCGACACCATTGTGCACCATTCTGAGAACACTTTTCATTCTCTCAATAAAACAAAGCATTCTCTGCCACGATGAAGTGGAGATTGTGATGTCACCTCCTCTCATCTCCACCTCATCCTATCAGAGAACACTTTGCAATTATTGAAGGTATACAAAGTGTTCTCCAAATGGTGTCCATGCCAATCAAGGAACCTCCTATCTTCACAATGCAGCAATGCAGCCACTTGGCATGGGACCCGGAAGCAAATGGAGATCACTGTAGTAGCAGTGATGTTATGCTTCTAGAGGGTTGGCCAGGTATGGTATATACATATTTACACTAGTGCAAGCTGGATCAATGTACCTATGCAGACATTTCCATACTTGGGATTTATTTTTAAAGTCAATATAAACTCAGTCACCTTAGTCTCATATAAGCTCTAACATGTTAGAAATCTTTCAGACAGGATGTAAGTTTACTTCCCTATGAAAAGTGATTGGCAGACAATTGCTTTTCAGAGGCTGGTATAGCAGCAGCTTGCAGATGTTCAGGAGATGCTACTGGCATCTCCTGTAGCCTTTTTTATTTTACTTTTTTTTTAATTGCTAAACTGCAGCTTTACATTGCAGGATGGCCCCACAAAAGTGTTTGGCTCAGGACTGTGGTGTGGCCCCATTAATCTCAATCGGCGATGTTGGCAGGCTGTAAAACTTTACAGCCAAAGTTACAAATTATGCGGTCACTGCATCTCTTGTCCTGTTACGATAAATTTCAATTCAATTATTCAAATTTCAAAGAAATATTGTAAAAAAAAGAAAATGATGCGGCCTCTTTTTACCCCATTTCTGCGACAATCATGCATTTGCAGTGCTTCCCCATTGACCTGAATGTTTAACGTTCGGCTGGCTTATTGCCTGTTGATTGCTACATGTTGAATCAACTTAGCCATGTGGCCACAGCATGGGCATGTAAACATCCCTCTATTGCAGCTTGAGGGGGGGGGGTCGAGTTTGAGGGCGGCAAAAAATATGGCACAACTGCTCATTTCTGCCACCCCCAGCCACAAGTCTAAACAAGGCCTTACAGTTTACTGCAGTGAGGTCTTGCTTTCTGGAGTAGTCGCACTCTTGAGCCATGTGCAGAAGAAAAATAAACTATATATAGCTTAGCATATTCTTCCTGCACAATCCATCTTCTCTTGCATCTAGCTGGCAGGTCAAATCTGCTGCAGATAGATAAATATGGGGGGGGGTCAGGGGGTATTTAAACTACAGCTCTACCTCTAAGTCCAGGAAAAATTTTATTATCTCTTTCAGTGGGGCTGCCCCACACTGCAAGGGGTAATTGCTCATTTTGTCTTGGGGAGAGGAGAAACACTTTTATCTACCTGATCCTCCATTCCCCCAACAGATAGCAACACCTCATGGTCTTGCGGTGGACTGTCCTTTGGTGTCAACATGTCCAATACAGGGCTGTGGACCCTGCTTTGGTCTTAATGACCTCAGGATCCTAGACCACTAGAGGATAGAGAAGAAGAGGCTGTGAGGACCAATCTAGTAGCGAGAAGAAGAAGATGACAGGGTAAGTAAATCTTATTTTTTTCTGGTTTCCCTAGACCAAAGAAAATAATTTGCCCCTGTAGTGCAAGTGCAGCCCTACTGCAAGGGATAATTTCTTACCTAGAGTTGGTCTTTAAACAAGTTGGCACCCACTACCCCTCATTGCCCTTCCTATCCCATAAATATGTCCCTTTGCTAACCTCAGATGAGCAGAGGATCAACTGGTAATGCTTACTGTGCATTTGGGGCTTTTTCACTGGGCTACTTCCACTAATGGACTACTTGCAAGAAAAGAGCTATTCTGTTAGGTACTATGCAGGGGCAGACTGACAACTCATGGGGCCCCTGGGCAATAAGAGATCATGGGGCCCCTGTGTCCTTGCTCACACTCAAACCACACCCAAAAAAGCCTATGAAAGGTACCAGGGGCATCTCATGGGGCCCCCTACTGACCCCGGGCCCTCGGGCAGTGCCCAAGTGCTCAAATGGTCAGTCCTCCCCTGGTACTATGTATTGTTGTTTATTTTTTGTGTAAAAAGTGCAGCTATGACAAGGCTATACATATTAATACTTGCATCTTACTTAGTAAAAGTGTACAGTTTACCCAATTCAAAATAAAATCATATTCCTCTTTCCTATCCATCTCTTCTTCCATTCTGAGGTCTGATGAAGTTCCCACTTGGGAACTGTATCCATGATGCAAGCGTGTTGTGTCTAGCAGTGTATGCGTGTTTTTTTATACATTTTTTTTTATAATATTGATAAATACCTACTTGAGGAAACTAGAGGACTTTACTATTTATTTTTCTAGCTGCTCCTTTTATTTTTTTCTCTACATTTGAGTAAAGCATGGTATATCTCCTGTCAGTTTTTATTGCCATCCATGTCCAATTGGAGAGATTTCCCTTCACTTCCCATGGCATAGTCAAAACAGAAAATAAGAGGAAATGCCTCCAAAGTAAGATAATCCTTGGTTGTCACCAGAATGAGTGCCCCCATTGGAAAATTTCACCTCTATTGCTGTCCCGGTGACAACTAAAAATTCTGGATTTTATTTTTTTTTCACTCTTGGTGATAACAGTAAACATGACAAATAGAGAGGGTAAATCTCCCCAGTGGAGGCACAGACAGCAATAAAAACAAGCCTTCTAATCCCGCTCTGCTTTCTAGCAAAACTAAAAAAGTTTTGACTTTAGTTATGCTTTAAATTTAGGCAGAGTTTGGGGTAAAATGGCGGAAATCCATTGTTTGGCTATGCTATACTTCTTTTTTATACTGCTGATCTCACAGTGGGTAGGTATTCCTTCACCATTATCCTGAGGGCTGGTAGGCCAAATATTGGCTGGTATTGGCCAGATCAACAGAAACGACCAGCTTTTATCGAACGGCAGTAATGGAAAACCAGTATCTGATCAGCGCTCACAGCCAATGGTTGTGAGCGCTAATCTGTGTGTTCTGGCGGGGAGAGTCCCCCTGTCAGAATACAATAGCTTAGTGAGGGAGATCGCAGCACTAACATCACTTAGTACAGCGACCTCTCAGGTTTTTTTTTCATTCCGCCCACTTGGTTGAACAAGTCAGTACTGCCAGTAAAGGTTCTGTATGAAAAACTTTATTCACTGATAGCTTTTACTTTTTACAAATTTATTTGCACATCTGTGCTCTGTACATTCAATTTTGGGTTATAGACAAGGAAGGTAACAAATGTGTCTGCTTTTATTTTGTTGTTCCCTATGTATGTACACCCATCACTCTTCATTGACTGCAGGACGCTGCAGTATTGATATGTCATTTTGCTCTTCTTCCTATAAAGAATGATTAAGTGCTGTAAACATCACACCATTCTTCGGAAGCACACTGGTAACATGTTATTCAGTGCCCCCCTACAAGAAGCAATTGATTGTATTGCTCAACATGCATAGTTCCCAACTGTCATTCATTTGGAGGGACAGACCCTCTTTTGAAACCAATTCCCTCTTTACGTCTGTCTTGCTTAGTTTTCTCTCTTTTTCTGATGTATGAACCTCATTAAAACTGTATTATTTAACTGCCAAAAGGCTTTTATTGCTCTATACCTTGACTCCAACCTCAATATTATAGCATTTATTGTTTTGAAAAGCTGGTACAAAGGAAAAATGGTGGTGAGGGAAAGCTCTTGTGGGTTTAACAAATCATTATTTGAGTATTAATTAATCACGGGTTACGTAACTGGTGGTATCTCTTTTACCTCCATAGTTTGTGCTAAATAATTTATTCTTTAGCATCCCAGAAAACTAGGAGCTATGAACATTGTACAGAATGCCAATGATGGGCCCAGGAAGGCAGATATGTGTCCCCATTGGGTTGTGGTTTATTTAAGGGGGCTGGAAAGAGACAGTCTGGGAATACTAAGGGATTCTCATTCATGCAGGGTGAGGGGTTCTGGGGTAATCTAGAAAAGGGGAGAAACTACCTTGCAGTTTTTACAGGATTTCACAGGAAGTACTCCTATTGGACCCTGAATTTGGAAACTCATAGAGATTTTGGGTGGGGAAGAGCCTCCATTCCTGATTACAGGTATTTCTGTCCTGAAAGGGTTAACATATCTGAAAGAGAAGGCTGAAAGAAGCAAAAAAGCAGTCAACAGGTGTCCATGAGGTCTGAGGTAGAACAGGACATATTTGTGAGAAGAGCTGTGCACTGTGCAGGCTACTGAGACATGGGGGTTAATTTTTCAAAAACTGGAAAATGCAAAATCTGGTACAGCTCTGCATGGTAACCAATCAGCTTCTATCCTCAGCTGTTCAGTTAAGCGTTGACATAAAAACCTGGAAGCTGATTGGTTACTGCGCAGAGCTTCAACAGATTTTGCACTCTCTAGTTTTAGCAAATCAGCCGCATTGATGGACTGTGCTGACTTTCCTTTGGACTCCCTGGAGCAGGTGGGGACTCTAGACAATGTTGAGGGACAAGGACTTGCTGGCGGTGAGCCAAAAGTTTGGATTATCACAGAAGTGGATGGACTGTTTGTTTGCTGAAGTAAGCTGCTTTGGTTTTCTTTTGGAAAATAAAGACTGTTTACTTGGCTCCCCAATATATTAGAACATGCTAAATCCTAATTGCAGGAACTTGCATTGCTACCATTGCTTCCTCTTGCAGTCAGCAGTTGACTGTAGTGCTTTCATATACTATCAGGGAGTATTATTGGGGACACATCATTCTGTTCTTTCCCCTGTAGTTAGTGATTGAAATATGAAGAGAACTATGTACTGAGTAAAGGAACACTTTGTTTTCCATTAAACAGACTAGTGTCTTTCATGATTTGGAATAGACAATTAAAAGCAAGGGGATAAATATGAACTTTGTTTTTGCTACCTTATCTACAACTCATCCTTAGACAACTCTCGCCCCTTGCCTTTTCAAAGGATCATCTGAGAGTGTTTTATTATAGAATTTGTTTTTGTGGCATAGGACTATGTCATTCTTTGTGTGTTATTTGGTCACCTACTACCTTATAGACCTGCAAGCTGATTATACACATAATTACACTGAACCTTGAAGTCATTTTCAAATGCAGGTAAATTGGTGTCTCTTTGATGTTTTATGTCCCTTGTTCACAAAAGGGATCAGGTGTAATCTTTAGATTAATAATATATTTGGAATATCATTGTTACTTTTCTCCACTTCGCAAATTTATATTAGAATAATTGATGATGACATAGCAAAAGACATCATATTCCAAAATGTCATGAAGTAGAATAAATGAATAGAAATGAGATGCAGAATTCTGCAAAAACTGAATGGAAAATGCACTTTATATTTTTAGGACTGTTATGAGTTTGAAACAGGAAATTAAATACATTGGTAACCTCTTGATGACTCTAGTGTAACTTCATAGCACTTAGCTAAACACTTTTGATGGTATGCTTCAATCAAAGAAGAAAATTTGCAATTTGCATAGACTCAGGGAACACGGCCTACCTGCAGAGTGTTTCTGATTTTCATCCCAGGATTTATTTCATGCACAAAGTTCCCTTACTCAAATCTCTATGGTAATCTGCTTTCCCAGAACTCCTCAGCCTATGTCTGTGATTATACACACCAGGAAATCACAAGCTTACAAATTGACTGTATTAAAACAGGACGGCATATATGCTGACGTAAGATATAAAATAGTGAACAGCAGGGGTATTATGTTGTTAGAAAATGTTTGTGTTGTCAGAGCTGTGTTCTTCCCAGTAGTATAGTATGTTGTTAGAATATTGGAATATCTGAGCACAAGAAAATAAAGGTCATTGAACTGCTGTGTTGTAGAAAGTAGAAATATGCACCATAAAAAAATTTGTTTTGTTTTGTGTTGGATTTATTCGTTAGGTCAATCAGTTTGTTTTGTCATATTCGTTATGTTAAAATGATTTGTTTTTGGAGTTTGTGTCATATATTCTTATTAGTTTTGTATATTTGTTGTTCTGAATCGATTTGTATTTTTGAAAGTTATTTTGAAAGATTTGGATTCATTTGCTATGTTTGGCAACTTGTTTGCAACTTCGATGCGACTTGCTTGTGGTTTTAGTGTGCCTTACTTGCAAATTTGTTTTGGGACATTGGCTTTGGTCAATCATAGCAATAAAGAGTGTGACAAACAAATAAATATGAATGAATTTGTTGTTTTCAGTATAATTTATTTTGGATTAATTGAAATTTGTTACTATTGCGATCTGGAGATTTGGATATATCACAAACGCACCCCCTACCTGAAACTGCAAAATCATGTATGCAGGGGCGGACTGACAACTCATGGGGCCCCTGGGCAATAGGGGATCATGGGGCCCCTGTGTCCTCACCCCACACTCAAACCACACCCAAAAAAGCCTATGAAAGATACCAGGGGCATCTCATGGGGCCCCTTACTGACCCTGGGCCCTCAGGCAGTGCCCGAGTACCCGAATGGTCAGTCTGCCCCTGCATGTATGTATACGTGATGCTGCGCACCCGTGCTGCACTGTAATGGTATTTCTGCTATAGGATGGCTCGGAAGCGGTTTACTTTTTTTTTTTTTGTAAAGTCAATTAGTTGTTGAATATATACCTGTACAGGGCTCATTGAAAAAACTTGTATGTAAGTTCAAATGTATTTTTGGCCAGAGAATGTGAAGAAGGGGCTCGTTGGAGAGTTGGAGGGCTTTCTGAGCCCTGTGAAGGTTTTGAGTTTCAAAAAGTCAAAACTTGTACAGGAATCCTAGAGCACACTGTAAGAAGATTGGGGTGGTGAGAAAAAGTGCAATGGATAAGTGTGAGAACCTTATAGTGCCATTTGTATAACAAACATTGCTTAGCATGGGCATAGTTTTTTTCCACTTTAAGTATTAGATAATTGTAGATAACGCACTTGGGAGCCAGTCAATTTGTTTGTAAAGTGTTATATGATGTTAGACTAGGATTAGTTGTTAGTGATTTTTTAAATACAGTTTGTAAACATCAATATTAATTAATCTAGCTCTATACTTTGATTAGCTGGTGGAGATATCAGTGTGATCACTTCTTACTTGGTCTTTCTGCTTCTAATTTGATAATGTCAGTACCTGTTCACTTTGTCACCCAACCGTGCCAAAATTGTCAATGGATACCATTACAAATACAAAGAGTTATTAAGTGGATGAAGTCTATTCAAATATATCTGAACTATTGACTAAAGAGGATAAGGGTCCTATTTGTCTAGTCTAGTCTAATTAGTCTAAAGACTCATACACTAAGAAAATATCAGACAAATGATTATCCACTTTTTTTTCCCCATGCTAGTCTCATATCAAAAATGTAGATGTTACTAAAGTTACGAAATTTCATATACGACAGAATCAAACTTCAGAAGGGATGTAATGTATTGTGCTGTATTGTAACGTATTCTTTAATTTCTGAGCATGCATGGTCTTGGTCGCTCGATTTTTTACAGACAAATACTGTACTGATTAAACGAAAATCATTTGTTCTGTTATCATACGAGAAAAATGTTTGTGCTTGTCCCTTTGGATAATTTCGAATGAACTTTCATGATTGGCTCTCGAAAGCTGTGTACTAATGATCAGATTATCGGATAAGTTCTTTGAAAGTGGTATTTTTTGTTCGATTTTTCCATTGTGTGTACTAGGCTTAATAATGATCAATTAAAATTGCAAGAAAAAAAGTCTTTAAAAATAATAAAACCTGGAAAAACTTTAGAATTAGGTGAAAGTCAACTCAACTGCTTGATAGGTATGCCTGTTAAAGTTGGACTAAATCCAATTATCTGTTTGCGAAAAGAAATCTCATAATAGATATGCTAAATAAATGTTATTAAGTACTAATTAAACATATCAATGCTGCATTCTGCAGTTTTTTTAATTAACATTCTGCCTACTAGTACATGTACAGTGTATGCTATATTAATGGCATGCCTTGGGTAATAACTTTCACAGTTGCCAGTGGGCTTACATCAGGTCTCTACATATCTTTCAAGCCTTCAAATTGCTAGTGTCATAGCTGGTCACCTGTGCAGCACCATGGAAACTTTAAGTGATTGTAAGGTCAATTTTTTTTTTCTTTTTAAATATCAAACATGATATACTCACCTGCTCTGCAGCAGTGCATTTTGGTTGTGTGCTGCCCTAGGCAAGAGTAAAATTGTGCTTGGGGGAAGAGAGAAAGAGAGAGATAGCAGCATTCAGCTACCAGCCCCCCCTGGAGCCATGATCAAGAAAGCCCAACGTCTTCCTTTTGCGTTGACCTCTGACAATGATTTGGGAACGAGAGTCGGACACCCTTCAGTAGCTCAGAGGCCACACTGCTGTGCCTATCTCTGACAATGATTCGGGAACGAGAGTCGGACACCCTTCACAGCTCACAGGCCGCACTGCTGTGCCTATCTCTGACAATGATTCGGGAACGAGAGTCGGACACCCTTCACATCTCACAGGCCGCACTGCTGTGCCTATCTCTGACAATGATTCGGAAACGAGAGTCGGACACCCTTCACAGCTCACAGGCCGCACTGCTGTGCCTATCTCTGAAAATGATTCGGGAACGAGAGTCGGACACCCTTCACATCTCACAGGCCGCACTGCTGTGCCTATCTCTGACAATGATTCGGAAACGAGAGTCGGACACCCTTCACAGCTCACAGGCCGCACTGCTGTGCCTATCTCTGACAATGATTCGGGAACGAGAGTCGGACACCCTTCACAGCTCACAGGCCGCACTGCTGTGCCTATCTCTGACAATGATCTGGGAACGAGAGTCAGACAGCCTTCACAGCTCACAGGCCGCACTGCTGTGCCTATCTCTGACAATGATTCGGGAACGAGAGTCGGACAGCCTTCACAGCTCACAGGCCGCACTGCTGTGCCTATCTCTGACAATGATTCGGGAACGAGAGTCGGACACCCTTCACAGCTCACAGGCCGCACTGCTGTGCCTATCTCTGACAATGATCTGGGAACAAGAGTCAGACAGCCTTCACAGCTCACAGGCCGCACTGCTGTGCCTATCTCTGACAATGATTCGGAAACGAGAGTCGGACACCCTTCACAGCTCACAGGCCGCACTGCTGTGCCTATCTCTGAAAATGATTCGGGAACAAGAGTCGGACACCCTTCACAGCTCACAGGCCGCACTGCTGTGCCTATCTCTGACAATGATCTGGGAACAAGAGTCAGACAGCCTTCACAGCTCACAGGCCGCACTGCTGTGCCTATCTCTGACAATGATTCGGGAACGAGAGTCGGACACCCTTCACATCTCACAGGCCGCACTGCTGTGCCTATCTCTGACAATGATTCGGGAATGAGAGTCGGACACCCTTCACAGCTCACAGGCCGCACTGCTGTGCCTATCTCTGACAATGATTCGGAAACGACAGTCGGACACCCTTCACAGCTCACAGGCCGCACTGCTGTGCCTATCTCTGATAATGATCTGGGAACGAGAGTCAGACAGCCTTCACAGCTCACAGGCCGCACTGCTGTGCCTATCTCTGACAATGATTCGGGAATGAGAGTCGGACACCCTTCACAGCTCACAGGCCGCACTGCTGTGCCTATCTCTGACAATGATTCGGGAATGAGAGTCGGACACCCTTCACAGCTCACAGGCCGCACTGCTGTGCCTATCTCTGACAATGATTCGGGAATGAGAGTCGGACACCCTTCACAGCTCACAGGCCGCACTGCTGTGCCTATCTCTGACAATGATTCGGGAATGAGAGTCGGACACCCTTCACAGCTCACAGGCCGCACTGCTGTGCTTATCTCTGAAAATGATTCGGGAACGATAGTCGGACACCCTTCAGCAGCCTGCAGTCCACACTGCTCCCCATCCTCAGCCACCGGCTGCCATGTGTGTAACTTCTGCCAAGGGGCGACACAGCCCCTCTGAAAAATTCTGCCCTGGGCCTCGCGGTAAGTACACCCCTGCTGCTCTGTGCAATGGCCCTGATCCTCCTCTTCTTGGTGTTCCAGTGCGCTTGGCTTCTCCTGTTCTCAGTGTGCCACCAAAGGAATCTGCTTCCTATTGTGGCACACCTCTGGGCTTGATCCTGAACTGCTCTGCCTGTGCCCATAGACATAGACAGCACAACTCTGCCTTACCCCTGCTTCCTCATCACAGGATTTGACTGACAGCAGTAGTAGCTAATGGCTCCTGAGCAGAGAGAGTTTGGCCATATTTTACCATTCTTACTTGACAGAAGTCAATCTGATGGTCAACATCTGTCAATTTAGGATGTTGTAACACTTTTGTCAATTGTCAGCTCAGTGTATCAGTGGAAGAAGGAATCCTGCTGTCAGAATACAATGGCACTGTGGAGAGGATTTCTCGATCCACCTCAGTTGTGTGGATAAGGGGATCCATTCATTTTTGTTTTCGATCAGCTTTCTGGGTGGTTGAAAAAAAAGGGAGTCATCTATGGCCAGCCATATAAATTACCTTTCTAAATTTGCCATAGTTTGTGTGACACATACTTTGTGCATTGTCGCATATTTAATATGTATTCCGACAGTGAACAAAAACATGTCATTTTAGATAATTCATTATGCAAGCCTGAGAATTGATCAATGCAATTAAACTGAAATCAATTGGCGATGAACAGCTATAGTTAATGTCTTTAGCAAATCAAGGGATAGGGACCTAATTATTTCCTTAAAGTACAATAGCTTTCAACATACTAGAAATGTAGTACTACTAATTAGTGCTTGGCTGAAACCAAAATGCAGATTTTGTACTGCTTTTTTGCTGCTTGTGTTTTGAATTAACACTTCTGTCAGCATTAAAAAAATTCCCAGGGATTATGCAAAATCCCAGATACTAAATTGAAAGACACAGGTTTGTGGAAATTGTAATTCATTAATGGATTTGCAAATCAATACTGAATAGTTTTTCTTCTTAGTGAATATTCCAGGACTGAGCAAATCTGTTCCCTTAATTTTACCAGACTGGATATAGCTAACTTTGCTAAATGAGTAGGCACAGTTGCTCTTGATCACTTACAAAGCATTTTGTGGCCTATTAAAGTAGAATATATTTTTTGACCTCTCTGGAATTTGCAACATAGCATATTTGCACATATTAGAACATTGACCATGTATGATGCTCTCTTCCAATGCAGTGATATCCGTGCCCCATCTCCTTAATCCATCACTGGTACTTTCATTTTTTTTCCCATTATCTTAGGGAGCCATCTTAATTAGCCAGATCAGAATGATGTATGTCCATGCCACCAGCACTTACTCCTGGTATCTGGGTATAGTTAGTAAAAAATTGCTACCAGGCTGGAAAAGAGATTTTATTGCAGAAGGGAAATACAAAATTTCTCCTACTGTGAATAGCTATCAATTCACAATTTATTTTTAATTTGGAACATTATTTCCATTTTAAGATAGAGAAGTTGCTTTAGTCTCAAATACTTTGGGAAACATGTATTAAAAGTATGGCACATTACATGATGAAACTAAGATTTTCATCATTGATATAGTCCACTTAGGGGTCTCAAGCATTCACACGGCCATCAGGAATAATTCCTTTGGTTGTGTAATATTATGTGTTTCCTGCCTGTGATCATGAGCTCCATCTAGAGGACTGTGGGAAAATATGAGCTAGGGCTATTGATTCATATACCATTTTGTTTTCATTATGCTTGCATTGTCTTATAACGAGTTAGAGTGATGCTTTAAGTAAATGAAATAAGAAATATCAGCATTATATTCAAGCTTATATAGAAAATTTTATTGAGGGTAAAATATGAGCTAGGGCTATTGATTCATATACCATTTTCAGATAAATTTGTATGGCTGGTCTTAAAGTCTTAAATATTTAAGAGAACCTTGCTTTTTTGTGGAGTCCCTGACACTCAACTAGCTGCAACCTTATGTCTTTTTTTTTGTTGCTGTATCCTATACTAGGCTGCAGAACACATACCAAAACTTTCCATTAAGCTAAAAAAAACATGATAAAACATACAAGACCCAAAAGATTTTTTGAGACCGCCAAAGTGCATCTTATCTATCTTCATACTTCATGTAATTTAGCTCAACATTATTTAGAAAATGAAAGACTACTAGAACTTAATTATCTTTTATTTTTCTCCAACCAGCAGAGAAGGAGAGTTTCTAATGGTACATACTTTACCAACTACAGGAGAGACAAAATAAGTTGGGCAAGGAAGAGTCTGAAGGTGAGCAGACCAAGCCGTGTCCTTATATATATGTTGCAGGCACCTGTGGGGAATATTATGTAGATCCATTTTGGGAATTGGTGAGAAAAAGAGCAATCCAACTTGAAATAAGTTGTTTGGCCCCGGCTCCTGGCTCAGAGCAATAGTGGGAGGAAGTAAAGAAAATTTGTGGGGTACATCCAAAACATAATTACCCCCCCGGTGTCTGGGATGAAAATGGTATATGAATCAATAGCCCTAGCTCATATTTTCCCACAAGGACAAAATGAAGCATTTTTCTGATTGAGGTATTTCAGGAAAAATCCCACACTATGACCACTAGATGAGGGTAACAATCACAGGAAGTAAACATATTACACAAATTATAGGGATTAGTTGTGACAGCTGTGCATAAACTTAACGTGTCACTAATCCCACAACCGTAAAATCAGTCTGTATATGCAGTACAGCATGCTTGTTATACTCACCAAGGGGCTAATCCGTATTGTGTAAAAAGGCTGTTTTCTCTGATCCTTCCCTTCATCTACTGTCCCCGCTCCATCTGCTGATATAACAGAGCCTTGGGGGCAAGCTGCACATGCTCAGTTTTGTGTGTATTGCTAGAGACTTTTTTGTTTTCTTGGGAGTGTTCATGTGATCAGCACAGGGCCAGTCAGTGCTGTCCAGACCAGGGGCGGACTGACAACTCATGGGGCCCCTGGGCAATTGGGGATCATGGGGCCCTTGTGTCCTTGCCCACACTCAAAACACACACAAAAAAGCCTATAAAAGGTACCATGGGCATTTTATGGGGCCCCCTGCTGACCCCGAGTGCTCGAATGGTCAGTCTGCCCCTGATCCAGACAGAGGGTCAGGGGTTATGCAGCCTCATAGGACAATCAAGGGAGAATGAAACTCCTCCTACAAGCTTTAACCAGTTCTCAGCTGAACACTGACAGAAATCACAAAAATGCTCTAACTGCTGATGAGAAAAGGTATTTAGCAGTTTTTATTTACTAAAATAATTGCACTTCCATGTTCTATGTATTGTGGGACACCAGATATAGTGAATGCAGGGTCCTGGGTTTAGTAACACTTTAAGACATGGTAATTAGGACACACTTGCAAGGGTACATGTTGCTGACAGGATGCTTCTTTCATCAATATATGTAAATTGACAATGAGCACTGCAAGGTGAACTTTTTAAAGTGGGGGACATCAAAAACTGTCCTCAACTGCACTTTCTGTTGTACCACTATACCGCCACAGTGTTGGTAATGTTTATATACTGTATATAGTGCTATTAGCAATAGTAGCCCAGTGATATGTATCATTGTTTCAGTATAAATTTTACCTGCAATGTAGGTTTAGATATAAAAGCCTAACTCCTCTAACTGTACCCCTCCCCCGTGCCTTCCTTACCAGAACTTCTCCCTCATTTATGTTTTTTAAATTGCAGCCTTTTTCTGGACATTCCAGAGTCCTTCATTTTCTTTTCTGTCATCAACAGTGGGCACTTCAAGGTGTGCCTTTCATTTCTATTTTACCTAATTGGTTGTTTTACAAGGTGAGGGTTTAAAATCACTTTTATGTGAAAGTCACACTAGAAATTACATTCAGGTGATCAGAAAGTGTAGCTATCAGTGCCATGAGGAAGCGAGGGGAGGTATGTGGAGTTCCACGATACGATGTATTTATAACTAAAAAAAATTTTTTAAAAATTGCATAAAGTAGAGAACATCTAAAATACTCGTCAGGTTATTTTTTTTTTGGGTTGTTTGTGTGCAGTTAGGGGAATTGTACTTCCCTTGCTCTCCCAGAGATAAAACAGGAAGAAAGAGGTGATCTCTTTGAGGAGAGGTCCTGTCTTACACAGTTGCCCCCAGAACAGATGTCCCCATTAGGCTGCATTCACACTTGGGCGTCTTGTAGCTTGAAGCTCCAAAAAAGCTCAAACTTAAAAAAATCAATTGTCCTCTATAGTACCTGTTCACTCGATCAGGTGTGAGCAGGCACCACAGACAACAATTGATTTTTTACGTTTGAGCTTTTTTGGAGCGTCAAGCTTCGAGCTTCGAGATACAAAATTCTCAAGTGTGAATGCAACCTTAGACGATTGTCCCTTACCTCTTGCACTGGGGACAACTATGGTGAAAATGGTCAGTGAATCTCCCCCAATAGGGACACAGACAGCAATAAAAACTTAGCAGAAAGTCTAACCCTTCCACACTCTTTCCAAGACTTAAAAGAAAGGATTTTCACTAGAGATGTACTTTAATTATATAAAAAGTTCTCAGTGAATGTAAATGAGTTTTCTGGTGTTCTCAGAATTTCATCTTTTCTTTACGTTTATGAAGATAAAATTGATTATTCCTGAGTTATATTTATTATTCAGAAAGATCTGCCTGTAAATAATAGTACCATTTTCCCATGATTCTGCATATTAGCACATTGATCTTTCTTGTACTTTAATGGAAAAGCCATTTGTTTCACTCTTTTTAATTATCGTTCTGAATAATAAGTAGCTCTCAGACTGTATAAATTCTCCATGGCTTAAGAAAATGTCTTTAACACATACAGTATACCATAGAAGTTAAGAATGACCTGGTAAACTTTCCATTAGAGTATCTGGATACTAATTTTTAAAGAGACATTCCCAGATTTAAAATAAATAAATACAATCTGTAGCATTGGTTTCCAGAGACTATGATCATTCAGCACACAATCTCCCCTCGAAGTGTAAAGGATTAATTTACTGAAGGCAAATAAGGTGGTCTATTTGCAAGGAAATGTTCCCTAATAAATCTGGTGAAAATTCCCAATCATATGGGCAGCACAGTGGCTAAATGGTTAGCATTTCCGTCTGGCAGTACCAGGGTCGTTGGTTCGAATCCCAACCACAGCACTACCTGCCTGGAGTTTGTATGTTCTCCCTGTGCCTGTGTGGGTTTCCTCCGGGTACTCCGGTTTCCTCCCACACTCCAAAGACATGCTGGTAGGTTAATTGGTTCCTGTCTAAATTGGCCCTAGTATGTGTATGTATGAATGTGAGTTAGGGACCTTAGATTGTACGCCCCTTGAGGGTTAGGGACTGATGTGAATGTACAATATATATGTAAAGTGCTGTGTAAATTGATGGTGCTATATAAGTACCTGAAATTAAATAAATAAATAAATATGTAAGGAAAACTTAAAGTGGTTGTAAAGGCTGAAGGTTTTTTACCTTTATGCATTCCATGCATGAGGGTAAAAAATCTTCTGTGTGAAGCAGATCCCCCAGCCCCCCCCCCCCAGTACTTACCTGAGCTTCATCTCGAACCAGTGAATGACAGCCTCGGCTGCCCAGGGTCTCTGCCTCCTCATTGGCTTTGACAGCAAGTGGGAGCCATTAGCTTCCACTGCTGTCAATAACAGCCAGTCAGTGAATGAGGAGAGAGAGGGGGAAGGGCCAAGCCGTGGCTCAGTGTGTGAATGGACACACGGAGCAGCAGGTGCCCCCATAGCAAGCTGCTTGCTGTGGGGGCACCGAACAGACAGTAGGACCCAGGAGAGCCTGCAGGGGACCTGAGGAGAGGAGGATCCAGGCTGCTCTGTGCAAAACTATTGCACACAGTAGGAATGTTTGTATTTACAACTAAAAAAATGAATCGCATTAAGAAAGAAACTGTACATTTGCTTTCACGTAATTGGATAATAAAAGTCAGCAGAGTTTCACCTCATTCAATAAGCTAAAGGAAACTTCCTGCTGCAAAAGACAAATTCACTTGCAAAGTGAATAGCTTATTTGCCTTTAGTAAATCAACCCCACAGAGTAGTTTTCTAGTTCTGAGCATATAACCTCTCTCCTATATGAATTAATATCCCTTGGGCTTTAGGTAGTCCATATTGCCAAGTAGGTGCAGGGGAAGTACTTTAATAAATAAGCATATAACAATTGTTGCAGCTAGATGCGTAATAACCAGGTGTTGGAAAAGTCCCTTCATAGCACACCAGTAACTAATAAACAAAATAAAATAGATTAACAGCCTTTCTCAACCTTTCAAACATGGAGGGTCCCTCAAACTAACTTACCGCTCTTAGGGAACTGCAAAAAAAGACGGGAAGCATGGAAAGAGATACTACCTGAAAGTTACAGAATCACAATTTATTGAAAAAAAAAAATCACATAAAATGTATATGTATGATATGTACAAAATTACTAAATCCACAGCATAGTGTCCCCATCAATCTATCCTTCCCACCCTTCCCCAATAATCCCCACCAATCCCCACAATCAACTACCCTGCCAAACCCAGGTACCTTCAATGCAAAATAATAAATAATTAGTATGTAATACCCAACAACTGACTTGCATGTGCCTAACGTACCTACGGGTATATGGGTATGAAATACAGTAAATGACAAACTATTTACAAAAAAAAAAAATTTGAACCAAGAAACCATAATACCCACCCACAAGGGACATGCACACTCCAAGTCAGAAAAAAAGAAAAGAAAAAATTAATTACAAGAGAGAGTCATTAACCACTTGCCTACCGGGCACTTCTTTACCAGGCCAATTTTCAGCTTTCAGCGCTGTCGCACTTTGAATGAAAATTGCGCGGTCATGCAACATTGTACCCATATGAAATTTTTTTCATTTTTTTCTCACAAATAGAGCTTTCTTTTGGTGGTATTTAATCGCTGCTGGGCACTTTACTTTTTGCGCTATAAACAAAAAAATTTCAAAAAATGTGAAAAAAAAAAGTTTCTTTGTTTCTATTATAAAATTTTTCAAACAGGTAATTTTTCTCCTTCACTGATGTGCGTTGATGAGGTAGCACTGATGGGCACTAATAGGTGGCACTGATAGGTAGCACTGATGGGAACTGATAGGCAGCACTGATAGGCAGCACTAATGAGGTGGCACAGATAGGCAGCACTGATAGGCAGCACTAATGAGGTGTCACGGATAGGCGGCACTGATAGGTGGCACTGACTGGCATCAGTGCTGGGCACTGACTGGCGGCACTGCTAGGCATTGACTGTCACAACTGCTGGGCACTGACTGGCACAACCACTGAGCACTGACTGGTGGCACTGACTGGCAGCAATGCTGAGCTGCACTGATGGGCACTGGTGGGTGACACTGGTGGGCACAGGTGGGTGGCATTGGTGGGCACATGTGGGTGGGTACAGGTGGGTGGCACTGCTGGGCACAGGTAGGTGGCACTTCTGAGCACAGCTGTGTGGCACTGCTGGGTGGCACAGGTGGGTGCACTGCTGGACACAGGTGGGCGCACTGCTAGGCACAGGTGGGTGCACTGCTGGGCACTGGTGGGTGGCACTGCTGTGACAGTCATATGACGCCCTCCCAGAACTGGCCGGCCGCAGTGTAGCTGTCATTCGGTGGTTAAATATATATTTTCCAAAACATAAATGGACTGGTCAAAATATGTAGTGATTGCATCTACAGCTAAGAGTCAGCACATCAGTGGTTATCCAAATGGGTATTAATCCATAGATTTGCTGCATATCTCAGACATCCAATAATTTCTGGTCTGGTCATCGATGATTGTTACAATATATTCTGGATAAATGTCTTGGATGAATAGCCTGATATTCACAATCAATGAAGCTAGTGCAGTTTATTAAAGTGACTCTAAAGGCTCAAGGTTTTTTAAGTTAATGCATTGAGTTAAAAAACCTTCTGGGTGCAGCTCCCCCCCTCGGTCCTCCCTTGTACTCATCTGGACCACTTCTCTATCCAGCAATGTACATGAGAGTAGCAGCTCTCTGGGGTCTCTCTCTCCTTATGGGCTCACACAGCAGTGGGAGCCATTGGCTCCTGCTGCTGTCAATCACAACCAGTGAGCCAATGAGGGGAGATCGGGGGGTTGGCAAGCCCACTCTGTGTGTGAATGGACAACCAAAGCATGGCTTGGGAGTGAGCCTGCTTGAGTGCCCCCATAGCAAGAGGCTTGCTATTGCAGGTACTTGGCAGGGAGAAGGTGCCAGGGCCGCTGGCAGGGAACCAAAAAAGAAGAGGATCATGGCTGCTCTGTGCAAAAGTATACAATGTTTGTTATATTAAAAAAAAACATTTCTTTAGAATCACTTTAAGCTTATTCTTTATGAACTTTACTGTAAATCACCAAAAGTCCCTTCCCTGGAGGAGCTTATAGCTTAATGTTAGCCTTTCAGACTTTTCATATAGACATCTGATATTAGTCTTGCCCTTAATTCCCTGCCTGTCCACCAATATATTATCCAACAAGTGGTCAGTATGTCTACTGTTATTAAAGAGGCAAATTTTAGGTGCCTGGGACAAAGTTTTGATTTATTTACAAAGGTGCTGAAGTATAGATCTTAGTAAAATAATGCTTTTAAGGCTCACTGTGCACGTTAGAGGAATTTTAATACAGTAAATGTATTATTATGGTGTGTGCTTTGAGTTTTAAAATATTAAAAGCCTAGGTTCCATGCACTGAAAGTTCTCTAGGGAAGTACCTTTTTATCCAGATTGTGTGAACTACAGACATATGTAATTTTGTTTAGTTTAGCTCATGTCTTCCTACAAACAACAGTAACACTCTCATCATGTTGTATATATTTGCTCAATAGACTTAATATTCTCACAGATGTTATGAACTTACAAAGGCTTATTTCAAAGGGCAAACAGAAATGTGCAGTAAGACAACTAATCAGAATTACAAATTCAGCATTTTAGCTTTAGTAAACTAAAATCTGATGGGTGGCTGTGGGCTATTGCACTTTACTTTTAATCACTTGCCCTCCAGAGGATTTACCCCCCTTCCTGACCAATCAATTTTTTGCAATACGGCGCTGCATTATTTTAACTAATACAACACTATATACAAATTAAATTAATGTTCTTTTTTCCCCCACAGAGCTTACTTTCGGGGGTATTTGCTAGCCTCTGCATTTTTTATTTTTTGCGCTATAAACAAAGACTGACAATTTTGAGGAAACAAAAAACAATATTTTGACTTTTTGCTATTAAACATGTCCAGTAAAAAAATGAAAAAAATCTAATTTCATCGTAAATTTAGGCCAAAATGTGTTCTGCTACATGTCTTTGCTGAAAAGAAAATCCCAATACTTAAATATGTAAATTAATTGGCTTACGTGAAAGTTATAGCGTTTACAAATGGCGGTATATACTGGATTATTTTTTTTTACTAGTAGTGGCGGTGATCAGCAACTTACAGCAGGACTGCGGGACTGCAGTGGGCATTCTGACACTGGGGGGAACTGACTTGGTATCACTGACATCCCCAGTGACACCAATACAGTGATCAGTGCTAAAAAAAAAGCACTGCCAGTGTACTAATGGCACTGGGCAGGAAGGGGTTAACATGTGGGGTAATCAAAGGGTTAACTGTGTGCTGTTTTACTATGTGACTGTGTGCTGTGCTTCACTGTAAGCACACCGCTTTGTATGGCACTGCTATGCACAGGTCTCTCCCCTGTCAGACATACTGGGGTGCTGGGGAGAAATCCGGTGGGGACCCAGTGATTGACAGCCGAGGCTGTGAATGGTAGCGTGGGTAGGGCTACTCAGAACTGCAAAATCACGTATATTTATATATACATATATATATATATATATATATACATACATGATTTTGCACACCCTGTAGCAATATTTCTGCAATAGGGCAGCCCGGCAGCTGTTAAAGTGTAACGTCAGTCTTTTTGAGAAAAAAATCTCATCTAGATGAATTATATGCAAAAAAATTAGCCTTCTTTTTATGCAGCTATTATTATTGCTGCATGATGGTTGTAAGTAGTGAGAGCTGGAGGTTTGAATTGTATTTATTGTTGCTCAGGCATTGTCAAATAAAGCAGGTTTGTAGCTGTGAACATGATCATAATTTGGCAGTGCTTAGACCTAGCTGAGCATGATTCTTTCAAAACAAGAACTTCATGGAAGACTATTCTCTTTCATTTCAACTTGTTTCTTGAGTAATTAAAGATGCAGAAAAAGTTACGTACAATGTAAAACTTTTCAGGTGCTTATTTTCTTGCAAGAAGAAAAAATTCTCTAAAATACAGAATACATTTACCATATTTTTGTTCTGCTTCAATAGCTACTGTTTCCTGCCACCCTCAAGGTTACCAGTCTTGCTGGATCAAAACCAGGAGGAAAATACACAAATAGGACTTGGATCACCTGCTGGTGGCACTGTGGCTACCTGGGTGGAGGGTTGTAGTCCCGGTGTCCACTGACAGGTGTCTCTTAACAGCCAACAGACTTCAGTAGTCAGTTTCCAGCTAATGCTGGCTTCTGGGAGGGTATTTAGGCCCTCCCTCCTAATGGTGCCTCTTGCTCCAGTACTTGCTGCTGCCTGACTTTGTTTGCCAAAGATCTGATCTTGCTCCTGTCCTACATCCTGCACCCTGTTGCCTCTTTCCTGATCTCCTTGTATCTGACACCAGTTTTTGTTCTCCCTTCCCATCTGGTCCCTGCACCTCCAGTTTTCTTTGCCTTTCTGTGTTCCCATATTGTACATAGTTGTTAGTTAGGCTGTTTGTTAGATTTATTAATCAAGTATTCTGTCACTGTTTTTATTTTCATTTATATCTTTGTTTGCTGTGTGCAGGTGTCTGGATGAATTTTGTTTCACTGTAAATAAATGTCACTTAAAGCATACACAGTCTGGTCCCAGTTTTCTGAGTACAGCCATGCAGATCAGGTTATCACTGCTGCTGATTCCTGACAAATACGTGCACAAAAAATATAAATACAAAGAAAAATAAATGTAAAATTAACTTAAATCCAATGAGTTGCTTTTTTCAAGTAAATGATTTCACCTAATTAGCTAAATGAGAGAAATTGCGAGTTTCTGCCAACTGGAAAATCTGTAATTTTGTAGTGCTGAAATCACTCCATTCATCCCTGATAAATATTTTAAGGATTCCTTTGAAAAAAGATTGAAAAGGGCTAGCCAAAGGTTTATTAGTTACTCGAGCTAAGCACTGACCAAAGGGCATGTGAGGCTTGTTTTACTCACGAGTGCCTTTTTTATGCCATTAATTTAGGCAATTGTACACATGCCATTGCATTTTTTTTTTCATATTAGATTCCTGGATACTGCAATACGTGTCTCATTTTTTTTTCTTTGGCCTTATAAATGTATGTCAGAGACTTTTCACATTTAAAACATAATTAGACTTCTAATATATGATATAAGATAACTAAGAACCCTATATGTATCGCTAGTCATGAAATGCAATTAACCTTTTATATTTGACAAAGCCATCAGATGCAGAATGTACATCATTTGCAAAGGCTGATTTACACATGAAATACTTTCATCTAATATTATAAATGAGATGTTTTACACAGGAGTACCAGAACCTACCTGTGTTGGTAATTTAGGTTTATTAGGCAGGTTAACATTATTTTTCTGTACACTTACAAGTGTGTGTTTTTCTATTATTATATGGCTAGGTCCACACAAAGCAACAGGGGTAAACCTCATCCAGTTTCACAGTCTTCCAGATTTTTAGAACTTCAGGGTCCAAGTAGGAGGATTCCTCTACAGATTTTGGCTCCAAGCCCCTTATGGCTGATGCATGCCTTATTTGTGTTTATAAAGATCAGCATTGTTCCTTGCCATTTATATATTGTTAATGAAGGTGTGTGGAGAATTCATCAGTACTCAGAAAAAGATGTTGCTTTAACCACTTGCCCTCCAGAGGATTTACCGCCCTTCCTTACCAGGCAATTGTTTACGATACAACGCTGCGTTACTTTAACTGATAATTTCACAGTCATACAACGATGTACAGAAATTAAATTCATATCCTGTTTTCCTACAAATAGAACTTTCTTTTGGTGGGATTTGATCGCCTCTGCATTTTTATTTTTTGGGCTATAAACAAAAAAAGACTAACAATTTTGAAGAAAAAAACAATGTTTTGACTTTTTGTAATAAAACATATCCAGTGAAAAAAATTTAAAACATGTAATTTTGTCATAAATTTAGGCCAAAATGTATTCTGCTACGTCTTTGCTAAAAATAATCCCAATACATGTGAAAGTTATAGCGTCTACGATTGGTGGTATATATACTGGAATTTTTTTTTTTAATACTAGTAATGGCGGCGATCAGCAACTTATACCAGGACTGCGGGACTGCGGCGGGCATTCTGACACTGGGGGGGAACTGACTAACTGCCACTGACATCCCAATGACACTAATACAGTGATCAATGCTAATAAAAAGCAATAACACTGTACTAATGTCACTGGGCAGGAAGGGGTTAACATCTGGGGCAATCAAAGGGTTAACTGTGTGCTGTTTTACATAATGTGATGTGTGTGTTTTACTAGGGAAACATGCTGCTGTGTATTTCTCTGCTGTATTTCTCTGATGTTAACTTCCCTGCTGCCCTATAACAGTTTTACTGTTAGAGGGCAGCTGCTCTGCGCAAATTCACACACATATATATATATATATATATATATACGTGATTTCGCAGTTCCGGTAGGGGGCACGTGAGCACACACTGTCCTACCCGCGCTCTCATTAGCTCTCAGCCAACGATTCATGGCCAGGATTCAGTGATCGATGGAGTAGCTGACAAGAAAGAGATCTGTGAGTGTAAAGAGCACAGATCTCTCTCCTGTCAGTGGGGACGTGCTGGTTTTTATCTCTATGAAAACAGGGAGATAAAAGCCGGCACGTCTCCTAGTAAAGCACAAGACAGTACATAGTTAAATCACAACACAGTACACTGTTAACCCTTTGATCACCCCAGATGTCAGTCCCTTCCTGCCCAGTGTCATTAGTACAGTGCCAGTGCTTTTTATTAACACTGATCACTGTATTAGTGTCACTGAAGATGTCAGTGGCAGTTAGTCAGTTTCCACTTGCTGTCAGTTAGTGACCGAATGCCTGCCATAGTATCGCAGTCCCGCTGATCACTGCCATTGCTAGTATATTTAAAAAAACATTCCAGTATATATACCACTCTTTGTTGACACTATAACTTTCACCCAAACCAATTACTATACACTTATTGGGATTTTTTTTACCAAAGACATGTAGCAGAATACATTTTGGCCTATGTTTATGAAGAAATTTTTTTTTTATTTTCAAAAAATGACAAGGTGCCTTGAAATAATGAAAATTTGTCATTTCATATTTGCTAGTAAGAGCTTATTAAGAGTCAGTTATCATGTGGAGAGGACTTTAAAAAATCCCCTGCTACTTTTAAATGTTATTTGTCAATCAGTTTAATGCAAATTGTAACATTTTGTCAAAGATGGTTGTTTTTACATATACCGCCCTTTGTAGATGCTATTTCATTTTTTTAGAAACAATTATTGGATATGTTTTATAGCAAACAGTAAAAAATTGTTTTTTTTCACATTTTTTTAATTTTAGTACAAAAATAAAAAGCCCGCTGATGATCAAATACCATCACAATAAAGCTCTATTTGTGTAAAAAGAATTATATACATTTTATTTGTGTACAGTGTTGCATGATTGCTCAATTGTCAGTTAAAGTAGTGCAGCACCTATAGCGAAAAATGGTCTAGTCATGAAGGGGGTAAATCTTCCAGAGGGCAAGTGGTTAATATACAGATTGTGGGATAAAAGAGGTTTATAAAGCTGTTAGGAATAATATATCTTGCTGAAAATTAGGACTACGGCAAAAATACCACAACTAGAAATAAATGCACAAACAGGTACACCACCCTAAACTAGGCATGTCTTTCTCTTCCCTAAAGGGGATGCATGAAGGGATGAGAGACAACGCACACCACTAGCTCAACAGGTGGAGAGGAATTTTAATGGCCTCAGCTTGGAAAGTCTCATAAACCACGCCCCTGTGATGCATTTCAAGGGGTGAAATGCATCAGTGGGCGTGGCTTAGGAGGAATTCCAGACTATGGCCTGTTCACATCCTTTACTTGTTGAGCTAGTGGTGTGTGGTGCCTCTCATACCTTCATTCTTCACTGCCTTGGATCAAGCACAAGACAGCTTGCACCCTTACATTGCTCTGAGACACCATATTTTTTACCAACAGAGCACCTTGAGCTATGGCTACAAATGGCTACAAAGTTTTGTGGGTACTTCCCTAAAGGGAAATCAGAGAAAACAAATGTTGCAAGTTTTCTTATTTTACATGTTTTCCTTATCTGTTTTGCCATTTTCCGGTTTCTCTACTCTTCACAGTTTGTCCTTTGGCATCATAATTTTGCATGTCAAGCTTTTATAAAATAGATTTTTTAAAAAGGAGAACAAGGACAAAATGCCTTGAATTAATGAAAATTTGCCATTTCACATTTGTTAGTAAGAGCTTATTAAGATTCAGTTATCATGTGGAGAGGACTTAAAAAATCCCCTGCTACTTTTAAATGTTATTTGTCAGTCAGTTTAATGCAAATTATAACATTTTGCAACATTTTGTCAAAGATTGTTGTTTTTGGAATACTTATCCTCTCGGAAACAGTTGGCCTTGTTCTCAGTTGACAGACCTACTGGGGTAGATTTACTAAAACTGGTTCACTCAGAATCTAGTGCAGCTTTGCATGGTAGCCAATCAGCTTCTAACCTCAGCTTGTTCAGTTAAGCTTTGGCAATGAAACCTGGAAGCTGATTGGTTTCTATGCAGAAATGCATCTAATTTTGTACTCTCCAGCTTTAGTAAATAAACTCCATTGTGTCCACTTGAGGGTCTGTTCTGCATCACCATCCATATAAATGCTCTAATTACTAATTAAGTCACTAATAAAAAGCTTTTTATAGCAAAACTAAAATCATGCAATAGAAAAGAAAAAAAAAACTAAATCTCCAGGTAGATATAAAGTACACACATTAAATTGTTACTAAACCCAGGACCCTGCAGTCACTATATCTGCTCTCCCACAGTACACACAACATGGAAATGCAATTATTTTAGTAAATATAAACTGCTAAATACCTTTTCTCATCAAAAGTTGGAGCAGTTTTGTGACTTCTATCAGTGTCCAGCAAAGCACTGGTTAAACCTTGTAGGAGGAGTTTTCATTCTACTGTAGGAGGATTCAGAACCCCTGACCTCTGGTTTTTATCTCTATGAAAACAGGGAGATAAAAGCCAGCATGTCTCCTAGAAAAACACAAGACAGTGCATAGATAAATCACAACTCAGTACACAGTTAACCCTTTGATCACCCCAAATGATAACCTCATCCTACCCACTGTCATTAGTACAGCGTCAGTACTTTTTATTAGCACTGATCATTGTATTAGTGTCACTGGAGATGTCAGTGGCAGTTAGTCAGTTTCCACCTAGTGTCAGTTAGTGTTAGAATGCCCACCATAGTATCGCAGTCCCGCTGATCACCGCCATTACTAATATATATATATATTAAAAATATATATATAGTACATATACCGCGCTTTGTAGATGCTATTTCATTTTTTTTAGAAACAATTATTGGATATGTTTTATAGCAAACAGTAAAAAAATTGTTTTTTTTTTCAAATTTTTTTTTCATTTATAGCACAAAAAATCAAAAGCCCAGTGATGGTCAAAAACCATCAAAATAAAGCTCTATTTGTGTAAAACAATTATATACATTTCATTTGTGTACAGTGTTGCATGATTACTCAATTGTCAGTTAAAGTAGTGCAGCACCATATAGCGAAAAATGGTCTAGTCATGAAGGGAGTAAATCTTCCGGAGAGCAAGTGGTTAATATACAGATTGTGGGATGAAAGAGGTTTATAAAGCTGTTAAGAATAATATATCTTGCTTAAAATTAGGACTACGGCAAAAATACCACAACTAGAAATAAATGCACAAACAGGTACACCACCCTAAACTAGGCATGTCTTTCTCTTCCCTAAAGGGGATGCATGAAGGGATGAGAGACAACGCACACCACTAGCTCAACAGGTGGAGAGGAATTTTAATGGCCTCAGCTTGGAAAGTCTCATAAGCCACGCCCCTGTGATGCATTTCATGGGGTGAAATGCATCAAATGGGCGTGGCTTAGGAGGAATTCCATGCTATGGCCTGTTCACATCCTTCACCTGTTGAGCTAGTGGTGTGTGGTGCCTCTCATCCCTTCATTCTTCACTGCTTTCTGGATCAAGCACAAGACAGCTTGCACCCTTACATTGTTGTGAGACACCAGATTTTTTACCAACAGAGCACCTTGAGCTATGGCTACAAATGGCTACAACGTTTTGTGGGTACTTCCCTAAAGGGAAATCAGAGAAAACAAATGTTGCAAGTTTTCTTATTTCACATGTTTTCTTATCTGTTTTGCCTTTTTCCGGTTTCTCTACTCTTCACAGTTTGTCCTTTGGCATCATAACTTTGCATGTAAAGCTTTTATAAAGTAGATTATTAAAAAAGGAGAAAAAGGACAAAATGCCTTGAATTAATGAAAATTTGCCATTTCATATTTGTTAGTAAGAGCTTATTAAGATTCGGTTATCATGTGGAGAGGACTTAAAAAATCCCCTGCTACTTTTAAATGTTATTTGTCAGTCAGTTTAATGCAAATTATAACATTTTGCAACATTTTGTCAAAGATTGTTGTTTTTGGAATACTTATTCTTTTGGAAAGAGTTGGCCTGGTTCTCAGCTGACAGACCTACTATGTCCACTTGTGGGTCTGTTCTGCATCACCATCCATATAAATGCTCTAATTACTAATTAAGTCACTAATAAAAGCTTTTTATAGCAAAAAAAAAAATCATGCAATATAAAAGAAAAAAACAACTAAATAAACAATAAGCAATATTTATCCTCTTGGAAAAAGTTGGCCTGGTTCTCAGCTGTGTCCACTTGAGGGTCTGTTCTGTATCACCATTCATATATATGCTTAAATTATACAAAGTCATGAATAAAAGCTTTTTAGAGTAAAAAAAACTTTCAATAGAACAAAAAAAAATACTAGATCTCCAGGTAGATATTAAGGACACACATTAAAGTGTTACTAAACCCCGGACCCTGCATTCACTGTATCTGGTCTCCCACAGTACACACAACATGGAAATGCAATTATTTTAGTAAATATAAACTGCTAAATGCCTTTTCTGATCAGCAGTTAGAACAGTCTTGTGGCTTCTATCAGTGTTCAGCAAAACACTGGTTAAAGCTTGTAGGAGGAGTATTAATTCTACTGTAGGAGGATGCAGTACCCCTGTGCTGATCACACCCACTCCCCCCCCAAAAAAAAACAAATCTCTAGCAATACATACCAATCTGAGCATGTGCAGAGTGACTCCATGGGGTTTATTTACTAAAGCTGGAGAGTCCAAAATCAGACTCCCTTCTGCATAGAAACTGATCAGCTTCTAACCTCAGCTTGTTCAATGAAGCTTTGGCAATGAAACCTGGAAGCTGATTGGTTTCTATGCAGAAGGGAGTCTGATTTTGGACTCTCCAGCTTTAGTAAATAAACCCCCATATGTCTTGTCAGGAGATAAGAGGGGGGCACTGGAAGAAGGGTTGGATACGAGAGGACAGGATCAAACAGCATTTTTACACATTGCAGAACAGGGGCGGACTGAAAATTCATGGACCCCCAGGCAATAGGGGATCATGGGGCCCCCGTGTCCTTGCTCAAACTCAAAAAAGCCTATGAGAAAGGTACCAGGGGCATTTCATGGGACCCCCTACTGACCCCGAGCTCTCGGGCAGTGCCCAAGTTTCCAAATGGTCAGTCTGCCACCCGGTCAGACCTCATTTTTAGCCCTAGCTGTGCAAAGACATTTGTATATGTGAATTGACCGATGCTTAGTGCTCTCTATGAAAGCCTGCTGCTGGGTGAAAAGGCTGGCTGCTGACTGAGCACTGAAAAAGAAGTCCGCCCCTGGTGCAGAAGATTAACCTCTTAGTTTCCACAGGGAGTATAACAAGCATGCTTTACTGCATATACAGACTGATTTTACTGCTGTAGGTTTAGTAACACTTTAATGCAGCCCTATATTTAATAATATATCATTATATGTAACTTAAAAGCAAGTAGTGTAAGTGCCTGCATTTTATCTGGTTTCAGCCTCTTGAGATTACCTATACAGCTCAGAATGGGAGAGGGAGAAACAGCCAGGGACCCCATCAGTGTCTGTAGGACTCATCTGCTAACAAGGGATATGCCAATAGAGGGCAGAATAACTGAAAGAAGAGCTCATTATTCAATTGTAAAAAAATGATGTCCCCTGCCCTTGCAAAGTTGGCTGTACTCTGTGGCAGAACTGAGTAAGTTGCAGAACTGGCTGGAAATAAATGCAAATCCTATGGCAGATAAAACAGATTCTATGTTTGTACCTCATCTGTGTATTTATCTGTTTGCTGGGGTTTTGCTTTAACAACATTATGTTGATTTTTGAGAAAACTATGTCAAAAAGAACGAGTCCTTATAATGTGAATTAAACCAAACCAATCCAGTTTGCCAAGCTGCTTGTCATTCAGTAATATAGCCTGAATGTTCATTATTATTTCTTTTTGGTTATCATCCCTTTCATACTCTATCCTGGAGATAAGTTTAATTGGTATTGATTTATTGAACCTCCAACACAGTGTAAGCATATTGATTTATTGATAGTGACAATAAATCAATTGGGGGTACTCTATCTTATTAATTACTTATAAGACATTTCTGAATTGAAAACGGCTATGGATCTTAGACATATTCTGCCTTGCTGTCAAATAAAAGCAAAAAATGTATTTTTATGCTTACCTCTCAATGTTTTCAGCATTAATAAATACAATATTTAGTGTTTTAATTGATTTTTAACTGAGCAAATGGCTTGCTCTAAGTTAGAGCAGTAGGCTCACAAAATAACCACTGCCAACAGTAATTGTAAAGGATTCTTTTTTTTTTAAATAACAAACATGTCATACTTACCTGTGCAATGTTTTTTTCCCAGAGCAGCCCTAATCCTCCTCTTCTGGGGTCCCTTGCTGGACCTCCTGGCTTATCCCCTCCCCCCATTGAGTGCATGTGTGCTCGCTCCTGAGCCAGCTCTGAGTGTTCATTGATGCACAGAGCGCAGTTCGTCCCTGCCCAGGGGCGGACTGACCATTTGGAAACTCGGCCCGAGGGCCCGGGGTCAGTAGGGGGCCCCATGGGATGCCCCTGGTACCTTTTTCATAGGCTTTTTTGAGTTTGGGCAAGGACACAGGGGCCCAATGATCCCCTATTGCCCGGGGGCCCCATGAGTTGTCAGTCCACCCCTGTCCCTGCCCTGCCGGCTCCCTTCTCACTGGTTGTGATTGACAGCAGCAGGAGCCAATGGCTGTCTCCTAGACTACATGGATCAAAACAGGCTCAAATAAGTATAAGGTGAAAAAACTGGAGGGGGATCTGCTTTTAATGCAGAGAATGCATTAAGGTAAATATTCTTCTGCCTTTAGAACCACCTACATTGCAGTTTGATTCATGCGGGATTCCTCTTCTTCTCAATTCAAATAAACTGGTCAATGGACTTTTTTTCTTAGCATTACACAAGGTTTCCACAACAATGGACATAATGCTGGGATTTCTTATTAGCATCATAAATTGATACATTTCAACCTCTTCACGCCGAGCGCACGCAAATGTGCAGCCTCTCGGCGTGTGCTCCTTGACGCCAAGCGGCCACACATTTGCGTGCAATTAAAAAAAACATATTTGCTGAGAGTGAGCGCCCTGCGCACTCCCAGCACATATGTCTGGTACTCACAGAAAGGTCCTTTCCCGATCATGTGACAACGAATCATGGCAGTCACATAACTGTAAAACCCTGCCCGCTTCTGCAACCCTTAAAGGGCCAGGAGGATCCGGCGCCAAAGGGTTAAATAATAGTTTTTAGATAGATTTTGAAAAAGAACAAATTATACAGATATGAATATTTAAACATTTTATGTTTTAATAAAAATTAAAGGCCATGTTCCCTTTTTTTTAATAAAATCCAGCTCCCCTATGCACCAATATACCATTAATGTACCTCAGTTTCAAAAATATACAAGCTTTCTTTGACCTGGAGAGAAAGGCCTTACCTTAGCCTTTGGTAAATTTCTTTTTCAATTCCTAGAATGTCGACAAAGGATAGAGGAGCCAGTAGGACCCCAGAAGCAGATTACCAAATGCAGCAAAAAATGTGCAGCACGCATCACTCCAAAATATCCCGTGAGCTACTTTGCCATGTGTAGTGCAGCCCATTGAAATCATCAGGTTGCTCTATGCGTGTCACTGGAAAAATTAGCCAAAAAACATGTGCTCCCTCTACTCTCAGTGTGAATGGGGCCTGAAAGCGAAATTGGTGCGTTTACGCAGAACAATTAGGCTCCATTCACATCTGTGTGCTTCCGAACGCATGTAAATCTGCACAGAAAATGCACGCTTTGCAATGCATTTCAGAAACACGCTGAAAATGTGCATCATGTTTGTGTTGTCATTACTTGTCAAAGGCACCCCAAGTGCAGCAAACACACCAAAAACTGTAGTAACACACCCTTCTCCACTCCAAAAGGAGTTCTGGAGCTTTTCTAGTGCAATTGTTGTGTGTATGGAAGCCTGTTCAAATGAATGGGCTGCCCTATGTAAGATGAGTAAAATTGCATTAAAATGCCCAAAACGCCCAAAACAAACACATGCGGAAAAGCGAGTCTTCACTAAATGAAGATGTGAATGGGGTCTGACAACTGAGTGTCTCCATCCACTCCCTCCTCTGTACAATTTCTTTTAGATTTACCAGAACTATGGAATAGGAGGACGCACCTGAACAATCTATTCAATTTGTATCAAATCAGACGGGCCCTTGTACTACATAGCTAATAAGAGGAAGGAGGTATTGCAATGAGGGAGGTGTGGCCCAGAGTGGTGAACACACCCTATCATACCCTCTTCTGTGATGCAACAAGGAAGTGAAGGCTTCTGGGAAGTGGCCTACAGGACGTGAATGATGAGAGACCATCGACAGGAAATGATGCAATCTGAAAATCTGTTCAAAATCTCACAGAACCTGACAAAAAATTAAATGTCCTGTGGATAAAATAAGTGAGAGCACATTGGGATGGCTGAGCCAGAAATGGTATTGGAAAATGCTTCTTTTTAATATGAAAAGTGAAATTCTGCCTGAAAAGGTGAACATATCCTTTAAAGTAACCAAAAACAATTATAATTTTAATTTTACCCAAAAGCAAATAACACATTTCTGTAAAAAAATAAATAGAAAGGTTAATTGCATGCGTAGTTTGGCATTTTCTTTTTGACACAAATGAAATGACTCACATCAGATTTTGTCCTGGTATAACCTCAGAGTTTGAGCTTTAGAAATAGCATGGCTTGGTGTTCTGGAACTAGAGTAGCCATTGCAGAATCCATTGGATGAACCAGCTGAGAACACACCCACATATCTGATGTAAAGATTGTCAATTGGTTTGAATGTCAGAAATTAAGTTTTAAAGTGGCCATTGAGCTATAGGCCATGTCTACATAGAAAGCAGCCCATAAAAGAAGTGTAAATATACTTACTTTTCCAGCAGCCCATGTGCTGATGAAGTTGCTTCTTCTACTCTGTTGCACACAGTGGTTCCTCCTGCTGTCCTTTATATCCTGAAGTGACACACATCTGAAAGTGTCTATACTTTTACATAAAGTATATCTATACACCAAAGGGGCTGTGGTAAAACAAGTACATAACTTAACCATATCAATACCAGGCACTTTTACCCCCTTCCTGCCCAGGTCATTTTTCAGCAACACTGTACCTATATGAAATTTTTATAATTTTTTTCACACAAATAGAGTTTTCTTTTGGTGGTGTTTAATTGCCACTAAGTTTTTTTTTTTTTTTACTAAATAAAACAAAAAACCCTGAAACTTTTGAAAAAAAACACACTTTTCTTCGTTTCTGTTATAAAATTTTGCAAATAAATAACATTTCATCATACATTTAGGTCAAAATGTATTCCGCTACATTTCTTTGGTAAAAATAATAATAATAATTTGTATTTTTTTTAATTTTCTATTATTTTTTATTACATAATTTTCTCTTTTTTTACTATTTTTTTTCAACACACTGTAACCAAAGCAATACAATGTTACCATAGTAACAAAGAACTACTCTGGACAAGTGATAAGGATTTTTCTTTTGTAGGGATTAGCTGTGATTGGGCAAAGCTGATCACATGATACAGATGGGCTGTGAATGGCCCTGTTTGTATCATGTGACTGTTTTGACCAGTCACAGCTAACAATATAATTGTATACAATGGATGGCATGACAGGAAGCCATCCATTGTATACAATTGACATGTGATCTGTTGTGATTGGTCACAGCGGTCACATGATACTGGCAATGGACTGGTGTAGTGATATGTCATTGGCTGTGTCCCGTGGACATAGCCAGTGACAGATCGCACTGCTGCGCAGCCCAGCGGCCCCTTGATTGACTCATTTTGACAGGACGTCATATGACGCCCAGTCACAATGGCAAATGTCCCGCCCGGCCATCAATCTGCAATAGGCCGGGAGGGAAGGTGTTAAAGAATGTCCAAAACCTTCAAAAATAAAGATAATAGAGAATTCCTCCATGCTATGAGCCCTTCCTTGCTTCACCACAGTTTCTATATTTCTGGTTCAATACATTTTTATTGAAGTTTTACAGGACTACAACATCATATAATATAAAAACAGAAAGGAAACACATGGTACAATAAAGGCTGGGCAGCCCTGACACAAAGATCGAGTGCCAGCAAGAGCAGATGAGGCTTGCTCAGCCACCATTCCCTAAACACTAATTATGAATAGTAAACAGTAAAGAAGACCCTCCACCCAGAAGAAAGCAGGGTTAGCTACTATACACTGTAATTCTGACATCAAGCCACCACTATAGATCCAAATACACTATCAATTACTGTACTCCCCAAATTCTTGCTTTTCATGTAGGTCCAGAATTACTTATGTTACTAATGTAGGTGGTGATAAGTTATCAGGCACCTGATACTTTTGGTTCTGTTAGGCCTCCTGCCCCATGCTCTGCAATCTGATAATTGTCCTATGCTCTCCTCTAACCTGATGGATTGGCAGCCTTCCAGTCTTTGATGTTTGCTTGTAATCCAGGAAATGGCAAGAACAATTCACCCACTGGTGGGCTTAAATGTCAACGATTAACTCTACTAGGGGTAAAACACATCTGGGGGACCTCTCCCGCAGAGCTGAAGCCATTTTACATTAGTTTCGTTTTGGTCACAGTGAGTTGGTGTCCTGTGTACAATCGATTCACATTTTTATGTGGCTTCATGTGGATCCAGTAGATTGTTTTTAATAGCATTTTTGGAATATACTAGTAGTGGTTTTTGTATTTACACTTGGCATTTTCTGGATTACAAGCACGACTAAACAACATCAGTGTTTGTGACCTGTATTAAAGTATGGGCCTCATTATAAATTACACTGTTTACTGAGAAGACCATGATGTGATCACATCATTTCTATATCCCCTTGACTCTCTGTGAGCTTATATTTTCCATAGTAATTACAATATGATTCATAATGTAATTCATGAATAATTAATTATTCATAATTATAATTCATAATGTTTTATGTTTCAATATATTTATTAAGTTTTTCAGAGATAAACAGGGAAAAAACAGGGACAAGAAATATAGTTCATTCATACATACAATATTGCAATACACAAAATATAGTTGATTATTTTTGTTGTAGTTCCGCCCATTGGACGGATGAGGTCCAATGTCATCAGAAGTATTTGTGTGCAATTGATGAAAATTGGTGAGGAGTTTGGGGTGTTAAGGGGTTTTTGGTGGAAAGGTAGGGCAGGTTAGGATTGAGGGAAGGAGGGATGTAACTGGGTATTTGAGGAGATACCAGTCTTGGTATGGGGTGTGATTTCATCTCATGAAATGCCATCAGGGTTGTACTGAGCATTTTGGGTGATTTAGCCATCGGGTCCATTGGACATTGAATTTGTAATAGGAATTCCTGATGTTTTAAATAACTACAAATGCTTACTAAAATGTATTATATATATGATCTAAGATTTACTAAAACTCTAAAATACAATACAGAACAAAGCTAAAAAATCTCTGAACAAAGACTAACTTCCATCAGAGGTTGTGGTTGTGAATCCCTATGTGGATGACATATAGGTTGTCCAATAAGCCTGTTCAATATTTTAACCTTTCCTTAAAGTGAAGTCTCCCATCTCTTTTACTAATATATTTTTGAGACTTTGTAGCCCATCTAGGTCTTTAATATATTTTCACTGTAGTTCTCAAAACAGATCTCCATATTCTAGATATGGCACTGCAAGTGCAATATACAGGAGCAATGCTATACAGGCATACTCTCCATTAATTCCTCTTTACAAATCTGATGATTTTATATAGTTTGGCAGATTCTCCTATGTACTGACTTCTGCTTCTAACCACTTGCCTACCGGGAACTTTTACCCCCTTCCTGCCCAGGCCAATTTTCAGCTTTCAGCAATGTTGTACTTTGAATGACTATTGTGCAGTCATGCAACACTGTACCCAAACAACATTTTTATAATATTTTTGAGACAGATAGAGATTTCTTTTGGTGGTATTTAATCACCACTGGGTTTTTATTTTTTTGCTAATCAAACTAAAAATTACTGAAAATTTTGAAAAAAAAACATTTTTTTCTTAGTTTCTGTTATAAAATTGTGATTAAGTAATTTTTCTCCTTCACTGATGTGCACTTATGAGGCTGCATTGATCGGCACTGATGAGAAGACACTGATAGGCAGCACTGATGGGCATTGACAGGCATCACTGGTCAGCAATAACAGGCATCACTGATGGGCACTGAAAGGCAGCACTCATATATGGCACTGATAGGCAGCACTGATGGGCACTGATAGGCGGCACTGACGAGCACTGATAGGGAGCACTGATTGTAACTGTTAGGTGGCACTTACTGGCACTGATAGGCAGCATTGACTGGCACTGATAGACGGCACTGACTGGCACTGAAAGGTGGCACTGATTGGCGGCACTGATGGGCACTGATAGGTGGCACTGCTTGGCGGCACTGATGGTTACTGATAGATGGCACTGATAGGCAGCACTGACTGGTACTGATAGGTGGCACTGATTGGCAGCACTGATGGGCACTGATAGGTGGAACTGATAGGTGGTACTGACTGGAACTGATAGGCAGCACTGACTGGCACTGATCAACAGCATTGAAAGGCAGCTCTGATGGGTGCTGATATGTGGCATTGATGTGCACTAATGGACACTGGTATGTGGCATTGATGGGCACTGGCAGGTGGCAATTATGGGCACTGACAAGTGGTACTGATGGGGCTACACTGATAATCAGTGCCCTGATGATCAGTGTACATGTCCCCTCTGAGGAAAGCCGCTTACCAGCTCTCCTCTCCTCACGAGCTGTCAGCACGAAGAGAGGACTGCTGATAACCGGCATTCCCTATTTACATGCGTTTAGCTGTGATTGGACACAGCTCATCACATGATAGAGCCTACATCATCAGCTCTTTACTGCGATCAGTGATCCACTGTGTCCCAGGGACACAGTGCACCACCGATTGCCGCGCACCCCGTGGTCACTCATGTGCAGCCAGAGTGCGAGGACATCCTCCCAAAACAAGAGAACCGCTGCCCTCCCATCATTTCCTTATATGACGGGCAGGGGGTGGTTAAAGTGTGTCTAAAATTTGGTAAAAACTTCACTCATGCTTTTTTTTCAGCCTGATGTGCAATGATAACTCAATCTCTAAAGAAGGGAGGCTTCTTTCCCCAAAGCTCATTGGCTGTATTTGATGTTAATAACCATTAAATATTTTAAAAAGTCCTTTTAGTGAGATCAGCGTATGTTCTTGGTGCTCCTCAATACATATCCAACAATTTAATCCATGGGAAGCAGAAAGTAAGAAGAAATGTATCCAAAGTAAGGAAACCCCCATTAGACAGTTGTAAGCAGATTAGGGGTCTCACCTTTATACTTGCTTTGCTGGCAACTGGTCTCAGGGCAAATAGAGAGGGTAAATCTCTCAATTGGGGTCACAGATAGGGTCACAAACAGGGAGGGCAAATCTCTCCACTGGGGTGACAGACAGCAATAAAAGTCTGACAATGGTATTTACCCTTCTTCACTCCATAAAACTAAAAAAAGAAGTCCTGGCTTTAGATATACTTAACATCTTTGCAAGTCCTTCTCTAATTCTGTTTTCCTCAGTTGTATTTTATTTTATGTATAATACCACTGATATTAGCACTTTATAAATACATAACCTTGTGTCTAAAAAAAATATTCAGTCTGGATTTAACTGCCCATGTCACCATTTGCCATAAATCTTGTATTATTACTATCCTGCTGGTTTTGAATCATTCTATATAATTTTGTGTCAGCAGCAAATGGTCGCATTATATTCTAATTCAACTAAGCAATAAAAAGACTACTAACTTTAATATATTGTGAACACGTTCAGTTTTGAACTTTCTCTTTCTTCTTTTTTTTACCTTAAACCAGTTCCTTGCACAGATATTTTTTCCTATTTTTTAACTCCTGTTCCAGGCTAATATAAGGAACAATATAAATCAATGTTGCAAGGTCTAGATCAGCGGTTCTCAACCTGTGGGTCGTGACCCCTGTGGGGGTCAAACGACCCTTTCACATGGGTCGCCTAAGACCATCGGAAAACACATATTTCCAATGGTCTTAGAAACCGAGACACCGCTCCTCTATCCATCTCCAGGCGTGTCCGTCCACATGCAGATACGCCCAGATACGAGTACCCGGCGTGATGACATCACCGCGCCAACCCCATCACATACAGTGGGGCAAAAAAGTATTTAGTCAGCCACCAATTGTGCAAGTTCTCCCACTTAAAAAGATGAGAGAGGCCTGTAATTGGCATCATAGGTAGACCTCAACTATGAGAGACAAAATGAGAAAAAAAATCCAGACAATCACATTGGCTGATTTGGAAAGAATTTATTTGCAAATTATGGTGGAAAATAAGTATTTGGTCACCTACAAACAAGCAAGATTTCTGGCTGTCACAGACCTGTACCTTCTTCTTTAAGAGGCTCCTCTGTCCTGCACTCATTACCTGTATCAATGGCACCTGTTTGAACTTGTTATCAGTATAAAAGACACCTGTCTACAACCTCAAAGAGTCACACTCCAAACTCGACTATGGTGAAGACCAAAGAGCTGTCGAAGGACACCAGAAACAAAATTGTAGACCTGCACCAGGGTGGGAAGACTGAATCTGCAATAGGCAAGCAGCTTGTTGTGAACAAATCAACTGTGGGAGCAATAATTAGAAAATAGAAGACATACAAGTCCACTGATAATCTCCCTTGATCTGGGGCTCCATGCAAGATCTCACCCCGTGGGGTCAAAATGATCACAAGAACGGTGAGCAAAAATCCCAGGACCACACGGAGGGACCTAGTGAATGACCTGCAGAGAGCTGGGACCAACGTAACAAAGGCTACCATCAGTAACAGACTACGCCGCCAGGGACTCAGATCCTGCAGTGCCCGACGTGTCCCCCTGCTTAAGCCAACACATGTCCGGGCCCGTCTGAAGTTTGCTAGAGAGCATCTGGATGATCCAGAAGAGGATTGGGAGAATGTCATATGGTCAGATGAAACCAAAATAGAACTGTTTGGTAGAAACACAACTCGTCGTGTTTGGAGGAGAGAGAATGCTGAGTTGCATCCAAAGAACACCATACCTACTGTGAAGCATGGGGGTGGCAACATCATGCTTTGGGGCTGTTTCTCCGCAAAGGGACCAGGACGACTGATCCATGTACAGGACAGAATGAATGGGGCCATGTATCGTGAGATTTTGAGTGCAAACCTCCTTCCATCAGCAATGGCTTTGAAGATGAAACGTGGCTGGGTCTTCCAACATGACAATGATCCCAAACATACCGCTCGGGCAACAAAGGAGTGGCTTCGTAAGAAGCATTTCAAGGTCCTGGAGTGGCCTAGCCAGTCTCCAGATCTCAACCCCATAGAAAACCTTTGGAGGGAGTTGAAAGTCCGTGTTGCCCAGAGACAGCCCCAAAACATCACTGCTCTAGAGGAGATCTGCATGGAGGAATGGGCCAACATACCAGCAACAGTGTGTGCCAAACTTGTGAAGACTTACAGGAAACGTTTGACCTCTGTCATTGCCAACAAAGGATATATAACAAAGTATTGAGATGAACTTTTGATATTGACTAAATACTTATTTTCCACTATAATTTGCAAATAAATTCTTTCCAAATCAGCCAATGTGATTGTCTGGATTTTTTTTCTCATTTTGTCTCTCATAGTTGAAGTCTACCTATGATGCCAATTACAGGCCTCTCTCATCTTTTTAAGTGGGAGAACTTGCACAATTGGTGGCTGACTAAATACTTTTTTGCCCCACTGTACACCCCGTACAAATACAGGTGTATGTGACAGGGTTGGCGCCATAATGTACTTATGTGGACCAGTCACACATGTGTAAAGAGCAGCTACTGTGTAGAAAGCAGCTGCTGTGTTGAAAGCAGCTACTCTGTTAAAAGCAGCTACTGTGTTGAAAGCAGCAGTATTGGAGGTAAAACGACACTTCATGAAATATAATTATAATTGTTTTTGTGAATAATCACTATGCTTTAATTATGTTCAATTTGTAACAATGAAAATACATCCTGCATATCAGATATTTACATTACGATTCATAATAGTAGAAAATTTACAGTTATGAAGTAGCAACGAAAGTAATTTTATGGTTGGGGGTCACCACAACATGAGGAACTGTATTAAAGGGTCACGGCATTAGGAAGGTTGAGAACCACTGGTCTAGATACAGTATATTACATTAGTAGTATGCTAATGTGCCAGCCTTTAGTGATGTTATGTGCGTGCCCCCTGCCTACACTCTCTCTATAGTCAATGACATCTTCTGCTGGTTTTCTTCTGGGTCTGGTGTCTTCTGTCTCTGCCATTTAGCATAAGAGTTCCATCATCCCATCACCAGGCTTGGTTTTCATCAACTTGCAGATGATGGGAATGAGCTGGAATGCATTGCAGTAGTGCACATGTAATCAACAAATGCTAGGAGCAAGGAAAACGTTTGGCAGAAGATACTTTGAGTGTATCTTCTTCCAAAAAAACTCTACCTTCTAACCAAGATATTTTATGTTGGAACTTAGTACCACTTTCAAGTGTATTTAAATAAAAAAAAATTATATTTGGAGTAAAGAAAGGCTAAAACCCTATAGGTTATTTTTTTGCTGTCAAGTGTCCCTGTGCCATTGAAGGAGCTTTCTATTCCCTTCCTGTCCTGCAGAAAAAACAGGAACAGAATATAATCTTATATAAATTAATATGTTTAATTATTATTATTATTATTATTATTATAGAGAGTTGTCACAGAAACAAATGTCCTCATTAGAGGCATTTCCCTTACCTTTACCCTGGGTAACAATTAATATTTTTGGACTTCCGCTCACTTCTGTCTCAGCAATAATGGTGACCAGGACAAAAAAAATGTCAATCTATACAATGGACACAAAGACAGTAATAATCTTGAAAAAGAAGCTAACCTTTCACTATCTTATGCTAAAACTAAAAAAACCCCAAAAAACTATACATATGCTTTAAAGCCGGACAGAGATGGACTGAATCTTGGCGTGTTCAGCAGGGTTCAGCCAAAATCTGATCCATCTATGACCAGACTGATGGTACTGGAGTCAATCCACCAATTAACTTCAGTACAACCAGCCTGTTGTTTAGATCACTGCCAGTGTCTATAGCCACCAACAATGATCATTGTGTTCCTCCTGCAAGGAAGGCTCTTTGGCAGCAGAACACAATAGCACTGCAGGAAGGATTCCCCCATCAACACTGATTGTGTGGTTGGGGGAATCAAGCAATTTTCTTTCCTTCCACCTGTGATGGAAGGAAAGAAAATGGTATAATCTATAGGCTGCTTACTTTATCTCCTTATAAAAAGATATAATCTTTTTTCATATACTTTATGGTTATTGTAATCTATGCATTCATTGCATAATATATTTTAATTTCCCTTCAAATATGTTGTACAGAGCTCTGGTCTGAAGTTTCTTGGTTCAAATTTTCTACATTAAATAATGAATCGGCATCAGTCACATGCCAGTCTTATGGAAATTACCCTGTTAGAAAGGGTTTAAGAAAATTAGATATAGTGACCTATGAATAAATGAGTTTAAAGCTAGTTCTACTCCACATTACAAGCAGGAAATGTTAATGCTTTGGGTCAATTTTGTTTAACATTTTTAAGTTTTGAAACTGATGTTTTATATGTATTTACACTGTTTCTAGTAATATATTTTATAAATACACATTTATTAGAGGGTGTCTTAGGTTCTTTCTCTCCCTAATAGAAACTTTATAAGGAGCTGTCCTTATAGCCATAAAGAGAGTTGAGTCAATCCTCTGACGCTTTCCATTTTGTGTCTAAATTCAGGTTTAAAGGATAAGTTCACCTTTTTATAGCATGTTAGTAACATGTTACCTATATTCAGGGTGTAACATGTAACACTAAATAAGCAGCCCCCGCGCAACCCCCCCCCCCCCCAAGGCCCTCATTGTAACAGCAAGGATCGTTACTAAAAAGCCTGTTAACGTCACAGAGTTCTGTGATTGGGAGAACTACTGTCAACCAATAACCTACGTGGGCGCTGTTGAGAACTCTAGGTAGTTCAGTGATTCTTCCTACTATTCAGTAACTGCCTACCCATACGAGGTCCTGGCAGACATCTACACTGACAGTCTGCAGGAGCCTGACATTGCACGCGCAATGTCAGGCTCCTGCAAACTCCTAATAAAAATAAATAAATGCACATTTTTACCAGAAAAATTATGTGCATCTATTATTTTTTTAAAGGAAAACTTACAGTAGCCTTTAATATATTGCAAACAAGGCTTTTTTTCTACAAAGCAGCTAAAAGTAGACAGGTAAACATGTGGAAAGCATCCTAGATCTCCACCTATGGACTGAAAGTAAAAAAGCAATATATTCATAAGCAATGTTTCATTTTAAAAAAGTATATATTTTTTATTTTACTTGTTTTTAGACCTGACCATAATAAGGAAACACACTATATTTTCCAATTTCCTTTTCCATCCTTTTACAATCCTTTTATTTTTCTAAATCAACCCAATGTCATTAACATCAATAAAACACACAGAGTATTCATTATGTTTAAATTATATTTTATTTCTCAATTGATACTTGCCATTCTTTATCTCTTTTATTGGTTTCTGAATGAATTGCTTTTTGATGTTGTATATATGTATGTGTTGCAAATCCTATAAAGTATGAAATGCTTGAGGATTTTTAATATTGTCGTAGACTGGTATTGTTATATGCAGTGTCTAGCAAAAAAATAGGATGAAGAGCAACTTTAACATATGCTATAAATCCTTTTGATATGAGAAAAAAAATAAAAATGCATTCTGGATTTATTTAGAAAGCTTATATAAGAAGTCAGACTATAAATATTCAGCTTGCAGTAATGGATTTCATACTTGCATAACTGAGTAATAATATCAGGGAGGGGCCCATAAATACTGTATTAAGGTAACAAATGAAAATCCATCTATCCACCACAGGAAACACAAATAAAAAGACAATTTTAAAAAAAGGCTCAATAGAGAACAAAATACTAAAACAGTAGGATTATAGCGTTTTGTGTAATGCACAGATAGAGACAATGTTACTCTGCTTTCATTTTCATATTAAGGATCCATTTTAATTGATATGTATATTTAAAGTATACCTCCTTTTTATAAGGTTTTTTTTTTTGCAAACCAAAGTAGAAATATATTAAATTCTGTAAATAATGAATTTTACCTCATTAATTCCATTGCACCCGCACATGGTTGTAAATTGTATACACTGCTTATTTGAGAATATTCAGATCTGTCATGTTGCTTTGTGGAGACATTTTGTAGTTAACTGTGGACAATTGTGGACTAAATCCCATAGCAAGTTCAACATGAACATATGAACACAGCAGGCCACAGCAGATATTTCAGCAGCATGCACACTATTCTAGGCAAACAGAGTGGTTGTAAATTTCAGACAAGAAACTTGAACAAAGCACATATTTCTATACTGTGTACTAGTCTTAATCCTCAGCACTAAGTGTAATTTCTCTCTGATGCCTCATTCCTCTGATATGTGTATGGGTCTTTTCCCTCAAGTTTTCCTGACACTAAAAGAAAAAAGGTGACAGGGGTGAGATATCCAGCAGACAGCCTGCGATTGACAGCCTCATTTCTGTAGCTGTGTGCAGTGTGTGTGTGGGGGGGTGTCCCTTCTCTCCAATCAGCTCTCAGAGCTCTTGTACAATGTGTAACTGCAGCTCCCTGCTCCCTGCTTTGTGAGTCTGTGAAAAATAATTTTAATCTTTGAGTTTTACAAGGATGTACAGGACAAAATGTGCAGATAAACATGTACAACTCCTATAGAAGAATTTGTATCAGCACTTTCACCTGGCAGTACTAGGGTCATCGGTTCGAATCCCAGCCACGGCACAACCTGGCTGGAGTTTGCATGTTCTCCCTGTGCCTGTGTGGGTTTCCTCCGGGTACTCCGGTGTCCTCCCACACTCCAAAGACATGCTGGTAGGTTAATTGGCTCCTGTCTAAATTGGCCCTAGTATGTGTATGAATGTGAGTTAGGGACCTTAGATTGTATGCCCCTTGAGGGTTAGGGACTGATGTGAATGTACAATATATATGTAAAGTGCTGCGTAAATGGACGGCGCTATATAAGTACCTGAAATAAATAAATAAATCTCTGTGTATCACCTGAGGCCAGTCACTTCACAATGTATAGGTAACGGTTTACAACCACTTTGAATACACAGATGAAATTGTATACTTTGGAGCTGTTTTACTTGTGAAAGGATTTGTTTTTTTCCCACCCAAATTTAAGATGTACACTGAGTTTTTTTCTCTGATGAAGTTTAAGTGGTTGTAAACCTCTGAAATGAAAAATGAATTTAGCACATCCTTATATGTGATTTCTGTTACCTCTCTCATTCCACTGCTATCAACAAGAGTCACTTCTGTCAGGTTATACTGACTCCAAGGGATCCTGGGGGACAGGGAATGGTAGCTATAGCACACAACCTATGATTGACAGCCTCAGCTATTCTTGTTGCCCTATGCAATTGTGTACAGGGGGATGATTCCATTCCCTTCATTCGGGTCTTAGATTACACTCAGCTCCCTGCTCTATGTTGTGCAGTGTGTGACATCAGATTCCATCCCCTTACCTTCTCACCATCAGAAATGCTTTGAGAAACTGTACAGTTTGAATGGATGTGGAAAAGACAGGCTGCAGATAAACAGGTACAACATATGTAGGAGGATTTGTTTAATCTTTGTGTATCACCAGAGGCTAGTCACTTCAGTGGGTTAATGTAAGGTTTCAGAAACACTTTAAGTAACATGCGCAGGTCTTATTCTTTCATCAGCCTTTCACTGCACAATGGATAGAGAAGCAACAGACTCATTAACTCACATTTCCTTCACTCTGATTTTTCCTTCTGTTAGCACACAAGCACATACATATAAAAAAAATAATAGATAGGGCTCCAATATTGATTTCTAATGCCAACTCACAATTTATATGTGGTCACTGTAACTAAAAATACTAATATCCACTCAAACTCAAGAACTAGTGCCAGTGTTAAAAAAGTGGTTAATTAAAGTAGCTCCCCTAGTTTATCATAAACTACACACACAGGCACAGCAGCACAACTGACTAATACAGTATATGGTTATCAGAACACAATATACAATATATACACAGGGTGATCCATATTTATGTCCTTTTTTTTTTTTATTTTGATGTGGTAATTGAAGGAATTGGGTGAGGTATGAAGTTTCATTATTATATGACACAGTCATCCATGTCCTTTAGTACTTTCATTATGTAATTTTTTTTTTCATTTCAGATAGAGTAAGGGAGAGTTATAATCCCTGACAATTTTTTTTTTTTGCAATCTTTGTACCAGTGGGGAGAATTCCCTTCAATTCCTGTCTATGGTGTCCGTTTATGAACCAGCGGTAATAGATCGCTGCTCAGTTCTCCGGCATTCTCAGAGAACACATTTCTCCTGTGAATGCAGTTTATGAAGCAGTTCTCCAAACGAAGGGAGAACGATTTCCAAACGCTGGAGAACGGTCTACAAACTCTGGAAAACGGCTGATTTTACTATAATCTCGTGAGATTACAGTAAAAGATCAGTTTACTAAGCAGAGGTAAATTATCTCTGCTTAGTTTGTGGTCCCTCTGATTCTCCAGCTCTGGGCTGGAGAATCTGGAGGGAGAACACAGATCTCCAGCGAAGGGCTGACATGATCTCCTGAGTGTCATAAACTGTGAATGACCAGAGAATAGCTAAGATCTGTTGAATCGCAGCTATTCTCAGTGTCATAAACTGACACCTATGTCCAAAATAGGAAGTGAGAGAAAATCTCTCCAAAGTGAGGGAATCCCTGGTTGTCATCAGTGTCACCAGAACCGGTATTCTCATTGGAAGATTTTCCCTCTATTCCTGTTCCTATGTCAATCCAAATGTTGTCCTTTTCTTTTACGTTCACTTTCGATAATAATGGTAAGCAGGACATATAGAGGGGCTGGATCTCCTTAAGGGCGGCAAAGGCAGAAATCTAGCCAAAACTCATAGAAAAAAGTTGCCCCTTTAGCTATACTTTAAGGATTGTCTTGCATAATCTACCCATAGGTTTATGTCTTCCATTTTTTAAATTTCAATGTAACACTTTTAACATTTCTTGCAAACAATGGTTTATCTGTGTCAGTGCTGTTTTAATTTACTCCTCCACCCCAAGAAATTGTGCCGGTGACATTCACCAAAGTCAGTATGGATCACCCATTGTTATGTAAATATATGGAAGTGTTATTTCCTCCTTCAGGATCTACTCTTTCTTCTGACAATTCCATTAGTTTTGACATTCTTACCATTACTATGCTTCCTTGGTGTCTAGGGAACAGTTTTTACTTTTTCCTCTTTTTTATACATTTATATTTTATATATTTATGTAATATTTTGTCACTTTAAATGAAATCTATTATCCTATTTTTATTATATATGGTGAGCAGTTCACATCCAATATAGTGGAAACAGTACTGTGAACACAACATTTTTTTCGTACGTTTTGTTAATATTATTATCATGTTCTCATTATTTATACTTGTTATGCTATATGTGAAAAAGCACAACACAATTTTGCCTCACTCCTATTTCAACATAATTATTTAAATGACTGGCACCTCTGAGAAGCAGTGGAAGTCACTTGAGATACTTCAGGTTATACACAATAAGGGAATAAAATGTGACCTCATACGATATGTGCTCCAATTCAAGCTGAACTCCAGTCAAAAATAAATAAGAAAATATCAGACCAAGTTCGTGTGTTCTACCTTATTTTAATAGTCACAAGTATCCTTCTTGTTCATTTTGTGTCAACTGTCTTCCTTGAAATAATGGTAAGGACACTCATCTATCATATGGTTGACTATAAAGAAAATGTACTCCTGGAGTTCTGCTTCTATATCCACCTCTCCTACCCATCTAGTTGATTGCATAGTGAAGGCGCAGTTGCAGATTAATGTGGTCTCCCCGCATCCCCCCTTCTCCAAGTTAGTCTACATAGGAATTAGTCTTTGCAATGAATAAATAAATAAAATAATCAATGTGCGCTATCAAACTTGTGAATGAGCTAATAAATTAGAGCCGCTGCAATAACACTTAAAAGGTGATCCCACACTTAAAACATAAAAACATACATAAATAGTGTTGTGCTAACACATATAAACATAATAGTCCATAAACAGATTCAAAATGTGATAGTTCAATCAAAATATGAAATATTAATATAAAGTGCTTGAATGGTGAAATTCAATATAGTGCTTGAATGGTGAAAAATCAATATGATGTGCTCCGGATAAATGAAGTCTATTTAAAAAAACACAGTGCTCCACCTTGACTTAGTGTTCCTCCACCTAAAAATATATATGGATGGCCGCTCACCTCCTACCGTGGACCCATAAATTAATACAGGTCAACCAAGCATGGTAATTCCAAAAAGATGATCTAGATGGAAGCAGAGAGCTCAATGACAGTATAATGGGGACTCTTCTCAGCTTAGCTCCACATATAGAAAAAACAGAGGACATCTCCCATAGTGTAATACTGTTTTAATTTCACATAAAAAAGTTCCAGAGTGTCACTCACATGATAGAAGCAGTAACAGATCGATTTGTAATTTAAAACTTCTGCTCCGTAAAAATCTGGCAATGACGTCACTAGGCTCCACCCCACGCATTACGCCACCAACCACGTGGCTTCATCAGGGTAAAAAAAGATTTACTGACAGCAAAATCCAAAGGACACTATTCTGTACTCCTACTTCTGGACCTCTCAGCTGCCTTTGATACAGTTGACCACCCCCTCCTCCTCAAAAAACTTTACTCTCTTGGTATCTGTGACTGTAGTCTTCATTGGGTCTCATCCTACCTATGCCACCACACCTTCAGTGTCACTTACAATTCTACTTCCTCCTCTCCTCTTTCTTTTTCTGTTGGGGTCCCACAAGGTTCTTGGACCTCGCCTAATCTCAATCTACACTTCCTCCCTGGGTCAGCTGGTAGCCTCCCATGGCTTTTAATATCATTTCTATGCTGACAACAACCAAATCTATCATGCAACCCCTCAGCTCACAACAACAGTCTCCTCACGTATCACTAACTTACTGACCAACATATCAGCCTGGATTTCACACCACTTCGTCAAACTGAATCTATCCAAAACTGAGCTCATAATATATCCTTCCCCACATGCCCCTTCCCCTGACTTCTCTGTCAAGATCAATGGCACAACCAGCAATCTGTCCCCACATGCCAGGGTGCTAGGTGTACTCCTGGACTCTGAATCCTCCTTTCGGCCCCACGTCAAATGACTTTCCAGAGCTTACCTCCGCAACATCTCCAAAATATGCCCCTTACAAACCAATGACACCACAAAGCTCCTAATTCACTCCCAGGCTATCTCTCACCTCAACTACTGCAACTCTCTCCTCATTGGCTTGCCTTTACATAGGCTATTCCCCTCCAGTCCATCATGAATGCTGCCTCTAGACTCATTTACCTTACCAACTGTTCAGTGTCTGCTACTCCTCTCTGCCATTGCCTCCATTGGCTGCCATTCAGCCAACAAATTAAATTCAAAATACTAACAACAACTTAAAAAGCCATCAACAACTCAGCCCCCAGCTATATCACTAACCTACTCTCAAAATACCAACCAAATCATACTCTTCTTTCCTCCCAAGACCTCCTAGTTTCCTTGTCACCTCCTCCCATGCTCACATGTAGGATTTCTCCTGAGCATCTCCCATCCGATGGAATTCCCTACCCCAATCAGTCTGACTATCTCCAATCCTGTCCACTTTTAGGCGATCTCTGAAAACATTTTTTTCTTCAGAGAAGCCTATCCTGTCTCCACCTAACAACTGTACATACATTTTCTCCATCGACTCATCCCCCACAGTTATTACCTTTTGTATCACTTGACCCTCCCCTTTTAAATTGTAAGCTCTAATGAGCAGGGCCCTCTGATTCGTCCTGTTTTCAATTGTATTGTAACTTTACTGTTTGCCCTCATATTGTAAAGAGCTGCACAATCTGTTGTGTTGCTGTATGAATAATGTAAACCCTCACCTTGTAAAGCAACCCATTCAGTTTAAAATAGAAATGAAAGGCAAAATATTTGTGTGAAGATAGAAAAAAAATTATAAATACCCTTTTACCCTTTTTTTAAGTTATTACATACCCTCTGTTCTCAGCTGCATAGAGAGATGGGGGAGGAGAAGCTGCAATACACTGATCTTCCCAGTGAAAAGCTGTGTGGGGGTGGGGGTGGGAGTGGGGGCAAGTTGCTGCCAGGACACGTCTGATCATTGGAGGAGAGCAGGATGAGTTCCCAGAACAGCTAGAAAACTAACCATGCTTTGCTCTCATGCCTAGTTTGGTGAGTTTTAAATATGAAAGCAGAGGGACTGGCAGGAACATCAGGGATTTCACACAAAGGAAGCAATACAAAGAGAACAGGATACTTTTTTCATATAAGTCCACGGTATGGCAGACATGTATCATATATATAAAATGTTGGGTTTACATTTTTATTTAAGCATGTTGTCAAGGAAAAAATGCTTTCCAATTGAGATTAATTTGTAATGTGTCTGAGATGCATTCCCATAGACCTGTCTTGAAATATAAAAAGTACAAGAATGTGATACATAGTCAAAGCAACAAAAAAGCAAGTGCACACTGCTCCATATTGTCAATTTAAAAATTAATTTTGTGTTCCAGGTTTATCAAAATGTTTCACAAGTACATGTCAGAAGTAACACTGGCAGCTGCCCAGATCCCTTTGAAACTAGCAAAAAAGAACAAAGGTTCACATGGGCATTGACAATATGTTGAACAATACAAAAGGTCATCAACACTCTTTCAACCAAGCGGACAATAAAAAAAAAACAAACAAAAAAAACCCCGTTTCATCCACATAAATTATAAGCAGAGGTTTTGTTGCTTATGTTTGCAAATACATGTTGAATCCAAATGCCACAGCAAGGCATCTCTTAAAAGTGTGGTCCCCATCTCACAAATATGGAGCAAATAAAACAACCCATAAACTAACAACAGATTCACCTTGAGGCAGCCCTCCTAAGGGTTAAGACACAAACATCTTTCTACTTACAGTACAAGATCTTAGCTGACATCACTGTGCAAAAAGACTCAGAATCCAGCTTTACAGGAGATTATAGGAAGCTAATATAAACGCAGATTTGGTTGTGTTCATGTTTTATTTATTATCAGTAGTCACAATGCTACTATTAATTTTAAAACATACATTGTCAAATTATAGGATTTTTTTGTAAGTAATTATTTAAACTTCAACTTTTATTTTTTTCACACAGGCATTCATTAAGAATGCTGAAAGGATGTGAAGCAACTAAAGGGCACACTTTTCTAGGATAGATAGATAGATAGATAGATAGATAGATAGATAGATAGATAGATAGATGGATAGATAAACAACCAGGCCCTCAGACTGAAAAACTTATGTGTAAAAGATTTGTTATCTCTGTTTTACTAAAACATTTTACCAGTTATGTAACAATAATAAAAAAAAAATCAGAAAAAATTTGTCATGAGGATTAAAGGAAACCTTTGGAATGGAACATATTGGAGGCTACCATTGCTGACATATTCCTTAAAAAATACCAGTTGTTTGGCTGTCTTGTTATTCTAATGACTTCAATACTTTCTGAGTCACTGACCTGGAACTAGAACCACACAAGAGGTTCATTCTTCCTTCTAATCTGCAGGTAAATGTCTTCATAGACAGTAATGAAGCTACAGACAGGCTGCCTAGTTTTTTTTATTTTTAGTCAGAAATGGAAGCCCCTGTGATTTTCAAGAACAGGTTTCATTGAAATGTGTTGATAAAAAAATACACCTTTCTTTTTTCAAGTTTTCCCAATTAAATTACAATGTGAAAATCAGCACTTGGAATATACCAAAAACCTAAAATTGTCCCCAAAAAGAGTATTACCCCAGCTGCCGAAGGAAGACATTGTTTTTGCACTAGACCCTCTTGGTGACTTTGTCAACCACTGTTTCCTATCATCTCTTTATTCTGCTAAACTGGAAACATTTAGAAATTCCATGTTCCCAGATCTTCACTGAAAATGTAAAATTTATTCTCCCTCAAAAACCTAGCAATGTTGAATAATATAATTGGGAATAATTATTCTTATTCCCAGGGCTAGACTATCCCCATGCTTAGCAGATAGTGAGAGCCCTCTTTTATCACACTTAAATCTTAAAGTGTTAAATCACACTTGTGCTCAACTACAATCCAGTCTCACTCTCTCCTCTTCCCTCCACTGCTTGTCACGCCTTCTGTGAAATAATTCCTTAATGGACTATACCACCAACAATCTTCTACCACCAAGTGTACCCTCATGCAATGGACCCTCAACAGAACTTTGTGACCACAATCGGTCTAGCATGCACACAATCTTCACTCTCCTCTTCTCCACTACCTTCACTAGAATACATGTTTTTCACTTACAAATACTACACTATTAGAAGCTTTGTTATATGAGGTAAATTGGTGACTGTGGAGAAGGTAGCAGAGAAGAGGAGAGTGAAGACTGGGTGCACTCTAGATCAATTGCGGTGGAAGGGCTCTGGTGAGGGTCCATTACATGAGAGGACACCTAGTGATGAAAGATTATATATATAAAAATGCAGCACTATTTGATGTTGTTATGCTATATGCAATTAGATGCAAATGGATATATGAAATAAAATAAATTATATCAAATCACAGTCCACAAGAAAAAGTGCTCGTTGATTCCCAGTGCAGATGGTAGGAATGCACACTAACCAGAAGCGTATTGGTAATACGCATATGTGTAAAATATCCTGAAGATCCCCTCTCTTTTTTGGTCTGGTCATGGGCAGAAGTTGGAAAATATGAAGATGAAGTGCCCTCGTGTGAAGAAGATGAGGTCCGACAGGTCAGAGGAATCTTTATCAAGATGTAGTCCCCCTTCTCCCAGGAGCTGGTACAGAGATCACTCTGGGGCTGCAAAAATTGAAAAGGCTTTTCGCAGGAGACAGAAGGAGGAACTCATAGTGTAGTAGATAATATACTTTATTTTGAAAAGCAAGGATATGTATCCAAAACCGCAGTGGTGCCAAATCTGAATGAACAAAAGGACCCTTTAAATATAAAGATGGCCGCCAGGCCTCCACGTGGCACCGGCGGCGTAGTGTCAAGGCGTCCTAGGCTCCAACTGACGCGTTTCGTGCGCACGCACTTCTTCAGAGGTAGAGCTGAGGATGAAAGATTGTTTGTGGTATAGTCCATTGAGGAATTATTGCACAGAAGAGAAGTGACAAGCAGTGCAGGGAAGAGAAGAGAGTGAGAAGGGATTGTTGTTGAGCACAAGTGTGATTTAATCCATTATACAAAAGGGGTGTCACTATCTGGTGAGCATGTAAGATATTGGTGAGAAGATCACTTAAAGAGGATTGTCTATTAAGGAACTTTGCACATAGGGATATTCTAGCACTGGGAATAAGGTCTATTATTATATATTATATTATTCCCAAATATATTATTGGACTTTGTTTTTAGTGGGAAAATACATTTTACATTTTCAGTAAAGAACTTAGAAATTCTACATTTTACCAGTTTAGCAAAATAAATAGATGATAAGAAACAGTGGCTGACGAAGTCACCAAGGGGCTCCTGTGCAAAAACAATTTCTTCTTTAGTTAAAATCAATGGCCAGTCATAACTTTGCAGTCCGACTGTTTGACAAAAAGAGCCTGTCTACCTTCTGATTGCATCCATGATCAATCAGTCTTGAGGATATATTTAATCACTTTCAACCAATTTTTTAATGTTATATAAAATAAGAAATGATTGGACTGGCTATAAAAATTGTATCCACTTTCAAGATGATTAGTGTTTATAGAAATGCAGGAAAAAACACAGTAGAAAGTTGTTCAACTCTTTTTCTTAAAGCAAGCCAAAAAAAAACTTAATGACATAATAATTTTTAATAAAAACATTGTAGTTTTAATTCTAATCCCAACTGTTGATGGATCAGGTCAGACAAAACAAGAAATATGTGTAGCATATTGAAAGCAAACTATTTTGTATGCTAACAATTCTTATCTGAATCTAAATTAAATTAATTTAATTTAAAAAATGATATTTGTGCAGTCAGTAATACAGGCCATTGAATGGCTTCACACCATTGTACATACTGGTAATATGCTACCCATGATTAGCATAATACTGAGTGTGACTGCAACCAATTCATCTCTTTTCTGTCAGAGGAACATTCCTTTGGGGGCAATTGGTTGCCACATGTGTCTCTGTCTTATTAAATTTGTTGACGTACAAGATGAAAAACATAATTCAATTCCATTGTTGCCCAAGCCAGTCCTTAGGGACTAATAACAGCATTAGTGTTCTATAGTTTTTAACAGACTATTTGGTGACATATTGAACTTCTTTCCAAAGGAATCCATCACACTCATTTTGTTGTAGGTACTGCTGTAAAATTCAGGTTTTTTTTGCTTCACATTAGCATTTTTTTTCTGTTTTCCAGGTTGGTATGATCTGTTAATTTATACATAGTGTCAGTTCACCAGAAAGTGCTTATATGTAGAGCTTGATAGGCTGATCTGTCCGTGAATTTGTATACACCAACAGCAAGATTTCCATGCCATAATTCCTAAATCTAAAGAAAAGTCTGGCTGGAAGTGGGGCCAGATGTAAGAAAATTCTAGGGTACTGATGACCTGTAGGTCTTGAAGTGTTAGTATAGCTGCTAGGTTCCTCTTAAACCAGGTTACCCTGAGGAAACTTGGATGAAGATTTGAAGTATTAGATTAGGTGCAAATGATCAAATTTTATAGTGAATGCATGCTGTTTAGAAACATATAGTGCCACATTCCTAAATGATGTACAAAAAGAAGAAATATTGGATGGGATTTTAATGGCACCACAATCCAATAATTTTAAAATAAATTAAAATGTTGTTATACAAAAAGCATTGAAAAATGGAGCAAAGCCACAAAAATGTCCACATATAGCAAGTAAAATCAAATCACAAATGTCTAGATCATCAATCCATGTAAAAGGTACTTCCCTTTTATGTGGTTTGATGAATTTGACATTTGTCATGTGATTTTACTTGGTATTAGTAGACATTTTTGTGACCCTGGTCAGTTTTTTTTATGATTTTTGTATAATAAATATTTTTTATTTTTTTTAATTATTGAATTGTGGTGCCATTAAAATCCTACCCAGTAATTCTTTTGTTAGGTGCAAATTATCATGTTTTATCATTAGTTTATAACTAACAAGTTTCAAATTTAATAGACTTCCCCTCCTTCAGAGCTAAAAGTTGTAAAATAATGGGTAGATAATATATATTGAATTATGGCATATGTATATATAAGATGAATATGAATGTATGAAGATTATTTAAAAAAAGCCTGTTAGCCTAAGTGGAACACAACAATTATTATCTGTGATGCCAATGGATAAAATGTATAGTTAAAGATACTCATATTCAACTATCTGTCCTATTCAAATTTTTTTGCATTCTATTTATCCTTCACTTCAAATAATTTCTGAATGTGTCTAGTTTTTAGTCCAATACAGAGGGTCAGTCGTAGGCTATATTTCTTTTTTCAGGGCAGTGTATCACCTATACCAGGTATAAAAATGGAATTGTTCTCTTTTCTTTGCCACAGAACTAAATTACTTAATTACCTTGGAGCTTTTGAAAGGTACAATTGCTGGGAGCAGCCCACCTTCTTTCTATAGTATATGGCTAAAAGCGTGTGGGATTCTAACCATCACACCTATTTGAACTTGTAGAACATCCCATTCCAAAATCATATTAATTAATATCCCCCCCCCTCCCCCCCCACACACACAAGTTCCTTTAAATTATAACATCCTGTACTATTCTGTGAAAGTTTTCTATAGGGTTTTGGAGTATGTTTTGGGAATCTGTGTTTATTCACTAAAAAGAATATTTGTGAGGTCCAGTAGTGAGGTTGGAGAACAAGACACACAAAAGGGTATCAATTCATTCCAAAAGTGATCAGTAGGGCTGGGTCCAGGGCTCTGTGAAGACCACTTGCATGCTATCTTTCCAAACTTGATAAAAATTGTTTTGGGACCTGACTTTGTGTACATGTTTGAACAACTAAAGGCCTTAAGTAAATATAAGCAGAAAGAACACTATTGCCTAAAATGTATTTCTATGCTATAGAATTAACAGAATTTCACTGAAATCACCTGATTTTAATAACTTCTTTTTGGCCATATAATGTAGGTGTAATAGTTTGGTGTCCACAAACATGTGCCCCTAAAACGCATTTTTCAGAGAGACAGAAAAGTTTCATTGCTCATAATTCTGTGGAAAAAGGCTGCAAGTCACTCAGCGGAACATGAGAAAACTTGAATCTGATTATATAAAAGATTAATCACATGGTACGTTGATCGATTTTTTTGATATATGCACAGACACAGTGTTTTTGAATATTGTTAGCAAATTATTGATTTTCTTTTTAACATGTAGCCTGGAGTTGCTCTTTAAAAAAGTGGGGAAAGGTGGATGAGTGCATGCACAATGACCTATTTTTTGCTCTTAGGGACATTGGCTTCCATTAAACCTGGGAAGATAAAGCTACTTTTGTGTGAGCAATTTTAACCAAACTGTATACTTAACATGAAAGGAGATTATGCTAATGAAAACATGGTTCTTTTGAAACTTTCATCTTTTAAGGGTTATCAAATATTCAAGACAAAGTGCTATATGAATTACGTTAAGACTATCAAATCAGTATTTAAAGTATGAAAAAAAAAACAAGTGAAACTAGCCTTGAAATATTAACAAGCATTTTCCACTTAAAATCAAAGACGGCTATATTTAAATTTGTCTTTGTCTGCTTCTGGACATAAAGATAATTTATTGTAGCTATGTGTGCCAGAGAGAAAAAAAACAGCTGTGCCCCAATCCCAGAAAACCTTATGATTCATACAGAACTTAATATTATATTTGTAATATAGGTAATGTCTGAACAGTATATTTTATTAAAGCGAGTTCTATACAAAAGTTGAATGCCAGTTGTGTCATGAACTGGCTCAGTACATATCTTAGAAACTTCAGTGGGAAATTAACTCCACCAGAATCCCCAGTTCCCAAGACTGCCATGGTTATAACAATGTCTGATGCTATCACTTCCTCCAGTGGATATAGGTAACAATATAGAATAAAATAATACGTTCATGCCCCTATGTCAGGATGCTTGATATTTCAGGCCCTCATAATGTTTGCCCATTTGTTTTGAATAAATATCAAACCTGCTCATACAGTGGGTTTATTCAGAGAAACTGGACTTGGGATAAAAATGAGAAAAAAATACTTATTTCATTTCATCTCATTTCACTGGCATGGCTAATGAAGCTACCTGTACAAGCCCAAAGGAATTGAGTTCTTCCTGGGGAACTGTAATTTTTTTGCCATAACTATTTGGAGTTCTCAGAAGTTCTAATTATTCCTTACTATACTAAAATAGGTGTTTTTATTGTAGATTTTAATTTGTTAATCTTTCTTGTTATTCCACCCTTGGGCCAGGAAACAAGCTGGTCAGGAGGAGAAAGGAACAGAGACAGGAATAAAAAAAATGTCAAAAAGTCTAGTTATTCTCCACTTTATCATCAAGTAAAAAATTGGAGTTGGTCTTTAAGGTAATAAATATGCGAATAGAATATTAACATTTAAATATTCTTTTTTTGCTAACGATGAAAACCTTAAAAAGAAAACACTCCTATTACAGTGGATGGCTAGTGATAAAATGTGCCTGTGAGCACTGAGATTTGTATTTACTTTTATTTTTAATTTAATATTTATTAACAGAGATACCAATGTGTACAAAAATATAACTAGAGACAAAATTGAAGGGTAATAGGATTTCCAAGAATGTAACTGCCAATACAAATCAATTTTACAGTGCGATTATGAAAAAAAAAATTTTTTATAATTCCTAGCAGAAATATTTGTAATGTGTCCTTTATTATTTTATTATTTTTAGCAATTATTGCTTCTGTCAACCAAAAATTTGCATTTCTTGTATCAGCAGCCAAGTGTTATGAAGTATAAATATTACCATGTAATAGAAAATGAAAAATAATGTATCAAACGATAATAAATGTGTGTGCTAAGCATACTATACAGTTTGTGTATCTTGTAAGTATGCTAAAAAAATTACTTTCAGATATTTATGCATTATTATTGGTCTATGAATGATAATAATGCATCACAATGAAATATGGATGGTGAGTGCAACAGTGCAACTTTAAAAGCATAAAGCAGTACTGCATAAATTGTTGGTACTTTATTTCTTATTATTAATAATAATAATAATAATAATAATAATAACTTACCATTGTCAGTTTTTTGTAATACATTCTAAGATTTACGCAACCCTGCCACACAGCACAACAAGCCTTGATAGTATGGGGAAACTACAGTACAAACTGAATTATTCATGTATGTTTAGTGCCCCCTCATGGCCGGAGGCCAAACTAGTTCACTGGGCCCTACATAGGGAAGGATGACACCTGTCCCGACACTGACTACAGAGACATTTTAAGAGAAATAGAACTGAATGCTGATTCTCTCCAGAGCTCTTTACACACTTTACACTTTACTATCTTCAGCTCGAAATCTAGGAAGCAAGCAACCAGAAATGCTTTGTGAGGCCTCGCTTACCGTTGTTTTAGGCCAGGTCCCTAGTAGATTTCTGTTCTGCAACAAACCCTAAGATAGGTACCCAAACACTTATTGAGAAGATGCATCACGTGCCCAATCACCCGACCTTTGGAAGCTCCATCACTTGACACAACACATTCCCTCTCCTGAGCTGGCTACTACTGCTTACTATTACTCCATTCACTTTGCAACCCGAATATTCACTTGATCTCCCAAATATTAGGAGAATCATACCAGACACTCCAGAACTCACTTTACTGATGTGAAGCATTTGTACATACAGTTCTCCATATGTTCCTTAACCCCTGGCCCTCGATAAGGTTTAACCCTCTTCATGACCAAGCCATTTTTTGCACTACTTTAACTGATATACAATTGCTCGGTCATGCAACACTGTACACAAATGACATTTATATCACATTTTTACACAAATACAGCTTTCGTTTGGTGGTATTTGATCATCACTGGGTTTTTTTTTTTTTGCTCTATAATGGTATAAAACATATCCAATAAAAATAAAATGTCTTTATACATTTAGGCCAAAATGTATTCTGCTACATGTCTTTGGTAAAATAAGTGTATATTAATTGGTTTGTGTGATCATTATAGAGTCTACAAACTATGATATATATATATATATATATATATATATATATTCTGTATATATATACAGTATATATACTGTATTTTCTATTTTTTTTTAAATACTAGTAATAATAATGGCAGCAATCAGTGGCTTATAGCAGGGACTGGAATAGTACAGTGTACATTCTGACACTAACTGACACTGGGTGGAACTGACTAACTGCCACCGACATCTTCAGAGACACTAATACAGCGATCAGTGCTAAAAAAGAGCACTGTACTAATGGCAGGAATGGGTTAACATCTGGGGCGATCAAAGGATTAACTGTGTGTTAGGGAGTGATTTAACTTTGTATTAAGGGATGTGCTGGTTTTTATCTGCCTGCTTTGCAGAGAGATAAAAAATAGCACATCCCTGCTGACAGGAGAGAGTGTTGTTCACACTCACAGATCTCTCTCCTGTCAGCTGCTCCGTAGATCGCCAAGTCCTGGCCATGAATCCCGGTGAGTGACATCTACAGGAGCCAATGGCAGCATGGAAAGGCAGAATCAATATACTGTTTTATATATATATATATATATATATATATATATATATATATATGGGATTATGCACAGAACAGCCAATCAGTAGCAGTAAAACTGTTATAGGGCAGATGGTTTGTTGGTTTTTTTTGGATGAAGCTAGGGAGGATTACAACCCCTGTCAGTTTGTTTTTCCATCTGCATCCCATTGGGGAGATTTACCCTCACTTTCTGTCCCATAGCCAAAACAGGAAGTGAGAGAAAATCCCTGAAAGTTAAGGGAACTCCTTGAGGACCCCCTTGAGGACCCCGAGGGCATAAGAATTAGTGTCCCCATTGGAAGATTTCCCCTCTATCAACCCAAAACTGGGGTTTTCTTTTACTTTCACTATCGATGATTTTAGTAAATAGGATAAATAGAGAGAGCAAATCTCCCTAATGGGAGCAGAGGTAGCAATAAAAACCTAATAGGTGTTCTAATCAAACTCCACTCTGTCCAAAACTAAAAAAAAAGTTTTCCCTTTAGTTATACTTTAAGAATACAGATGTAATATCCACAAAATGGCATCAGCCATTCTCCTTTTTTTTCAGATAACTGCTGTGGCTGTTGGGCTCATACCTGTTTCCCATCCGGTGAATAGTAGCGATTTAGTCCTTTGCCCTGTATCAGCGTCCTGCTCCAGGGTGACCCTACTCTTAGTGCATCAACTACATCTCCACGTGTATGGCAACCTTCATGCTTTCCCTGGAAAGCCCAAGGCTTGACCTCCTTTTGCATATATCCTTTCTTAACAGGAAGTGTCACATGCAGGGAAAGACAAACCACAGCAAACCATTAACCCCTACAACACCACAATCTTTGTAGTACAAAGCAGAGTTAATAAATAGGCACCTGCCTACAACCTGATTTTCTTTACTGCAGTTACATAACATAGCTATGTGGTGTCCCTCCTCCAGCTTGTGAAGGATCAGTAAAGGAGAAAAGGCAGACTAATGAGCTAATCTCTCTGTCACTCTGCTTTCTTTTTCTATCAGTATGTACCTTTAGCACATGAACACTGTAGGACAACTGATTGGCTAATTGTGCTGCTTCTGCCTTTGCCAGTTTAGGCTCTCCTTTAAAGGGAATTGGAAGATATTGTTATCAAGTCTAATCTGGGTACTTGAACTAGTTGGTTTTAAAGAATAAATGTAATCTTTGAATCTGAGACATGGCACTGTTATACCTATTTGGTGTGACCATTAGCCACCCGATGGTAGCCCATTTTCCTTTTTTGCCAATTTGCCAGTTGGTTTTAAACATACACTCAATTTTTTTAAAACAAACACATGTCTGCCAGAATTACAGTTTTTTTCTATGCACCTTAAGTTCAACTTTTTATACTCCCAATAATAATATCTTTTACTAAGGCAAAAGCAATAACCTGCCATAAGGTCCATGGAAAAACAATTATTTTGCAATGCATTCTAAGCAGGATGGTGGCCTAGCCAATCAGTGCCATTGTGGGAAGTTTTAAAATCACGCTGGTTGAATTGAGATAACCTTTTAGAAGGATGCAGCAGGAGATGTAAAAGCAGCATATGACAGAAAGTGCCTGGGAAAGGACTGGATAAATTTCCCCACGTTCTCCCCCAGGCAAAGTATGTGGAGCAGATAAATATTTAAGTCGGCTCTGACTCCAATTCTGCATAGAGAGTGAAGGGCACACCAACTGTTTTTCCTATCTAATAGGACAGATCTGACTGTCTATCAAGTTTCCCAGTAAAATATTAATTGAAAAAGAGAGGTGTTAATTTTCTTTCTCAAGAATACTATTAAGAAAAGAGAGATCAAATCTTAAATCTGCAGCTTTCAATAAAATTATGTCTTGTGATCTTGCTCCATGTTATTATTATTATACAGGATTTATATAGCGCCAACAGTTTGCTCAGCACTTTACAATACAACGGGAGACAATACAGCAACAATACAGTTCAATACAAGAGGGTAAGGAGGGTCCTGCTCCTTGGAGCTTACAATCTAAGAGAACTTCCTATTATTGGAGGACAACTCTGTCCCTTTCCCCTAATTGTCCCACTACATTATCACCTCGTCACATGGGCTTCCAACAAAGATCTGAAGCCTTCTTATTTGCACCACCTTTGTGCATACGCGATGGGAAAACCTGCACACGTGCAAATGTTTCCAAAGTCTTTGCCGAGTCTCAAAGACTGGCCATAATCCTTCAGCACATCTGCACTTGTGCGGAATTGAGTGCATGTCCTTCTTATCTAGACAAAAAGGAGGGAGTGCTCCCCTGCAGTATAACACGTCAAAAGCACATAAAGAAAATATCCAATTGTGGGAGAGGGTGGGGCTGGAGTCATGTGCAAAAGATTTGTTTTTTTGAGGTTAATGTCCTCTTTAAATTAAATAGGTACAATACAATTATTTAATAATATCCATATATATATATATATATATATATTTTTTTTTTTTTTTCTTACTACCAAACCTGGCTGGAGTGGTAAAATGGTGGGAAGGCATCAAATTTACACTAGGCCCTAAAATTGTATACTCTGACAAAGATTAGCTGATACTGAATAATGCTGTTGAGCTACTGAGAACTTAGCTGGAGAATTGAGTTTAAATGATAATTCCATGCACTGCTGCCTTCTGCTGCCAACAGTTATCCATGCCAGTGGTCCCTTGTAGTGTACTGGCTACATTAACAGCTCTTCTGTTGCCTGTCTTTGATTTAAATATACTTCATGTGAGGATCACTTACAGTGTTATCCCAACTGTCATTGCCAGGTGTCACAAAGAGTTGCTTGAGGGCCCAATAAAAACTTTGCTATGAGATCCCATGAACTGTAGATATATCTCAGTGGGGGACTTTACCAATGCAATTGCACAGCAAGACAATGCTAAACAGTATAGTGAGACACATTATGAGACAAATTCAGTAAAGCGTGATTTATAAATTTCCTCCCTTTGTATCATTCTAACATCATACAACCTGCTTCTGACCATTTCTTGATTATGTGTCTATTTAGGATACAAGTCTACCTCATCTACAGTAGATCTCTTGGAAAAATGCTGCCCAGGATTCCTGGTGCAGTGTTTCCAAATGTACAAAACTGCACAAAAATTGTTACATATACTTTCCCAAATGAAAGGCTGTCTGATTTGTGTCTTACTGTACTTCATCACTAATTAGATTGATAAATGTCCTTTCCCCACTCGTAACCTAAAGACTTAGAAAAAAAGGTAAATATATATAAAATGGTGTAGCACTAGAAAATTCCACTATACATAAATAAATGTGCATATATGGAGCCTAAACACTAGGTATAAATAACCTATAAATAGAGATATATATATAAATATACTCTCAGACAGCACACAGATAAAAATGCATAAAAAACAATCCCCTTGTGCATCCCCATATGGGGAAGACAACACGTGACTTAATACTTGTATAGTGGTTACACACAAGATCGTGCAAATATAACACACTAAAATAAGTGATATTAGTGAATAATATGCAGTCCACTTCAAGCAAAAAACTGTGAGCCTTTGAAAACTGTGAGAGTGCCACTGGTGCCACAATCCTATAATGGTCTGAGTGCCTCCTCACCACCCCGCACTGACCACAAGGGCCAATATGCCTTGTTTCATATAGGATGTATCCCTCAGGAGCCAACCGGTCTACAGGGCCACAGTTGATGCCCCCGCGTACTGCGTACCCCTGACGACATTTCCGGTACGCGGTGACGTCACTTCCGACGTACGCACCATATTGGGACTCAGATATACCCACAACATAAGGATACCATGAGGATGTATATCATGCGTTAAATCATCTGTGGATATGTGAGTGGGCATTTTAAATATCATTTTTTTCAATAAACATTACTGTATTACGCTATGGGAGATCTCTGTTTGTGTCTCTGAGCATCATCTGGTGGTAAGGAATCACCATCATACAGCGGCTGGAGGTGTTCTTTTGGATGACAGCGTTTTGATGTGGCATCAACTGTGGCCCTGTAGACTGGTTGGCTCCTGAGGGATACATCCTATATAAAACAAGGCATATTGGCCCTTGTGGTCAGTGCGGGGAGGTGAGGAGGCACTCAGACCATTATAGGATTGTGGCACCAGTGGCACTCTCACGGTTTTCAAAGGCTCACAGTTTTTTGCTTGAAATGGACTGCATATTATTCACTAATATCACTTATTTTAGTGTGTTATATTTGCACGATCTTGTGTGTAACCACTAACAAGTATTAAGTCACGTGTTGTCTTTCCCATATGGGGATGCACAAGGGGATTGTTTTTTATGCATGTTTATCTGTGTGCTGTCTGAGAGTATATTTATATATATATATCTCTATTTATAGGTTATTTATACCTAGTGTTTAGGCTCCATATATGCACATTTATTTATGTATAGTGGAATTTTCTAGCACTACACCATTTTATATATATTTTTCTTTATGCACTTTTGGTAAAAAGGAGGGTGTTGGCAGCTTGAGGTTTTTTATTCATCTGAAGCGCAGGAGGTTTTAATATATTTAGGAAAAAAGGTATTACTGCTTTCTAACAGACACATATTAATCTTCAATATCCAGATTTTAGAAAGTCCAATAGTTCTTTTTAATGCAATGGGGTTGATTTACTACAGCAATAAAGTATGTGAGTGTTTACACTCAATGGATGGGATGAAGCTCTGTACACATTTATCATCCATTCATGGGCAAGGAAAAATCCATTTTTTTTTTATATCTTGTGCACATGATTGGGTATTCAGTGAACACAGCTTCGCCGTATTTATTGTGCTACTTGAACATACACTTTGCAAAATTACCATTCACTTTTTTAAGTAAACACCATATTTCCCTTTTAGGAAATCAACTTAAATGTATTGAAATATAAACAAATAGCTGATATTTTTCACCACAAACTTGAATTTACATTCCATAAGCCCATAGAAAAAAAATATATATTACCTTATACCTATCTTGGCACTAAACATAGAGCAATAGACTACACATAAATGGGACATTAATATCTAACATCATAAATTGTACAAGTATGGGGAGTATGACATGCATGGTTGTTAGCACTTAAAAACTTTCTTTATGTTTTTCTTTACACCTCCCTTTATTTTGCCAATGCTATTATGCTGCAATGTGTTTAAATGATCTGTCAGCACCAGTAATATTAAGTGCAATGAGGTGTCAGTCTGTGGTTCAATGTTATCATATGAATGACTTGGGGCAGAATTGATTCACTACCCTCAATACACTATGATATGATTTTTCAAAATGTTTGACAATTAAATTCATGTTAATAGGCTTGCATGAGCTTATTGTTGGGCCATCCTGGAGGCAAGAATGTAAAGAAAACATTTGTATCTATTTCATTTGTTGATTAATTTAAGCTGACACTGGAACACAGATACTGCATATTCCAAACAGTGTAAATTGTAAGTACATTACAGGATTTTTTTATCACAGAGGATAGGTGAAGCAATGCAGAATAAAGACTTTGTATGCAAAGGTTTCTTCAGTTTGGGGAAACCTGCATTCAAATGTATATTGGTTTTAGAGCAAGTTACCCATTCATGTCTACACTTATCATAGCTGATGCTATACTCTTAAAACTAAACTGCAGGAAAATATAAAGGATGCAATGGGTTAAGTTTTTCTAAAATTGGTGCACTCAGAATTTGGTGGAGCTGTGCATGGAAGCCAATCGGCTTCTAACTTTAGCTTGTTCAATTAAGCTTTGGCAATAAAACCTGGAAGCTGATTGGTTTCTATGCAGAGTTGCACCAGATTTTACACTCTCCGGTTTTACTAAATAACCTCCAATGAATGCATCTCTGTATTGACTAATAATCATATTTTTTTTAATGCAAGCAGTGTAAGTATCCAAATTTGACTTGGTGTAGGCCTTTTACAGTCCCCTGTAAATAGCGCCCAGACCTCAGAGAGCGGTAGCACAAGGAGCCAGTCAAGTGCTCATGTGCTGACAAGCTGACATGCTTGAAGTAAAGATGAGATTTGGGTTTGGGTGAGACCTGGGTTCAATCTGACATCTGCGGACCTATAAAAACTTTTGGCCTACCCAAATCCCAAAATGCTGAAATTTAAATAAATAACTAGCCATCATGGTTAACTTCTTAACAAAATTTTGTCATTGACTATATTTGTTCAATGGTTTAACCCAGGTTTTCCGCCGCTATGTTTTCATTACCAAAGCTCCAGAGCTCTGTCATTTAGTAATGGGAGTGTGGAGGGCAAGTATTGTAGGACAGCTGGTCATTATGATCGTGGAGAATTTGCATTGCTGGACGCCATGATTGATGATGGATTTACGTTTCTGGATGATGTGATTGACAAGGATTTACATTGGGTGACATTAGTGGGTATTTTTATGTCATTAACAGACTATTTCATAGTTGGGTGTGTTAATTTACATTTAACTCTTCATGGGAATAGATAATGGAGTTGATTTACTAAAACTGGAGAGTGCTAAATCTGGTGCAGCTCTGCATAGAAACCAATCAGCTTCCCATTTTTTTCTGAAAGTTTAATTGAACAAGCTGAGTTAGGAGCCGATTGGCTACTATGCCCAGCTGTACCAGATTTTGCACTCTCCTGTTTTAATAAACCAACCCCAATGGATACTGGAATCCCCCAAGAATGTTATTTAAAATGTTTCTTTATTTTCAGTGTTGTCCTTTAAGACACATGAAAAGATCCTCTCCTTGCTTAACAGTAAGTTTAGAAATATATGGGTTTTTTTGCTACAATTTTTTTGATAAATATCCTATGGCAGTGTCCTGTTACTTGTGTCCTTTTTATAAAAACAATAAATTTCCTGTTAACCTTGAAAAGGGCAGAAAAATAGCTAAGTTTGTCTCTTGCAGACCTCTAAGAGGTTTAGTGCTATGTACAGGTTTTATGGATTTCCTTCTGGCTTTGCCAAACCAAGCTTGAACCATTCTGGGGCACATTCACTCATCCCTACATAGAAGGAATGAACAAAGTAAACATAGAGGTAAACTCATGGGTCGGCTGCTTTTTATTTCTCTTTCCAGTTACAGACTGGGGGAATGTCTAGATGTTAAGTGTTATTAACCACTTACCTACCACCCTATAGCAGGTATACTGCTACAGGGTAGCAGCTCTGTGCAAAATGACATAAACATACGTGATTTTGCAGTTCAGAGTAGGGGGCGCGTACACGCACCGCCCTACCTGCTCTGCCATTGGTTGTAGAGGATGTCAATCACTGGGTTCCAGCCAGTGATTCTCCGCTGGCACTCAATAATCGCCGCTAATGCTGAGAGGGGTGAGAGAACTGTGTGTAAACAGCACAGATCTCTCTCCTGTCAGAATTGGACATGTTGCTTTCTCTCTCTGTCTCTCTGTCTCTGTCTCTCTCTCTCTCTCTGCACAGTTTTAACATTTCCCTGCTGTATCCAAAACTAAAAAAGAGTTTTGGCTACTTAAAGGAGAAACTTAGTTCTTCACTCCTGTGACCCATTTTTAGCCACCAGCGGGCTAAAGCCCACAGTTGACTGACGTCACTTACTCCGTCCAGGCTCTGCAAGGATCCCAACTATAAAAACAAAATTCACCTAGAACTCTGTACTGTCACCTGGCTCAGCTTCTCAGCAATCTACCAAGAGCCTGAGCAAGCCCCTCCAGCCCCCTCCTCAGCCCAGAGCTCCAGTGAGTACTGGGGAGGTAGACCAGAGAGCTGGAGACTGACAGTCACAGCTCTCTGCTCAGAGCTGAAGGGAGGTCTGAGCAATCAGCAGTGTTTGATCAGAGTAGAGCCAGCAGAGGACAGGTGCAGTAATGGATTCATGTTGCATCCACCTAGGTGAGCATACATTTTTTTTCTTTTTTAGTCCATACTTTTCTTTTAACTATAAAAGAATATGCTAGGTAAGAGGCTTTTCTACTGCTACTATGAAATGACCTTTTATATACTTTTTCAGTTTACAATAAGAGTCATAAATCTACAGACCAGAACAGCTGAAAACGTTCAAATTGTTTACCTATTCTAGCCATTAATTAAAGGGCAGATGCACAAATAAAGTCAAACACAGCTGCAACAAAAAAAAGAAATGTTTATAAAATATTTTCAAAGCGATGCACATACTCTTGGGATCCAAACACCCCTTCTGTGAAATACTGAGCAATATGTGCCACTGCCCCATCTTCTTTCAGTTTAGGTGACCAGTGAATATCACGACACTGAGGACTCCTAGGCTGGCATTTTTACTTTCCGTTCAGGGAGTTTACAAAACAGTCATTTTTACAGCAACCAACCTAAAATGTAGCTGTCTTCTCCTATTATTCCACTTTGATATCACCAACACGGTCTGGGCACTGAGGCTATTCAACACATAGTTTATACAGTGTTAAGAATCTGCTGGACATGAACCATAGGGGAATTCTGATAACATAAGCATAAGAGGGCTTTATATAGACTGTGCCCTGAAATCAAGCGTTAAAAAGTTCCTTCACAGTGCTGGAGAGCCTTCTCCCTAGATTTTGGATACTCAGCCTCCCCAGTATTTCACTGGAAGCCTGTGATTTCACCCTTACCTGAGGGGTAGAAGCCAAGGTGTAAAGTAAATATATTTTATGGCCTTTCACCTTTTTAATGTGTTTGTTCATGGAAGGGGTTCTAACAAGGAAGTGGACCCTGAATTTTAATGCTGGGTCTGCTTTTAGATAGTAGCTAAACTGAACAAAATACCTTCACAAGCAATACACAGTTGAATGAAAGTGTGGTCTATATATTTTCCAAGAATAATTTTTTATACTTATACATTCACCATTATGTTTTGGATGAATCTTAAAATGGCATTACCATTTAAAATACCATTACATCTGTTACTATGACTAGTCAACCCAGATGTTGTTTTTTTATTCTAATATATTACTTAAAAATGAGTCTTGACAATGCCTTCTCACAAGAGACACTAATGGCATAGACTTTGTATACTCTCCCTATGATTGTGTGTTTATTACTGAATATTACATTTTTGTAATTTAAAGTGAAAATATTCTTTAGGGTGATGTTAAAATATAGTCAGGTTCCCTACATGCTGGAGACAATGCGTCAAAACGGGCTCAACGATACATATCCTGTGGTCCTGTAATCACTTAGATACTTCTGGAATACTACCTTCCAATTAATATCTGACATAACCAAAAGTGTAATTACCCCGAATCCCTCATTAGCACTCCTACATATCGAGATTGAAAAATTCCCCTCTCACTCCCGCAAAATTATCGCCCACATTATTTTTGCGGCCAAAATAAACATCACTAGACTATGGAACTCAAAAAACACCCCCTCAATCACCTCACTGATTACAGACCTCAACTTCCAATGCGAAATGGAGAAAACATTTGCAATCAACACTTCCTCCCTCCTTAAATTCAACCACAAATGGACCCGATGGTTAAGTCACCCAAAATGCTCTGTACAGCCCTGATAACACTCAACATTTAAAAACATTACCTAACCCCTGACTGGTACATCCTTCCCCACCTAGTTACACCTTTCCCCCCCCCTCTCCTCTATCTCCCCTACCAATAACACCCCTAACATCCCAACCCCTCACCAAAGTTTTTCATTCATATATAAATACCTCTGATGATATAGCTAATTAAGACCAACTTCGTCATTGCCTTAAAAGTGAAATAACAAATACACTGCTCAAATGTACAATGTTTTATTTTATTACATTGTGATATAAATGAACAATGTCTTATTCCCTTGTTCTCCTTTTCCTTGAAAATATCAATAAAAATATTGAAATATAAAATATAGTCAGGTTAAAGGGAGATTATTTTCATCATAAAACATGTAGTAATCATAAGAAACGGGGCCCTATCTTTACAATCTGACAAGGCCTGGCTTAAAAAAAGCGGCCATGGGGCAGTAAAAATAGGTGGTTAAGTCATGATTTTAATGCCCCAGGACTACCAAGCCTTAAGTTGACACAGTCATTGGCCATGTTGATACACACTGTTGCAGTTGCATTGTAGAGTGGCAAAATTTATACAACAATCCATGTTTAGTTAGTAGTATTGGTGCCAACTGTGACTCTTTCAATTGAATGTAGATGAGCCTCAAGTGAAACTGAGAATTTGGCTTGTGATTGCAACATGGTGTTTCATAAGAAAATCTCCCTTTGGCTTAAAAAAAAAGAAAATGTATTCAAGTGCCCGCAATATCTCCTTGTGAATTTCTGGCAGCCATTACTCCAATGTCTGCTGAAAAGCAATTAACTGTGGATAGAGAGTGCTGCTCATGTAAATGAGCCCTAAAAGAAATATCAACATAAACATACGTTTACCGTCTTGCAGGGATGGATAAACAATGGATAACAGCATACAAAAATGTATACCATTACTAGAGGAAAAAGATGATCCTGTCAGGCATTCTAATCCTATCTTCTACAGAGATATACCATACCTATATAATATTCTTTATGGCAATTTTAAAGTTTATAGATTACAAAAGTGGATATCATCTAGTTTTTCACTATAGCTTGTAAGGCAGAGCTAGTCAATGAGGGCTATGGATGTCCTCATGTCTGTTTCTCCCACTGATTGCTCACCTTTATAGTATCAGCAATAGCTTTCAGACATCGTATGGAGTTAAGCAACCCATAGATGATACAATTTTCTTTCCTTCTACCATGGGTGGTAGAAAAGAAAACTGGTGGATTGATGAGTGTTGATGAGGGAATCCCTCTAGCAGCACTATTGTGTTCTGGCAGTGGGGATCCTTCCTGGCTGGCAGAACACAATGATCACTGTTAGCAACAATTTCCACTGACAGTGATCACATGTGAAAATGACTACAGGCTGATTGTACTGAAGTCCATCAGTACAGCCAGCCTGCCAACAGACAGATAAAATCTTGATCCATCAATGGCAGGCTTTAGATGCAGAGATGGTTTCTAATATAGCATAAAATTCTTTTAAAGCTGCTCATCCATAGGGGGAAATTTGATCCAGAGCAAAGCAATGCTCCCGAAGAGGTAAATATATTTACACATTTATTTATAGCTCAGTTGCCATTCTAGGTGTTTTTTCTCAAAAGCATGAGATCCAATTTAGTGTCTTCAGATGCACTATAATTCGATCCCATGTTGTAAGGTCTAATCTGCTTATATTCCCTAAGAGTTCCCAACCCAAGGAACTTTTCTTATGACTAAACCAAGCCCCATAAATCTGTTCGTCAATTAGCTTTGACAGTCTATGAATGTATGCTAAATGTAAACATGAGATATTGTATTTGCAATAAAGTTTTTTTTCTCCTCTACAATGCAAAATAACATACCTGCAAGGCATTTCTTTTTCTGAGAAAGAGAAAGAGACAAATGCGCAATTCCTTAATAATGCGACATGTCAAAGAAACAACGTGTCAAACAAAATCTGTGCTGGAATAACTTTATTTTTTCCTGCCATGTTTCTGTTTGGCAACTTTGAAAGGGACCTGATGTATGTAAATATTATTTCAATCTTGTCCAGGAATGTGACCAATTTTGATTTTACATTGCTACATTGTGTGCTTTATACACAACTGCTGATGTAATTTGGATAAGACGAGCCGTATTCATTGGAAAGTGGGGACAATGGAGAATGACAATGTGGGTTGCAAGGAAACAAACTGAGATTAAAATAACAAACTGTATTAACCTGGGAGCCATATAAAAAGAATACAAAGTGGCACTATTTTTTAAAAAAATTGTTTTGTACTGTAGTAAAAGTGACATTTTAAATTGGACAAGGGATAAACAAAATGTGCATAATACTTAGACAAAGAAAGAACTGTGTTTTGCCTCTGTAGACTACTAAAATAACTTGAGAACAAATGAATGTGCTTTTATGATTAACTGCACATCGAAACTAAAATTTATAGTGCCTGACCCCTTGCCATGGCTGGATTTCCATCTCTGTAGCCTGTAGATACACAACCTTTAGCACACATATCCCTTACTAAATCAGGCCCAATATGTCAGGAAGGATTGGATTATATTATCCAGAAATATCAAATTTTTGTGCGTTAATTTAAAAGCACAAAAAAATCAAGTATTTTAAATGATTACTTGCAGTGTTGTTCCTTTCCACTAAAAGGGAAGTATAGGCAAAGTTTTTTTTGGCCAAACTTCTCTTGTGGGTAACAAGATTTCACATACTTCTGCTCTTTTGTGACCCAGGGTAAGCTGACAGAGGGATATTGCAAACTTCCAGCTGACATGACAGAGCTTTTCCAGGCTCTGGAATGATACGTGCAAAATTGTCAGGATCTACCTGGCTCCCAGATTGACAGCTGGCTCCACCTCCCAGCGTGTGACTGAGAGCTATAGGCAGTTGTGCCCACCTTCTCTCCTGCCCATTGCTCCAGTGACCACTGGAGGGGTAGAGCAGGGAGTGGTTACTAACAGTCACTGCTCTCTGCTCAGAACTGACTGAGAACTGAGCAATCAGTGGTTATGTGATCAGTGGTCAAGGGTCACCGATGATGCAACATAGAAGTGAGCATGTAGGTTTTTTTGTTGGACCCATGCTTCTCCTTTAAATATTTTTATTCACATGCAATGCTAATTGTAGACCAGCTCAGGCTAGTGGAATCACATTACTCCTTTAAACACACAATAAAAAAACAAGTGTCCTTCCTTACTTACATGTTTCAGCCCTGTGTGGGCCTTACTCTTAGCTACAACTAAAGGCCCACACAGGGCTGAAATATGTAAGAAGGGCACTTGGTTTTTTTAATCCTGTGCTAAATAAAAGAGTATTGTGATTTCACCAGCATTTGCTGGTCAACAACCTCATATTGCTATTGTGTCTGTCAGGAGTCTCCCAGGCACCACACACTGGACATACATGGACTTTCAGGTTGAGCAGCGGCTGCTATTTAGTTGTGATTCAAATGCAATGTGCCTTTGAAATTTCTAGAAAACTTGATTATTCCAGGAGAATCAATACCCTATCAAATCCTCCTTCCTCCTTGCACATCATAACCCTTTCCACTATGGGAGTGTTCTTTTACTCTCTGTGCTGGCCCAGCATCCTTGGCCTTCCACTCACCTCTCCGAATAATTGTTTAGGAACAAAGGAGAATACACTATAATTTCACTGGTGTGACAGCTCTGAATCTGCTGGGGCTGTTGATGTCACATCCAATATGTTGGTGCCCAACAGCAGTCTCGGGGAAATGCTATCACAGCCCCACTTCAGTCTGTTGGTAACTGTTTTACATCTTGACACATTTTTGCATAAAATCTCAAGAATCATACTCAAATACAAGCCATACAAATGCTGTAGAGCCTATCCAGCACTTATATCCAATTGTTTGCAGAATGATAGGCATGAGAAACGCAGGTTTGGAGAAAATTAGAGCTGTCTTGCTAAATAGCTGTTTGTTAGCTGACACTTCAGAATGTTTTGCTTTTGAGCTTGAATGAACCCTTGCAAAATACCTTTATTGCATGGTGTATAATAGTTATTTTCTGGCAAGAGCAGCACATAGCAAAGAATTCTTCCCATTTTACTTTTTCCAAGAGGAACAGAACCGTTAAACGTAAGACACAACTTAAAGCAAACATTTATGTTCTTCCACCATAGTTTTAATTACGCATACCATTATCATGCTGTTTGATCATAATGGAAAAGCGATTAAGAACAGTAGTTCACTATGATGTCATGACTATTATCTCAGCACAGGCTGAAATTGGCAAGGAAATAAATTAAAAAAAGATGTATAAATGGGATATCTGATTGACGGCTGAAATGTCTCCATTGACATTGATGGCTCCCTTGTCTGCTGGCTGCTTGCCTTTGCTAGCTACTTAGTTAATGAGAAAAAATATTCCTCCAGAAGAAAAAGAATAGGGAAAAGTCAAAAATCTTAGCAACAAAAAAAAAAAATAAAGCTGTAGGAAATATATATATATATATATATATATATATATATATCCACAATGTTAATTATTTTCTGTTTAAATGTTCTACTTACAGACACTTTTGCTGTGGGATGAGCAGACATTGAAGAAGGGCATGTTACAATGTGCTGCAGCAGTGATTTTAAAGGATCACTTTACCATGACAGGCTTCACAACTGAAATACTTTCAGGGTATGTTCACATGTGAAGCTATTATTGCCGCCCCCCAAAAAGTGAACTGTGGATCACTTTTCAGTGTTTGACAGATGGTGAGGAAGTGATCTATCACTTCATCACTGCCTGTTTCGAACCTCAAAATGTTGAACCACCATACCAAAAATGTTTGCATTGCACACTAACTAGAATGGGTCATGTTGGAAGGTGGTACTGCTTACTGAATTAAATTTTGCTGCAGAATGTGTACAACCCTAAATGCCTGCTCTGGTTGACTTAACAAGCCCCTAGAGAGCCTATACTGATTTTTAGTTTCAATAAATGTTTATTGAACAAATTGTACAAAATATGATTCATGAGTAAACTTCACAATAGTTTCCCAGAAGGGTGCACTTACTACAGACCTACGTGGTATACTAGTGAACAGATTAGTGAAATGGCTAAAAATGCCTAAGGATGATCCTTCAATGTACAGTAGATTTGACACACATAAATACTAAAGTCAGTATCTCAGTGAAAGGAAGTGGAAACAAGGTAGGTGTACACAGGAAACATTCCCACATGTGCAAAAATCAGCTCCCAAGAAATAGGAAGATATAGTTTGCTAAAAGTCAAGTATCCAAAGAAAAAGAGTGTCTATGCAAAAACTAATAATAGTGCTTCAGCGAAGTGTGAAAGTAAAGAAAAACAAAGGAAAAAATAGGAAAGAAGAGGGCATGGAAAGTGGTAGAGATAGGCCAGTGGGGACTCCCACACACCAAATAAACCACCCCACAGATATGCTACAGTGAGTTAAAGTGACAATGCCAAGTCATTAAAGTGGTTGCAAAGGCTCAAGGTTTTTTACCTTCATGCATTTTATGCATGAAAGTAAAAAAACCTTCTGTGTGCAACAGTGCCTCCAGCCCCTCCAATACCTGCCTGAGCCCACCCTCAATTCAGTGATGTGCACAAGGGCCTCAGCTCTCTCATGTCTGTCCCTTCTCATTGGCTGAAACAACAAGGGTAGCCATTAACTCCCACCACTGTCAATCACAGTCAATCAGTCAATGAAGAGAGCAGAGACAGGGCCAAGCCACGCTTCATGTATGACCTAACACACAGAGCAGTGGCTCAAAAGTGAGCCTTCTCATGTGCCCCCATAGAAAGCTGCTTTCTGTGGGGGCACTAGGCAGGATTTTGCCAGGTGCACTGGTGGGGGACCCAAGAAGAGGGGGCTCCAAGTTGCCCTGTGAAAAACCAATGCACATAGCAGGTAAGTATGACATGTTTGTTATTAAAAAAAAAATGTTTTAATTTGTTTATTAGTTGTATGCATTTTAAAAGAAAAGGCAAAACAGCAGAAAGTATAAATGTAGTCAAACAACGCGGGTTTGTTTACATAATCAGGATTGCACTGAGTGGAGTCAATGAAATTACAAACAGGTCTGGATAAAGATGTCTTTGAGGAACATGGAAGGTTAATTGGCACAGTATCGATAACAGAGGCCAACAAAAATCAGAAAACTGGACATAAACCATATGTGGCATAGATAACAACATATGAGCTATGCCACATAATTTCAACAGGTAAGAGGAGAAGAAGAGAGAATGAGGAAGGAAGTGGAAGGAGAGAGGAGAGTAGATAAGTGAGGAAGAGAAAGGTAGGAAAGTAGGGGAGGCACAATGCGGAGGGTCCACATCACCCACGGTGTTCATGAAAATAGAGGCCCACACTAAACAATGATGGTCAGGTGGCGATATGTGATCCTTGGGGCCCAGATATTGCAAAATTTGTTATTGGAGTTTGTGAAGATGCTGGTCATTTGTTCATTTACTAAGAAGCTGCCGATTTGGGATTCAACCTCAGAGAAGGAAACAGTTCCTTCCACTTCCTGGCTATCGTTAATTTGGAGGCCAATAAAATGAAATGGATATGCTTGAATTGTTTTTAGTGTCACTCAGAGGTTAAAAGTGTAAAAGTGCCAGCCAGGGGTCCCTAAAGAAATGAATCACGAATAGCATAGTGCAAAAAAGAGAACACTTTAGACTGAAAGAGGTCCAAGATTGGACAGGTCTATCGTGTATGGAGGACAGACTCTGAAACATAGGCTACAATGTCCAGGGACCATATGGGTCATTTTAGCAGGCACAAGATACCACCTGGTCATGACCTTGAAAGGATCTCTTTAAAGAGAACATGTTCTTTACCCATGTAGAAAAAAGCATCAGGTTTGCTTGAATACCAGCAGTACCAGGACCAAATATTCATCTTTTCTTCACTTCCCATAACTTAATTTGACTTCTGGGAGAGAAGAAGAATATTGGTCTATCTGAATATGAGGGAGCATCTGACTTAAGTCAGTCATAGATAGATCAAATCTTGGCCTGTTCAGGGGCAGGTTGGTTGATCCACCAATCAACTTTAGTACAACCAGCCTGTCAGACATTTTGGATGGGATTACTGCCTGAGACAATAGCTGCCAGCAGTGATTATTGTGTTCTGGGAAGGCTCCCTGCCGGCTGAACACTATAGAGCTGCAAGAAGGATTCCCCCATCAACAATGAATGTGTTGATGGGAAAATCGCACAATTTTCTTTCCTTTAACCCTTGGTGATTGGTTACTGTAGTACCCTGTACTATCACATAGGGGTTGTAAGAAAGTCATCAGTCCTAACTCTCCTCCTCTGGCTTTTGGTGGCCAAGCTGAGTGTCAGGGGAGCAAAGCACGATATGTAGGTACAGGGGCGGACTGACCATTTGGAAACTCGGGCTTTGCCCGAGGGCCCGGGGTCAGTAGGGGGCCCCATGAGATGCCCGTGGTACCTTATTCATAGGCTTTTTTAAGTTTGGATAAGGACACAGGGTCACCATGATCCCCTATTGCACAGGGGCCCCATGAGTTGTCAGTCCGCCCCTGTGTAGGTGCAGCTGGAGGGTCCAACTTTTAAATTAACCCTTTGTATTGCTCGTAGTGCAGTTTTATTTTAATATATGTGGACAATCATTTTGAAGATTTTATTTTTTACCTTGATAGCCTTTTTTTTATACATTTCCCATTGTAATTTTACTGGAATTTACTGGAATTTCTCATTCAGTCTACCTCCACTTTTCATATAATTCAGTTTGCTGTAAATATGAAAATACCTTTCCTTATATTTGCAATTCACATAGATCTGCAGAGATATCACTACAAAGCAAACATTTCATCCCACGGACCAAACAAACACACTAATGACCCTTAAACATCAGCATTGTCTTATAAATATTTTAGTAGTTTGTGAAACCTTTATTAAACATGCAGCCTCCTTTAATGTTTTATACATAATAATCTTACACCAGGTACTGTGAAAACATTGTTAACATTAGCAAGCTATTTTACAAATTCTGTTATTAATATTACTGCAGAGATTAAAACTGCTGCTGTGTATTACAAAGCCTTTTCTTCTGCTGTAGGTCAATGGATAGCAGTTTGCGCATTCTGAACTAAATTATCTGGCTTGCCTTTTGAAATGTTTGCTTTTTATCAACGCTCCCACACGTCCCCTGCATAGAAATTATCTTTAATCGTGTGAAATAGAGTTACATTGTTTGCTCTGAGCAAATATTAAAGATAAACACATAAAAAAATAACTCTGTGAAAGAAGAAATCTGCCTTTGTCTAAGAAAAGTAATGGATAAATTAGGAGAAAAATAAAAATAGGAAGCTAATGTGACAATAGATGGGGATAGTGTGGTTCACATTTTTAATATGCCATGAGTCCCAATTTGTTGTCCAGCCACATCCTTGGTTGTCAAAAAGCGATGAAACTCTAAGTGGTGGTAATTTATGACTAAGTTATACTTTTTTAAAAGAACAAACAAGAACAGCTGTATGTAGTATGAGTAGTAAAGACAGATCCGCTGGGAATTTAAATTCCCTTGGTTTGTAGGATTTCAAACAGGATATTTTAATATCCAAGGAAAACCTAGGGATTTTAGCTGTTGTTGCAATATATTACATTTTTAGTTTTTGGGTTTATTACCACTTTAAAAACCTGTCTCTTGAACTTAAGAACATCACATATTTACATGAATTCAAAATGTATCTAATTCCAGAAGCAAAAATTTAATACAATACAGCTGACCAGTCCTTAGATGCGATGGATTCAGTAGTTTTCTGCTTTCAAGCTTTTTTTTCCCTTTTCACAGAGAAACATAATAGAGAGACAGCAGCAAAAGACCAAGCAGTCCAACAAGTCTGCCCCATTTTTAATATGTATATACAATATATTGCAAAAATCCAAAACTGAGGTTGCAGCATACCTGAGATTTATTTAAATGTCCATCAGACAAAAAAATTACAATTTGGCTACAGTTTCGGGCACCAAGCCCTGAGGTGAGTGCATATAACTTTTGTCTAGATCTACGCTTATCCCAAGCATGTTTGAATCTTTGAATCCAATTGCAGTTGACTGATTCGCTACCTCTGCTGGAAGTGTACTCCAAGCATCACTAATTCTTTCAGTAAAATACTACTTTCTAAGGTTAGATTTGATCTTTCCTCCTGATAGTTTGAAGTCATGTTCCTGTGTTCTGAAATTTAGCTGCATTCTGAAATACTGCCCTCCTGAACTTTATTCGCCCCTTGATGTATTTAAATATTTCAGTCATGCCTTCCCTTTCTCTTTGTTTCTCTCTCATTTTATCTTATCAATATTTTTTGGTTTGTTGGTGATTCTGCCAGTGACATATAGTGTTGGGCTTGATGTTCGACTCGAACATTGGCCGTTCATGTGTTTGGTGCTTGCCTACCATGCCCCACAATGCACTGCGCTTTGGCCAATCACAGAACATGATAATGTTACAAGGGGGAGGGGTCACCCGGTTGATGTCTCTGGGTGGACTCGCCCCTTACATAGGCTGGTGCAGCTGTCAGACAGCTGGGAGCCAGCATCAAGAGCGGAGCCTTTTTTGGGGGCTTGGTGGTAGTGGCGGGCATCATGATTGATGTTGGATCTACTTTGGGGGACATTTTTTTAATTTTTGTTTTTAGTATAGGACTTGTCACAGACTGTCCACTGGCATTTTTTACACTACATTTTTTTTTTGTGAATGAGTAGGGGGTAGCATGTAACCCATATTCATTCACATAGGGGGAGCGGGATCTGGGGAGCCCCTTGTTAAAGGGGGATTCCAGATTCTCATAAGTCCCTCACCCATAGACCCCCACAATTACCGACCTCAGTTGTGGGGAAGAGGCCCATCAACATGTGGACATTGTGCTTTGGGGGTGCCCCAAAGCACCCCCCCATGTTGAGGGCATGGTCAAACTTTCGTTAGGTTTGAATGTTTGACTGCAAACCAAACAGGGGGGGGTGTTCAGACCATCACTAGTGATAAACTTCTAGATCTGGATGACAACGCTTACCCACCCTTCTGTAACAGAAAGTACTAGACAGTGCAGCCTTTTTTTAGAGAGCCATAAATGATGATGGTAATGATGTTCTAAATAGTAGTTAGTCACAATCAGCTGAGCTTGTTTTGCAATGGTGAAGATATTGCTACTCATTCACGTACCTTCCTTGGCCTTAATGATTGTCTGCAACATGAACATCATATAGAACTGGTCTAATTAAATGTAACTAACTACTACTAGGTACCTCATCATCATCATTTTCATCAAGTGTTCTGAAAAACATGTGCACTGTCTAAAAATAATCTACTACTGAGTCTAATGGGGAATAAACTCAGATTTGGTTAAAGGCTGCAGAGAGGAGTATCAACACAACCCTGTTGCTTTAACTCTCTTTTTTTCAGGCTTTTCATTACTTGCTTCTGCAGTGCAAATCATGCTCTTCATATGAACCTCTATGAGCCTCTATGAAAAGCATTCTGATCCTATAAATTTAAATAGAACGCTATCAGCCTGATTTAATAATGCGGTAAAAAGTGTTGTGGTGTCAGTGATAGATTGTTATATGGGCAAATTATGCAGCAGCTAGGGACACATAATTCTGAAGAGGCTGGTTTTAATGCCAGTGGTAGAGTGAGGTACTTGAGGTATAGTCAAGTAAACATGGCAATGTGTTTTATTATTTACCGAGTTGCCCTGGGAGAAGCCTGAATATTAATAAGTGCATTATTATTGGAATATAAATGTTTTGGTGGGCTGATAGATACTAGTAAATTACATCCCAGAAGGACCTGAGGTTTTCAATTGCAGAAGTGTGAAGAGAACTGTAGGCCCTTATCAGTTTAGAGCAGTGAATGATGACTGCTAGGTAGTCACTATGGGCAATGCGCTTTGTACATTGTTGGTTCTTGCCTGCATCAAATTATCCTTTGAGGCTAATTAGCCTCTTTTTATACTGACCCAGGAGATAAAAAGCCATTACTCAGATCATAACCTTTTCCAGGGTGACATCTAGATCTCCCAAATTGCTATTCTCTTCCATAAATCAGTGCAGGAAATAATGGATCACATTTTGACATTAGCATTCTTCTTTCATATTCAGGGTGTACTATGTAACATGTTATGAATTGACCAGTCCCTGTACTTACACACTTTGATCCTCATTGTGACAGCTAGCAGGGGATCTTCTACCCCGTTGCTAACTGTCACAATTAAAAAAAAATGCCCGCCCTGGTTGCATCACTCATTCATAGTATTCTGCAGCTGTTGGCTTGTATTTCTCAATGAACTACCATGGCGCCGTGGAGTTCCAGGGTAGTTTATTGAGTCTTCCTGTCAGTAAGTATCTGAATGCCTGTACAAGATGTACGGGCACACAGATACACTGACAGGTTTGCAGGAAACCTGCATGACACCAGCAATTAGCTGCTTTAAAGGCTCCAGAAATAAAAATATAATAAATGCACATTTTTTTTACCTGCAAAAAAATGTGCATTTATTATTTTTTTGTTAAAAGGTGAAGTTATCATTTAAGCAAAAGTTCTGGGACATAGTGATAAATATATGCACTGTGCTGTTAAATACTTTTTTGGAACTTGCTGGATGTCTGGCTACCATGCTCACCCTCTGGCTTTTGATTCGTAGTAAATCAGTGACTTGAGTTAAGGTGATTGTAAACTTTAATATTTTATTTTTTAAAATAACAAACATGTTATACTTACTTGCAAACCATTGCACAGAGCAGCCCTGATCCTCCTCTTCTTGAGTCCCCTGCTTGTACTGCTGCCTTCACTTCTTGGTGTGCCACCATAGGTAGTCACTTCCTATCATGGCACACCTGCATGCTCGCTCCCGAGCTGGTTCTGTGTCTCTATAAGACACACAGAGTGTGGCTTGGCCCCACTCCTGACTCCCTCCTCACTGACTGTGATTGACAGCAGCACGAGCCAATGGCTCTGTCTGCTTTGTCTGAAACAATGAGGAGGGAGAGATCAGAGAGAGCTCCTGTTCTTGTCCACATCACTGGATCGAGATAGGGCTCAGGTAAGTACCATATATGGGAGGCTGGGAGGGGGGAGCTGTATGCAGAAGGTTTTTTACCTTCATGCATAGAATGCATGAAGGTAAATAACCTTCAGCCTTTACACCCACTTTAAACATTCAGGACAAGTGGTTTGCTTCAAACAGCTGCATACTTATTCTGGGTCAGTGGCTCAAGGTTTTTAACCTTCATTCAATCTATGCATGACGGTGAAAAACCTTTTGTGTGTAGCAGCCTCCCTCCAATACTTACCTGAGCCCCATCACTATCCAACAAAGTGTATGAGAGCCTAGGCTCTCTGGGGACTTTCCCTCCTCATTGGCTGAGACAGTAGAAGGAGCCATGACTCCCGCTGCTGTCAATCACAGCCAGTGAGCCAATAGGAAGAGGGAGGGCGTCGAGGCAAGCCACAGCTCTGTGTATGAATGGACACACAGAGCAGTGGCTCAGGCACAAGCCTGCTCAAGTGCCCCGTAGCAAGCTGCTTGCTCTGGGGCATTTGGAAAAGGGAGGGGCTAGGAGTGCCAACAAGGGACCCAAGAAGAGGAGGATCAGGGTTGTTCTTTGCAAAACTACTGCACAGAGCAGGTAAGTATAACATGTTTGTTATTTGTAAAAAAATGCCTTTAATATCACTTTAAGTGAAGATAACTATAATAAAGCAATTATAGAAATAGCAGCTTCATAAAAATGGCCCTACCTTTGTATAGTAAAAAAAAACCTCTTTATCTTTATATTGAAGCTGGGTTTAATGCATTGTGGTTGATATGTGAGCTTATTTGATATGATAGAAATGGCTATGTGCAAAAAGCAGAAACCAAAGACAATCAATCAGAATTTGTTATTTAAAATAGACACCTGTAGTAAATGAAGTTGATGTATTAAAGGCAAATAGGATGTTCCCTTTGCAAGAGAGTTCCAGGTATGGCAATTTTTACATAGTTACATAGGTTCAGCTTGTACCAATGTAAGTATGTGCCATACTTGGCCAATCGCTGTGGAATCTGGTAATCATTGTAGTGTCACTTTGTAAAGAAAATCCAATCACCTGCAATCACCTGGAGAAAAAAAATTTTTTTGCTTGCACACTATTGGGCGGAGGAAATCAGAAATGGTGCAACTTATTCATTATGCTAAGAGAAAATTTCTTTGCAAAATGAACAGCCTATTTGCTTTTAATAAATCAACCCCAATGTGTCTGTAGTACCCACTGTCCATGGTCCTGAAAGCACAGACTCATTTTACATTGTACACAATATTTAAATAGCATAAATATGCTATTATCCTAATATACTTTGTAATTATTACTGTTCTATTACAATGAGTGCTTTTTCTTAAAAAAATAGTTGCTAAAGTGCTAATGAGGAGAAGGTGTGAAGTGCTACAGAGAACCATAAACATGCAATAATAATAAGCATTATCCATGCTGTATTTTAGCGCCTGTTATCATGGTAGAGGTCTATACTGGACTACCTCTGCTATGTGCTGTTTGTTCTGGATGATAACCCCCAGTGGATAAATTTCACACGATAGGAGCTTTACTCCTTATCAAATGTGAGTTGCCAATTGCTGTTTTTATCAATTAATGTAAGTTATTTTACTGCACTTAGATGTGCTCTCTGCTGTTCCTTTTTATATGCAATAAACAAACAGATATCAGCAGTATAATATAACTATAACACTGTTTATTTATTTATTTCAGGTACTTATATAGTGCCGTCAATTTACGCAGCACTTTACATATATATTATACATTCACATCAGTCCCTAACCCTCAAGGGACATACAATCTAAGGTCCCTAACTCACATTCATACACAGACTAGGGCCAATTTAGACAGGATCCAATTAACCTACCAGCATGTCTTTGGAGTGTGGGAGGAAACAGGAGTACCCGGAATAAAACCCACGCAGTCACATGGAGAACATGCAAACTCCAGGCAGGTGGTGCCGTGGTTGGGATTCGAACCAGCTACCCTAGTACTACCAGGCGGAAGTGCTAACCATTTAGCCACTGTGCTACCCTATGAAACAATTGCTTATTAATTACTGCTAATTAATTACTGTCAAGAAATATCAGGTGAATCCAAGACCTCCTTGGATTCACTTCATCCTGACACAAACCTAATTACAACATTCTCAGGTTTGAGGACCTTGGGTATTTCATACCAACAAATGCTAACATCACAATCAGCAGATGGGTGCTATTACATGGTCCTGAAGACTGTCTGCGCATCTGTCTACCCATACCTCTGATACAGGCAGACAGTTACATTCTGACAGGAAGCTCAATTAACTACCTAGAGTGATCAACAGCGCTCTGGTAGCTCATTGAGAACTACAAGTTGACAGCTGCAAAGGTAGAATACTATCAAAGAATGACACTGATGGGTTTGTGACACCAAGCAGGGGGAGATTATTCCCAGCTAATCATCAAAATAGGGACTTGGGGGATGCCTTGTCCAGTGCATTTGTAACATGTTATATATTACACCTTGAATATGGGTGTAACATGTAACATGTTACAAAATGTGAACTTATCCTTTAGACCACTGTTATTTTTTCGTTTTCTTCATTAACTCCAATGCATCTTACTGATAGTTGGCCAAGCAAAACTGGTCACTTTTACTCATCCCTAGTCCATACGAAAAATGTTCTCACCCAACCTCATCAAGTTCAAACCTGCGTTGAAAACTTAAATTTGATTGGTGTGAAGAAATGGGAAGTTACTTAGTGTACGTCACAGAGCTGCTCCAAGTTCTTGAAGGATCCCAACCATATCATTGGGATCCACCCAGATGCCTGATCGGCAGCTAGCTCAGCCTCTCAGAGTGTTGCTGAGAGCCTTACCCCCCCCCCCCACCTGGTCAGCATTCCAGTGAGCGCTGGAGGAGAGCTGAGTCTAGAGTGGTGACTGACAGTCACCACTCTCTGCTCAGAGAGGACCAAAAATTGAGTGATCAATGGTTATGTGATCACTCAGGTCTTGGCCTTAGAGCTGGTAGGGAACATGGAGGTGAGTATAGATTTTTTTTATTCCCAAACTTCTTCTTTAAGGTAGTTGAGTAAATAATTTGAAATTAACACATTTGCAGTGTGTGTGGCATTGTATTAGTAGCTCACCAGTTGGTTCCTTGTTGTTTGGAATTGTTCAGAGCTTGCTAATTAGTAGCATGATTTACTAGCCTTTGCACCACTACTAACAACAGCAGCAATTGCCAGTTAGCTCTTAGCCAATGTGCCTCCTCAGAGATGCCGCGTGTATAACTAATTTTAGCAGGCAGTAACCAGATGTTGCTTTGTGAACAAGAAGCAAGCTTTAATTCTCCTCCAGGCACCGGGAGGGTTAGTGACTTAAATTTACAGCAATGTTCTCAATTTAGTGAAACAACAGTAAACATACAGATCTATTTATAACAAAGCTGTGTCTGCTTCCTATGTCTCGTCCCTTCTTAAAACTCAACTCTTTGCTTTCCATTTACTTGGGACCTTGAACTTCCAATCTCTGGGCCTGGACATTATACATTTTTATTCCCAACTGAATGTTTACTTTTTATACTTTATGCTCATGATTGAAGTACTGTGCAGGAGGCACTTTGAACTGCTGGAGAGGCCTGAACCACTGGAGACCTAGACAATGCTCTCTGTAACAAAGCAGAGTTCTGGCTCTCCAGTGTGCTGCAGGAACAGAACAACATAGTAGACACATGATACGATATTATAAAAAAAGCCATGTTCTTTACTTGGTATGCATCATGACTGCTCACAAGTAAAAGGCAGGACTTCAATTGTACTTAAAGCAACTGCCAGTGTAATAAAGAATGAAGAAGGATATGTGTTTACTTTTAGCCTCCAGGGTAGTCTTACCTTAATTTTTTAAAAGTTCATCCAAACAACAAATGATTGAACTTTTTAGAACTCTATGGATGTCTTTTATATTTGTTGCTGACAGCATCTCAGCAATACCAGTCTGAGGAAAAAGGCCCACACTTCTTCTCATTGCTCAATGCATATAGCATCCCTTCCCCTTCACAAGATTTTCCTGCTGCCAATACAAATGCAGTTTCTAGTGAAAGGAGGAAATTCTCATTATGGGTTTCAGGGCTTTAAAGTGCACCAAATCAAGTAGGAAAGAGGATCATCATAGGGCCACACTGAGTAGGATCAAGTGATGGTTTGAGCTCATCATAAATTTCCAACATTCCCTCATCATCTCCAGGATCATTCCTCACTAGACATGTTTTTCTTCTGTAGCTGCTGGAGCAGCAGAAACAAAAGAGTCTGAATCATCCCCATGTCTAATGTCTCAATACCAGCTCATTCACATTGGCAGCTCCTCAACCACATGTTTTCTGACTACATATGGTCCAGGACTGGTGCAAACACTCTTAGAATTGAGGACTAAAGACTATTGCAGGCTGGACAACTGGCAAGAGATTGAAAAACATGCACTGAGGCTTCCAGCTTTCTTGCAGCCATTCTGCTATCTGTGTGGGCCTGCATTGCAGCACAAGATTTTGTTGCTGACAGGTGTTTCTCTATGTCTCCTGACACTGTGGAGTGGCTCACTTTCATTAAATTAACCAGTCCTGGATTAACAATGAGTACAAAACAATTGCTGCCTATGTGTCATTACACCCCCAACTCCCCCCCCCAAAAAACAAATTGTCCCTTACACCATTATTAGCTTCTGCCACCTCTCCTGACCTATTTGCTAATGTTTCCACAGCTGACTGCAGAGTAAATCCTAGTTGGCAGCCTATTCAAGTGCTCCAGCACTGTAAAGGTAACACACATGAAGTTTCCACAGCTGAGTCTTAATGTTTGCAATGGGGCAAACTATTCCTTGTGTCTACAAGTTTGAGAACTATTCCAGTGCCCCAACACTGTAAAGGAGCCACACAATGTTTCTGCTGCCAGGCCTCAGCTGACAAATTTCCAATGTTTGCTGTGGGCTAAATCATACTGTCTCCAAGTCTGCTGCCTATTCCAGTGCACCAGCACTTAAAAATATTTGTTGACATTGTCTCTCAGATAATACATGCTAATGGTTATTTCAAGATAAAACCTACCTTGTCTCTTCTTCTTATATTGCTGCCTAACCAGGGTGCTTACATACCATCCACCCACAGTACAATATTTGTTGGTACTATTTGCCCAAGCATGTATTCTTAGTTGATAAATTGAAATATCCCCCCCCCCCCCAGTCTCATTCCAGTAACAACAGTAAAATGTAACCATCACATTGCAGGAGGGGAAGTGTCTACTACTTCGGCTGGGTATTGTGGTCGAAGAACCCCCTGCTTCGTCTTTGGCTCTGACTATATCCGGGATGCCTAAATGCAGCTTACTGTCATGGCCTATTCTCCTGTTGTCGCTAAGATCCAAGTATGGAAGATCCAGGGATTCTAGGCCTCCATGATTATTCACGTACTTCTCCATAGGTTGCCCATTTTTTCTCAGACTTGTTGTCAGTTGCACTGTTAAAATAATTAAGCCAGGGGTGTCTGTGGGTCTCAGTATGTTGTCAGTAGTTCTCATATGTTAACTTCTAAGTTTTAGATCAAGCATTTTGGTTGGGGTTTCTCAGATGTGTGGACGTAGATGAGGTCTCCTTGGCTCTGGGATCACCGACTGTCTTGGGGGGTCATGGGGTTTTGGAAGTCTAGGTGAGCGCCTTTGCTGGGGTCTCCCAGGCTGGCCTGGTGTGGTTGCGGGGAGGTGGGGGGGCTTGAGAAGGGTGGACCTGACCTTATTTTGTTTTTTCACTTTGATACTAAGGGTATTAAGTTCTTTGAGATTGACTGTGTTTATTATAGTGGCTGGTAGGCCGGTCTGGGGTTGCACTCTACCCCGCCTGTTCCATTGTGCCTTGTGGGACACTGTGGCACAGGCAGTGGTCCCTTGTTGGGGGACCGCGCCTTTTTGAGTTTTGGATGGTGGGGGAAGGCCGGTCCTCCCCCACTTGCCGTAGTATGCCTCTATGTTTTTTTTCTCTATCTTGGTACTTTTATCTCATTCTCTTCTTTGCTCTTTTTCTGTTGTCTGGAGACAGAGATCCTCTTCCCCTACATATTGTTCCTATGGTCTGAGATTTCTACTGTTCTCTTGTTCTGTGACCTTCAAGTGTTGATTATGCGAGTCCTTTTCTGGGCCAGTTAATATGTGTCTTCCTAAAAATACACAATTGAGAATTTGCTCCCATAACGTCAAGGGATTAAATTCTCTGATTAAACATTGGTAAATCCTTCAGTACTACCATTCGCAGCATGTTGATGTGGTTTACCTTCAGGAAACCCATTTTCACAGCACCTATAATCCCTCATTTATGCATGCTGAATTTCTTAATTTCATCCTCACAAATGCTGTGGATAAGACTAAAGGGTTGCTATCCTTTTTGCAAGGCAGACAGTTTTTTCACCCCTTATGGAGCTTAAGGACCCTAATGGGCGCTACTTGTTTCTGAAAGGGATCATTGCTGGCCACTTGTATTCACTGGTGACATATTATGCCCCTAATATTTGTCAACTGGTCTTCTTTTCAGATATGTTATGTACTCTGTCCCCTCATTTGGAAGGTACGATGGCTCTGGGGATTGACTCTAAGAGCACATCGATGGTAAAAATCTGCATGGTTACAAAACATATAATATCACAGAGTAACAGTGGGGAGGCCATCAGAACCATACATTTGGAGAAAGGTGAAAAGAGGTAAAATTATCCCATGGGTGCCACACTGCCTTAAACACAGCAATCGAACAGGCATGTAGAGCAGTCAAGTATTCCATCTGTCTAACATCAGCAATAATTTTAAACAGAGTCGGCATCGAAGGAGGTATAGAGGATAGCCAACACATAGGAATGCTTCTTCTAGCCTCAGTTAGAACATGAGCGGAGAGTTTGCTGGCCATTTTGGGAAGACCCGGGAATGGCAAGCTCAATAAAAAGTATAGAGGCTCAAAAGGGAGAGAAGTATGCAATAGCAATTGTAAAAAGGACAAAACCTCTTCCCAAAAAGGAACAATGGATCCTAGGTCCAAAAAATGTGGAAGAGGGAGCCAAAGTCCTTCCCGCAATGCCAGCAGGCGGAATAAGCATTCGGGTTAAAGGCATGAATTACATCGGGTGTTTTGTACCACAGCATCATAATTTTGTATGTATTTTCCTTATAAACCACACAAACAGAAGATTTAGATACGTTTTCCCAAATTTTCTTCCACAGCGTCAAATCAATGTCACATTGTAAAAACTGGGACCACTTGCACATGTAATGATGAGTGTCATTAGAAAGGGGGGAAGAATCCATAAGAAGTTTATATGTATTAGAAATGATGCCCTTTTGATGCAGACCCTGTATGCATAGACACTCAAAGGGAGTGGGTTTCCCAAGAGTCAATGTGGAGGACATGGTAGAGAAGAAGTGGTGTATCTGGAGGTAAATATATAAATGTTGGGAAGGTACATCTTTTTTCTAGAGATATGAGAATGGTTGCAGCTTCCGAGTTACAGGGTGTACCAAATGGTGTAGTTGAAAGAGATTGGCTGCGACCCAAGGGAGCACCCGGGGCACGGGCAGACTACGTGGGAGGTTGGGGTTAAAGAGGATATTGGTCAGCGGGGAGCAATTTGAGGTCAGTGCAAATTTAGTCTTACATTTCTGCCAGATATTCATGGAGAATTGCATGGGGCCAAGGAAGAGATGACGAATAGAGGCAACATCCACGGCCGAGGTCGACCAAAGGAGGGAACAAGGATGAGTCGGAGTCAATTGTAAGGACTTGATCTCAATCCACAGGCTGGGAGGGTAATGGGTGAACATGTAAAATATTTGTGCAGCACTAAGGAATTGTATGTAAATAATGATAATAATGTCCTCATGTATATAAGAAAAACAATAATTCAACTCTATATATGATTAAATGTCAGATAAATTATACTGTATATTATATAATATTCCAGTCCACATGTAAATAAGTATATAAATGTATAAATAAATATAGCCAAGGCCCAGGTGACTTGATTAATCCCAGTGTATATAATTCAAAAAGGGATCCCTCTTAGGGTGGTATTAGATGCAGGAAAGGTGAATCTCATCAAGGTTACAGGATGGTGGTGAAAATGGAGGTCCCTTTTAAGGATGTAGGTACAGCCTCTTCCAGGCACTGGGATGGTCACCAGGGGGAGCTCTGGGGGATTTAAGTGCTCAATGCAGAGCAGAAAGGGAAATGCCCATAGTGTAGTACTTATGGATGTATTTTATTGAAGGAATAACAAGACGTAATATAGTTATACATGTATTAAATAAAGAAATCCTCATGGGTATTAGCATGCAGCATAAAGCTGCTGAGAGCACTGACGGTTGGTTGTAATGGCCACCGGACCTTCATGATCCGGCGGCGTGACGTCACGGCGTGCAGACTCCTCCTTGATGCGTTTTGTACTCCAGTACGTTCTCAAAAGGGGTGTGCCATTGCAGCCTGACGTCCTGTGTGTTCAATATATAGCCGAAAATGGTGCCGCATCTTGCCGGAGACCAAATCGGAGTGCGCATGCGCGTAGTGGTGGGCGCCATTTTCCGTGTCCGGTTAATTGATCCTAAGTGATTCTAATGTATAGCTGGTTAATGCGCATGTGCAAGCGCCATTTTCTTTGGCATAACGTTAGGGAAAAAAAGATTTAAGGTCAAAGAGGCATGGTCAGACCATGTGATAGGATTGATGTCAGAGAAAACCAGGAGAGGGAGCAGAGGAGCTGAGATAAAAAAGTGATCCAGACGAGAATAACTACAATGAGGAGTGGAGTAGAAAATAAATTGTTTGTGAAGAGGGTGTCTAATCCGCCAGGCGTCAAGGAGACAATGTTCCCTGATCAATTTGTGAAAGGATTTAGAAGAGGAGTATTGCCGCTTCGAAGGAGTGGACTCAAAGAGAACTTTCCTGTGTTTGTGTGGTGGGAGGATTAAATTAAACTCACCCCCTATAATCATGTGTGGAGTAGAGAAGTAACCTATGTTAGCGAGTGTTTGTGTAAGAAACTGCAACTGACCTGAGTTCGGGGCATATAGATTCAACAAGATAATGGGGGTAGCACCAAGCATGCATTCTAAAATAATGAAACGACCAAGATGGTCAACCCTGGAGGAAACGACCCGAAGGGAGCAATGTGTTTGAATCAGAATTGCCACTCCAGCCTTCCCAGAGGGATCGAAGGCCAATTAGGATTGGGTAAAAAACCTTGAGGCAAAACAAAAGGAGCCAGTTGATTTAAAATGGGTCTCCTGAACAAAAATAATGTCTATTCCTGAGGATCGAAATTCCTTCAAAGCCATCCACCATTTCTGAATGGAGTTAAGGCCTTTGACATTATATGAAAAAGCCGTAAGGCCATCATAAAATAACAATGGATATAGCATGTGTACCATCAGAAAAGGTAAATGGGATACTGTAAGGGACCGCCCGGCGGTACCACTAGCACTCCACTGGTCGGATGTTCCCAGCGCACGGAATCTAAGCCCCAGGGTACTTGTTCACCAGGGCCCCTGATGGTGGGGATGGACTTGGAGTACCCCAGGACCAGGTCGTGACTACTGAGGACACCCATCAGTGGTAGGGGTATTCGCCAGGGGCTCCCACGGGAGAGAGCCAGGTATGAGGAGGTCTGGAGACCCCGTAGAGAGGGACGGATGGATGGATGGATGGATGGCTGAGCAGGAGCAGGGTCATACAAGCCGGGTCGGTAACTATGGGGACGGTGCGGTACAGAGCAGCGGGCAGAGAATAGTCGGGTCACACGCCAGGTCAGCAACAGCAGGTCAGATCCAATAGGGGGCATACAGGAGAGAGGTCAGGCAAGCAAGGGTCAAAACAGGAGAAAACAGCAAGGTCAGGGCACAATCCGGGTCAGCAACTTACTTCAGACAGGTTCACAGGTTCACAGGATACAAAAGACCAAAAGGCACTGAATGACAGCTCAGGGCCGTTTAAATATCCCGCCCTGCGCTGTCATTGGTGCCAGGCGCGCGCCCGCGGTCACTACTGCGCATGCGCGAACCTGATTGCCGCGGTCGGCCAAGTCCCGGCGCTCGCGTACAGGGAGGTGTACTGCGCCTGCGCCGGGACCAGCGGCGCGACGATCCCCGACATTGCCCCCCCCCTACGGGCAACCTCCGGATGCCCATCCGATCTCTCCACCACGGGTGATCGCGAAGAAACTCCCGGACTAGTCTAGGTGCGTGGACATTATGAGCCGGTTCCCAGGAATTGTCCTCAGGACCATAGCCCTTCCACTTAATTAGGAATTGGGTCTGGCCCCCCCTTCTTCGGCACTTAAGGATCGTTTCCACCTCAAATTCCTCTTGTCCTTCGACCGTTATGGCCTCAGGGGGTCTGGATTCTCGTTCTGGGAAGGCATCTGGGATCACTGGCTTCAGCAGAGATACATGGAAAACTGGATGAATTCTGAACGTGGCCGGAAGGATCAGCTCATATGCCACTTCGTTGACCATCCGCTTTACCTGAAAAGGCCCCACAAATTTAGGTCCCAATTTTTTCGAGGGACAAAGCATCTTCAAGTTGGTTGTGGCCAACCACACCTTCTGCCCAGGCCGCAACGCCAAATCCCCTCTTCGTTTCTTGTTAAACTCCTTCTTATTGTCCTCTTGGGCCCGAGCGATGGCTTCCTGGAGTAATTTGTTATTGACGGAGAAGAAGGTCAACGCATCCTGCGTGGCTGGAACTGGGCATTCAGAGACCAAGTCAGGGAGGAAGACAGGGTGAAACCCATAATTCGAAAAGAATGGGGACTGCCCCGTTGCCGAATGGCTTGCGTTGTTATAAGCGAACTCCGCCAGGGGTAAAAGAGACAGCCAATCATCCTGCAGGAAAGACGTGTAGCAACGCAAGTATTGCTCCAGGGTCTGGTTCGTCCTCTCGGTCTGACCGTTGGTCTGAGGGTGGAACGCGGAGGAGAGGGACAACTTGATGTCCAGGGCCTTGCACAGAGCCTTCCAAAACTTAGATGTAAACTGGACCCCTCGATCAGAGACGATGTCCTCGGGTACTCCATGAAGTCTAACGATCTCCCGGATAAATATTCGCGCCGTCTCGGTTGCTGACGGAGTCTTCCTTAGTGGCACGAAGTGAGCCATCTTGGATAGGCGATCAATAACCACCAGAATTGCTGTGTGGTCTTGTGACGGTGGGAGCTCGACTATGAAGTCCATCGCGATCTTCTGCCAAGGCCGTTCGGGAATCGGCAAAGGTCGCAACAGCCCCCAGGCTTTGCTCCTTGACGGTTTGCTCTTCTGGCAGATGGTACAGGATCTCACGTAGCGCTTGCAATCCTTAGCCATGTTTGGCCACCAAAACGAGCGCCGGAGAAGCTCCAGAGTCTTGACTGGGCCAAAGTGACCCGCCAGCGGGTGATCGTGGCAATGCCCCAAAACCAGGGTCCGGACTTCCTCAGGTACCATGATAGAATCCTCCTTCCACAGGAGTCCCCCTTTGTTCTGGAGGGATACCCCAACTGGGGTTGGTGTGGCCGTAGATGCTTCTATTAACTTGGAGCGAAGGTCCGACTGGAGCGCCAAGAAGTTCCCTGAGGACAAGATAGTGTCGGGTACCAGTTCTTCTTCGGAGTCCTCAAACATACGAGATAGCGCGTCAGGCTTCGTATTTTTAGATCCGGGCCTGTAAGTAATATGAAAATTGAATCTGGAAAAGAACAGGGCCCATCTTGCCTGCCGTGGGCGTAGACGCTTGGCAGTCCTCAGATATTCCAGATTCTTGTGGTCTGTGAAAATCAATATAGGGTGTGAGGCACCTTCCAGCAGGTATCTCCATTCTTCTAGCGCTGCTTTGATAGCCAGCAGCTCTCGATCCCCGATATCGTAATTCTTCTCTGCTGGGGTGAGTTTCCTCGAGAAGAATGCTACGGGATGGAGCAACTCTTTGGTGCCTTTCCGCTGAGACAGGATGGATCCTACCGCATTCTCTGATGCATCTACCTCCAAGATGTAGGGCAGGGCCGCGTCCGGGTGGCCCAGGATGGGTGCCGAGGTAAACAGCTTTTTCAGAGCTTCGAAAGCTTTTTGAGCCTCTGGTGTCCATTTGAACCGGGTTCCAAGTTTGGTTAGTTGGGTAATGGGGGAGACCAGACCCGAGAAGTTTTTGATGAACTTCCGATAAAAGTTCGCGAACCCTATAAACCGTTGGACACCTTTTTTGTCAGTGGGTTCAGGCCAATCTAAAATTGCAGAGACCTTCTGGGGGTCCATCGCGACCCCCGCAGTGGAGATAATCAGGCCTAGAAACGTGATGCTAGATTGCTCAAAGCAACATTTCTCCGCCTTAGCATATAACCCATGCTGCCGCAATCGCCCCAAAACTTTCGCCACATGTATCCTATGATCCTCTAGAGAGGGTGAAAAAATTAGTATGTCGTCCAAGTAGACGATAACGAAGACATCCAAAAAATCCCTGAAGATGTCGTTCACAAAGTGTTGGAAGGTGGCTGGTGCATTGCACAGCCCAAATGGCATGACCAAGTATTCAAAGTGGCCAAACCGGGTACGGAAAGCAGTTTTCCACTCGTCCCCCTCTCTTATGCGTACCAGGTTATAGGCCCCCCTTAAATCAAGCTTTGTGAAAATAGCCGCAGCCTTTAGGCTCTGAAACAGTTCTGGTACCAATGGCAATGGGTAACGATTTTTTATCGTGACCCTGTTCAGCTCCCGGTAGTCAATACAAGGTCTCAGGGTTTTGTCTTTTTTCTCCACGAAGAAGATTCCCGCTCCTGCTGGAGAAGTGGAGGGGCGGATGAATCCCTTCTGGAGGCTGTCCTCGATATATTCCTTCAGGGCCCCCAATTCAAGCTCAGATAGGGGGAAAATACGCCCAAAAGGGATTTCAGAGCCTGGTAACAGGTCGATTGGACAGTCATACGGGCGGTGGGGGGGCAGAGTGTCGGCTCCCCGCTTACTGAACACATCCAGGAACCCATGATAGGCTGCGGGAATAACCTGTTTCAAGTCGGAGTCTCCTTCGGAGCAAAGGAGAACTCGGGGCCCCGCGGGGCCCGAAGTGCGACAATGTTCCCGACAGTATGGGGAAGGGAACGAGATTGACCCGGTCTCCCAGTCAATCTGGGGGTTATGGGCCCGTAACCATGGGAGCCCCAGAATGACTGGGAAAAGAGGTGATGCAATAGCGTCCAGGCGGAGGAACTCCTGGTGCTGGTTGGCAATGATAGTGGCAATGGGGGGAGTTTCCTGATTAACTACCCCCGATTTTATCTGGGAACCATCAGCCAAAAAGATGTTGAAGCCCTTCTGTCTGTGTTGGAGAGGGATACCCTGTTGGTGAGCAAACTCTAGATCCAGGAAACAGCTGCATGCCCCCGAATCAACTATGGCTGTCACCTCCACGATCTTTCCTGGAAGCTGAAAGGAGAGGGGCACTACTAAGTATTGCGAAGGACAGGTATTGCTAATAGACAAGGAAGAAAAACGGGTGCACTTACTCATTTTTTGAGGGCAGGATCGCACCATATGACCAGCTTCACCGCAGTAAAGGCAGAGGTTCTGGGCTCGTCTGCGCTGGTGTTCCTCCGGTGATAATTTAGGCCGTGCCAGACCTAGCTGCATAGGTTCCGGAACATCTCCTGGTGGTGGGTTCTGGATGCTTTGTCGGGTTGGTGGGCTGGGGCCTAGGAATGGACCCCAGGTATTTCCGCGACCCTGGCCGGACCTCTCAAGCCTGCGTTCCCGCAGTCTTCGGTCAATCTTAATTGTCAGGGCAATAAGGTCTTCTAGAGACTCGGGAACCTCCACCGGGCCAGCTCATCTTTCAAGGGATCGGAGAGTCCCATACGGAACTGGTGCAATAGAGCGAACTCGTTCCAGCGTGTGTCCCCCATCCACCGCCTGAAATCAGAGGCGTATTCCTCTGCCGCCCGCCGGCCCTGTCGGAGCGCATATAAGGTCGCTTCGGCAGAGGCTGCCCGCTGTGGGTCATCATACAAGATGGCCATTGCTTCAAAGAAACTATTGACCGATCCCAGGTGAGGATCATTGTTTCCCCTTAGCCGGTGGGCCCAATCCTGGGGTTCACCCTGTAGTAGTGAAATGATGAATCCTACCTTCACGTTTTCGGTCAGGAAGGTACGGGGTTGTAGCTCAAAGAACAAGAGACAGGAGTCGCGGAATGACCGGAAGCGTGTGCGGTCCCCGTGAAAACGCTCCGGTAGGGGTACTCGGGGTTCTACCATAGGGAGCGGGGCAGAAGCCCCTGAGGCTGGCTCCTGAGCTACCAGGGCCGGGGGTGCAGAAACCGGGGCCTGTGGGGCAGGATCAGAAATAGAGCCAGTCTGGATGCGATTCTCCAGCTGCATGCATCTGTCCTGCAGGACCGTTACGGCCTGCGTCAAAGTAGCTAGGTGCCTGCAAATTTCCTCTAACGGGGAGGGCCCTCCTCTAGGCTCAGTCATGGCCTTTTGGTACTGTAAGGGACCGCCCGGCGGTACCACTAGCACTCCACTGGTCGGATGTTCCCAGCGCACGGAATCTAAGCCCCAGGGTACTTGTTCACCAGGGCCCCTGATGGTGGGGATGGACTTGGAGTACCCCAGGACCAGGTCGTGACTACTGAGGACACCCGTCAGTGGTAGGGGTATTCGCCAGGGGCTCCCACGGGAGAGAGCCAGGTATGAGGAGGTCTGGAGACCCCGTAGAGAGGGACGGATGGATGGATGGATGGCTGAGCAGGAGCAGGGTCATACAAGCCGGGTCGGTAACTATGGGGACGGTGCGGTACAGAGCAGCGGGCAGAGAATAGTCGGGTCACACGCCAGGTCAGCAACAGCAGGTCAGATCCAATAGGGGGCATACAGGAGAGAGGTCAGGCAAGCAAGGGTCAAAACAGGAGAAAACAGCAAGGTCAGGGCACAATCCGGGTCAGCAACTTACTTCAGACAGGTTCACAGGTTCACAGGATACAAAAGACCAAAAGGCACTGAATGACAGCTCAGGGCCGTTTAAATATCCCGCCCTGCGCTGTCATTGGTGCCAGGCGCGCGCCCGCGGTCACTACTGCGCATGCGCGAACCTGATTGCCGCGGTCGGCCAAGTCCCGGCGCTCGCGTACAGGGAGGTGTACTGCGCCTGCGCCGGGACCAGCGGCGCGACGATCCCCGACAGATACCATCGATGGACCAAAACAGGAAACAAATAACATTGATAGATCACATAAGATGTAAACCAGAAACATTACAGCAAGAGACATAGATATCCGTAGGGATATATACTTGGGAAAAATACCTATACCCAAGTCGTCTAGGCCAGTGGCTAGATGGGATCGGGGGCAACACGACAACTGAAAAATAACAGTCGTCAAACCCGGCCAGAAAAACAAGACAAATGAAAGCACCCAACAAGAGCTCAGCCAGCAAAAAAAAAAAAGGGGGAGGGAGGGAGGGGTGGGGAAGAGTCAATCCACAGAAAACCCTAGAAGAACATCAGGTAGGCTCATCGCTGGAGCGAGGAGGACAAGGACATTGTGGAGTACAAGAAAGACGCTTCCGGGCCCCACAAACTGGTGTCCAAATCTTGTTGGGGGTAATGGAAGGGTGATATGGAGTAGGTGGCAATGAGGAGGCATCTTCCAATAAAGTTGGGAGTCTCAATTGCTTCAGAAAAGAGTCCGTATCATGAAGGTCACGTAGAATAACTTGGGAATTGTCTTTAGAGACAACCAGCTTGAAGGGAAAACCCCAGCGATAGGGGACACGGTAATGTTGAAGGTGTGTGGTGATTGGTTTCAGTGCCAGCTGTTTGGCCAGGGTAATCGGAGAGAGATCACAAAAGAGCTGGAGCCTGTCCCCTTTAAATTCCAAGGAAGGCTTGTTGCATACTGAGGATAACAAGGCTTCTTTGCTTTCAAAAAAATGAAAGCGGACGATGACGTTGCGTGGTCTAGTGCCGTCAGCAGGTCTAGGGCCTAGTGATCGGTGGGCCCTGTCCAGGCACCAATCTGCTTCTGGAACCATGGGGGCAGTTGCGTTGAAGAAAGATAAGAGATGTCGGTGGAGTTGAGAGTCGGCAATAGATTCAGACATACTGCTATACGGATGTTCTGCCGGCGTTCCCTGTTTTCCAAATCTTCTTGTTGGAGCTGGATTTGGGACATGGTGTGTTTCAGATACGCGTTGTCTTCTTCTAAGACATGGACGTATTGCACCAATTCATCAAATTTATTCTGCAATTGATCTGCACGTTCACCGATCTGGGCTATTTCCCCTCTAAGATCCAAAGCCAATTTGCCCACTTCAGCGGATATAGAGGCGGTAATGTTGCGTAGAAATACTTGTAATTTTGATAATTTTGATGTCCTAAAGAAGGTTGTTCTAGTGCCCCCCCCCACAAATGTCAGGGGCTCGGGATCCTACATCTGGGGATGTATAGAAGCTGGGGATGCTGGCCGCTCAGTTAGGGAGGGAGCTGTTGTACCTCCCGCTGCCGCCGGGGGTCTGGAGATCGTCCTCAGGCTTGCGTCAGTAATCGAGGCCGGGGATTGCAGCCTAGCGAGGAACTGTTGTAGCAGAGAAGGCCGCGGGTCATGTGGCGGCGGGGAAGGGGGCTTCCAGTGCTTGATCTTCCCCATTATTCCTCCCCCTATGTGCCCAGCCAGGTGCAGGGCGTATGTGGCTCACCTGGAGGTATGTGGAGGCTGGGGACGTGCTGCAGGTGAGTCGATAAGGCTGGGGATGAGTGGAGCTCTAGAGCTGCATGTTCGTCTTCATCCCGGTCGTGTATGCGCCCCTGAACAGAATGGGTGAATATTTTAAATATAATGACACGGCTGATGTATCTCCGGCTATCATGTGGGCGGCCCATAAAGCTACTATTAGGGGAAAAATAATACAAATCTCCTCTCGGATTAAGAAGGAGTGCTGGATAGCTATGAAGAAATTAGATGCCGAACTGCAGTCCCTAAGCAAACTCCATAAACGCAACCCAAATAGGGATACGCTTACCAAACTGGAATCGGCTCAGCTAGCCTTAAACTTGGCGTTGATGACTTGGGCCGAGAAGGACTTCAGTTGGATTAATGCACGGTTCTACTGCCAACGGGATAGAATGGGCTCGCTGCTGGCTCATAAGTTGACACCTAGAATGCGGTCTCATACGCTACCCAAAATTCGGTCGGCTGTAGGTGGATATACCCAAAATCCGCAAAAGATGATGGAGGTATATCAGGCTTTTTACTCAAAATTATATTAGTGGGGTTCATTCGCTTCCATGGATTTTTGCAGGATGTACCCTTACCCCATTTAACTATAGCTCACAAGACTAAGTTGGAGGCCCCTGTATCTGGGGAGGAGGTTGCTGTGGCAATTAAATCTGCCAAGAGGAGCTCTGCCCGGGACAGGATGGCTTCTCTTCCCTATATTACAAAAAAATTGCCCCCACCCTTCTTATGTATTTAATTTTTTTTTCAATTCTTTACAGGATGGGGAGGCCCTGGACCCCTTCCTGAACATGGCTTAAATTACTGTGGTCCCCAAACCAGCTAAGGACCCTGCAGATGTAGGTAATAGACCTATTTTGCTAATTAATAATGATTTGAAACTCCTGGCTAAAATTGTAGCTAATCACCTATCCTCGTTCATAGGCTAATCACCTATCCTCGTTCAGGTCCATAGAGCGATTAATATGGTATTCCTAATAGATCCCAATGGAATGGTAGCCCCCCTAGGAAGGATTTATGTTATCCATAGATTTACAGAAGGCCTTCGACACAGTGTCCTGGCCCTATCTTTTCCGGATTTTGGAAGTATGGGGCCCTTTATTCTTCCCCAATAACACAGGTTCATCTTCAGGGACAGTATTCTCAGATGATCAAGATTGCTTGGGGTACACGGCAGAGGTGCCCTTTATCTCCCTTGATTGTTGCTATAGCTGTTGAAACTCTTGCGGCTGCAATCCGATCAGACCCCGACATCAGAGGTGTTCGCTGTGGATTACAGGAACACAAGTGTGCCCTGTTTACGGATGTTCTGCTACTTTTTTTGACTTCTCTGCTGACCTCCACCCCTAAGGTAATATGCTTATTATGAGATTTTGGCAGGGTGTCAAGTTTGGAGGTTAATATGACCAAGCCGGTGGTGCTGAATGTATCTGTTCCGATAGAACTGATCGCTTGACTCCGGGAATCCTTCTCCTTTGAATGGAGTGACTCTCATATCTGATATCTGGGTATACAGCTGACGGCCAATATGAAATCTCTGTATGGAGCTAACTATCCGCCACTTTTTTGTAAGCTTGAGGAGGATCTTCAGTGGTGGTCATCCCATCCTTTCTCTTGGCTGGGAAGACTGCATTCAGTTAAAATGACCTTACTCCCACAACTTCTGTACTATCTCCGGTCTCTCCCCATCCCTATTTCGTGGGTAGCATTGGAGAAAAATTCCAATCCTCAGTTATTTGGTATATCTGGGGCAATAGGGGCCATCATTTCGCTAAAAAGATCCTTTTAAGTCCTAAGACTAGGGGTGGTCTGGGACTCCCAGACTTTTATAGGTACAATCAGTCATTTCAATTGGCCCAACTTTCAGTGGCTTACAGGAGGAAGGATAAACCAGATAGGGTCTATATGGAAAGAGCGACAATCCTAGGGTATACGCTTGACTATTTGCTATGGTGTCCCCTCCAGAACCATCCACCATTCTTGGCTCTGACTCTGTCCCAGTAGGTCTCAATTTGGGATAGGCTCAAGGCTAAGTCTGCATTGGTCTCCCTGTTCTATCCGTTAGCCCATATTTTTAAAATTTTCTAAATTTCTGCCAGGACAGGATATTAAGGCATTTAAATGGTGGCTTGACAAAGGGTTGTATCGGATTGGACAGTTTTTTACCCATAGAGGGCCTTTTACTTTGCGCTATTGTATCGAGGTATTAAAAATGCCCCAAACTGAGTGGTTTTCGATTTCTCCAAATCTTGCACTTTTTGCGGTCCCGCAAGCTCAATCAGTCGAAACAGTATAGGGTCTCTCCTTATGAAAAATGGTGCACTCAAGACACTGGCCAGAGAGGGGGTATCTATCTTATATATGAACTGCTACTTGCCCCTCCTTCCAAATTTTCTTATATGGTTTCCTGGGAAAAGGATCTTGGGGAGGAAGGTTGATATTAAGGTTTGGCACAAACAATTTGTAAGATCATTCTCTGGTATTATAAATGTCTCTTTGATAGAAGCTAATGTTAACATAATTACACAGAGGTTTCTTGGCTCCATACAGTTAGCTAAAATGTATCCCTCGGCCTCTCCTCTATGTTTAAGGGGATGTGGCATGACTGGATCCATGTTTCATATATGGTGGGAATGTCCATGGTCAAGAGGCTTTTGAAATGGCATATTCACCATTTTAGGTAGAGTTACAGGGCTATCTATCCTTCAGACCCCTTCAGTGGCCTTTCTTAATGCAGGAGTAAAGGATGCCCCTCGACCAGCGGACTGACAACTCATGGGGCCCCTGGGCAATAGGGGATCATGGGGCCACTGTGCCCTTGCCCAAACTCAAAAGGTCCTATGTAAAAGGTACCAGGGGCATCTCATGGGGCCCCCTACTGACCCCGAACCCTCGGGCAGTGCCCGAGTTTCCAAATGGTCAGTCCACCCCTGCCCTCAACATCTACAGTGCTTGATCTTTTTTGTCCCACTGGGAGCAAAAATGACTATTGCTAGGGTACGGAAGCAACTCACTGTCTCGGTAGCCCAAGCGAAGAAGAAGATCACTTGGATTATGGTTCAGGGGAACACTGTTAGTATGCTTCATGATACCGTTACCAGATTTGAAAGTATATGGGAACCCTGGGCTGATTTTTTGCATGTTACTCTATAACTGGTTAGTGTGGTCGGGGATTATATGTTATTTGATAGTCTCACTTCGGACACTCCTTTCTGTCTATCTGACTTTCTCTTCCTCTTCTCTTCTTTTCTTCTTCCCCCTTGTTTTGTTTGTTTTTTTCCTGTCTTTTCTGGTTCTGGGTGCGTGGAGTGCATGGTGTTTGGTATTGTAAATTTCCTTGGAAGAGATTACTGCGGGCTACCATGGGGATGTTTCCCATGTGGGTTTTTTTGGCTTTTCCTGCTGTACATGGCTCTAACTAAACATTTGTGAAATATCCTCCGCATCCATCCTTGCTCCTTGTTCTATGTTACCTTATGTTTCTCAATACTGAGATTGTTGATGGCTTTTCATTGTACTCTGTTAAAATCTTAATAATAAAAATCTATTGAAAGTAAAATGTAAGCATCACTTTCTGTCCCAATGACAATTGTCATTAGGACAAAGAAAAAAGTTATGTCATCCCAGAACGGTCACAGACAGCAACAGTTATTTAAACACCACTATACCCTTTCCCTTTACATATTTAGCAAATTAACCTAAGATTCAATAATGTCTAACAGATTTAATGCTGAATCTTGCATACTAGGTTTTTCTCAAACCCACTGCAACAGTCTGTAAACTAGACAATGCAAGATGATTGCTGATATATTTATACATTAGGACTTATGTTTCTTGATTTCACAGCAAGAAATTCCATGACATAATAATAAAAATCAAATAAACTGCAAAACATACAGAAGGAATGGGATTATTGGAATAGATATACTCTACAAACACTGGATCATCGTATCAATTTCAAATAGAAACCTGATACAAATGTAAATGTCTTATTTAAAATCTGTGAAATGTTATTGTGTCTTTAAAGTTGGCAGATATGTTCGAAAGAAGCTGAGCCAATTTTAGATTTATTTCAAGTGGAAAATGTTATGCTAATTAAATGGATTTTGTAGTGATAGGATGATTTAGACAATTGAAACCCCCAGCTGTGACAAAATTAGTATGCTGTTTGAAAGCTAAATTTAAATTACTTATAATGATTTAATTTATATCACAGACACTTCGTAAAAAAAGTGTTAAACAAAATGTTAGATGTAAGGTCGGGAAAATATTGTATAGACAGAAATTTGGTAATTTAAAAATACACTGATATGAATCAGTGATTAATGGCAACTTCAGGCAATACACAAAATTTAGCAGTTAATCAGACATTAGAATAACTGATTACGGGTGGCTATCTTCTGTTTTTGGTTGCCTTGTTTAAAGAAAAAGTTAATAGTCCGCATAGGATTTTAATGTAATATAAGGACTGGATATTACAGTCTGTCTGGAATAGAGGGATTTCTGTGTGTGTGCAGGACAAAACCACTGTGATCCCAAACATACAATGGTGGTAATATCTGAGAACTAAGATCACTAAGTTGACTCCAGGAAGGGACCCTGCATGGCCCCAAAATTTTGGTTTTTGTGACATTCCACCATGTGTGAGAATCTTTATTATAGTGCTAGTGGCTTTTTATCTACTGTATACTATGTTTTTTTCATGGTGTCACCCATTGCAGTCATTTCAAATGCACTCCTGCTACATGTGTCAAGTACTGCAAGGGGTGCAGCTCAGATACTCAATGTATTGAGAACTAAGGAAACAAATCCATATTCAGTTATGGAAATAGCACTACCAGGAACTGGCTCTGCTGGGGGTTTAAAGTGTATGCAGTACATCTCTGCAATAAATCTCTGCCTTTGTTTTGTCCCTTTCCCCACTCTAACCAACCAAAGTCTCAGGGCCTATGATCCCTAAATCCCCTGAGGAGCAGCGCATTTTTTTGTTTTGGCAATGTCTTGTTTCCACTCATCCTACCTTTTAGCTTTTAATATTTTCCTTAATTTACAATATATTGTGTTTTGTATTGACATATGGGGGATCAATTATTAATTTGACAGCAGATTTAGATATAGTATATATATGGTGACAGGAGGTCAGGAAGAACTAGGGGATGTGTTCAGGATGGGAGATATATTTGTCCCAGGTTCATGCTCTACACAGACTGTTTCTCCTGTTGTGCTGTGTAGTGAGCCTGTGTGGCTCACTGATGATGTAATTAGCTCAGGTGTAGTGAGTTAAGGGCTCTGGGCTCTATAAAACTCCCAGGCTGCATAGGGAGAATGCTCCAACCTGGAACCAGTTTGATTTGCAGGACAGACTGGGGAGCAACCAAACCATCCTGTGGTGAGAGATAATTGTGTAATCTTAGACTGTGTGAACATCCCGTGTCTGAGCAGCGGTAGGCTGTATTCAGACAGCTAGATAGGAAACCTGTGTTTGCAGTCAGACGCCCAGTGTGGCAAGGTTTTATTTTCTGTTTGTATTTTTTTGCTGTTTTGACCATATGCACCGTGTGTTCACCAGAATTTGTAAATAAACAACAGCTTTTCACCAAGTACCTGCTGTCGTGCTGAGCCTCTTTCACAGTGTTCTGACCCATCCAATGGGTCAAGCACAACCTGCTACTGGGCTAATCCCTCACAATATATATATATATATATATATATATATATATATATATATACACTATATTGCCAAAGGTATTGGGACACCCCTCCAAATCATAGGATTCAGGTGTTCCAATCACCTCCATGGCCACAGGTGTATAAAAGAAAGCACCTAGGCATGCAGATTACTTCTACAAACATTTGTGAAAGAATGGGTCGCTCTCAAGATGTCAGCGAATTCAAGCGTGGTACCGTGATAGGTTGCCACCTGTGGATGTGTGGGTTTGGGGTGGAGGAACTTGACTGGCCTGCACAGAATCCTGACCTCAACCTGACAGAACACGTTTGGGATGAATTAGAGCGGAGATTGCAAGCCAGGCCTTCTCATCCACCATCAGTGCCTAACCTCACAACCTCACAAATGTGCTTCTGGAAGAATGGTCAAACTATCCCATAGACACACTCCTAAACCTTGTAGACAGCCTTCCCATAAGAGTTGAAGCTGTTATAGCTGCAAAGGGTGGGCCAACTCAATATTGAACCCTCCGGACTAAGACTGGGATGTCATTAAAGTTCATGTGAGCGTAAAGGCAGGTGTCTCAACACTTTTGGCAATATAGTGTGCAATAAATATATATATATATATATATGTTATACTGTATATACATGTTTTCCCTTTAGTTTTAATTGTTAAATAAATAGGAAAGCAATTGAAAAAAAAAATCCCTGTAATTGTTCCAAGCAACATAATTTGCATACTTCATATTTATTTATCCCAATTTAAATATATTGCCATTTCAATGTTTTATTGCAACATATGCAGGAAAAGTATGTTTATATTGTTAGCATAACATTAAGAAAAGATTGAAGCAAATCTAAAGTCTTATTTTTTTTAACAAAAAATAACAAACATGCCTGTATTTACCTGCTATGTGCAGTGGTTTTGCACAGAGCAGCCAGGATCCTCAGCTTCTTGGGTCCCCCACAGGCTCTTTTGACCCCTCCCTCCTGTCGGGTGCCCTCATAGTAAGCAGCTTGCTATCGGGGCACCCGCTGCTTTGTGTGCCCATTCACACAAGGAGCCGTGGCTCAGCCCCACCCCCTCTCTCATCTCACTGGCTATGATTGACAGCAGTTGGAGCCAATGGCTCAGCTAATGAAAAGAGGGAGTCCAAGGATAGCCAAGACTCCAGTGCACATCGCTGGATCAAGAGGGGGCTTTGGTGAGTATTAGGGGTGCTGGGGGGGATGGTGCCCACAGAAGGTAAAAAACCTTGAGCCGTTAGAACCACTTTAAGTAGGATTCACAAGGGTTAAAATTAGAACTTGGAACCTTTTTTTAAAGGTATGAGATGACTAACAGTTTGATTGATATTGCGTTCGCTTACATGAGCATTTCACACTTGCACAGTAAATGTCACCCACTGTTGTGATCTAAGATTTAATCTGGGGAGAGAATGATTTAACAGATTTTTACATGCACTATATATTTATCTATTTACCTATTTTGTACATGTTTTCTACTTTATTGGGGGGGGGTCTGAATAACTGAATCTGGTCAGTGGATACCTGAATTCTCCCTTGCAGCAGTGCAGCATCAGATCACTTTTAGTAGTGTTGTGTTACTGGCTGAAATCATGCAGCAATAGATACCTATAGGATTCATCTACTGCTGCAGGGAGAAACTGGACAAAGCTGCAACAGTATTGCCCAAGCCTTCATACTAAGCAGACTGTGGATTGATCTGAAGAAGGATTGGAACCACTGATGAACCACTGACAGCCAATGCTTCCAGTGCAAGATTAAACTCACAGAAGAGTCTGAATGCATTTTGAAATGGTGCTTGGATAAATGGTCATCATCACTGTACAATTTTAAAACGGCACTCAGAACTTAATTGATTAAACACCCAGCAAGTACAGAAAAAATTCTGTTGACGTACCAAAAATGCAGCTTTTAATTTCCTGTTCTGTTCAGACAACATAGAGGATTTTGTGGAATGGAATCAAAATAGGAAATAGGAGCATAAAGAAGCAAATAAGAGAAGTTTATTATTGTAGATGATATATACTTTATGCTTCTGAAACACACATTCTAAACTAAGAAATGCTAGGATGCTAAGAGGGAATATTTATGTAAATCTGCCAGAGATTTCTGTTTTGACAGGAAATGTCTTATAAAATCAAACTTTAGTTTTGTTGAGACATGACCCCTTTATATATAAATTGCAAGCTTTTATTAAAACCATAGCTATGCTCTCACCTCAACGACAACCACCTCCTCGATCATCTACAGTCTGGCTTCAGTCCCCTACACTCCACCGAAACCGCCTTACTCAAACTCTCCAGTGACCTGCTAACCACCAAAGCTAATGGCCACTATTCAGTACTCCTACTCCTTGACCTCTCTGCGGCCTTCGACACAGTCGACCACCCCCTCCTCCTCAAAAAACTACACTCCCTCGGCCTCAGAGATTCTGCTCTCTCCTGGCTCTCATCCTACCTGTCACAACGCTCCTTCAGCGTTACCTATAATGCTACCACCTCCTCCTCACTCCCCCTCTCTGTTGGGGTCCCTCAAGGCTCTGTCCTCGGGCCCCTTTTCTTCTCCATCTACACCTCCTCCCTTGGCCAACTCATACACTCTCACGGCTTAAACTACCACCTCTATGCCGACGATACACAAATCTATCTCTCAACCCCCCACCTCACCCCCTCGGTCTCTGCCGGAATCACACACCTACTGAGCGACATATCAGACTGGATGTCGCTCCACTTCCTTAAACTGAACCTCTCCAAAACCGAGTTTCTTGTCTTCCCCCCAGCCCAGACACCCCCCCCCCCCCCATTGACTTCTCCATCACATCCAACAATGCCACCATCAAACCCGCCCTGCAGGCCAGAGTACTTGGTATCATTCTGGACTCCAACCTGGCAATTCTGAAGGTCCTTGTTTAGGCATTTCCTTTTAATAGGGTGTCAATAGTCTCCCAAAGGTGCTTCTGAATTGTTACCCACTCCCATGCAGCCTTGATGGAGCCTGCACAGGCATGGCCTTCCATTTTCACTACCAGGAAGTTGGTCAAGAGTAGTAATCTGCAGTTGATGGTAAAACAAATGCATGTAGATTGGACGTGGCTAAAACAAAGGCATTAAACTGTATTGCAATGTTTAAAGTGATTCTAAGGTTTATTTATTTATTTTTTAATAACAAACACGTCATACTTACCTGCTCGGTGCAATGGTTTTGCACAGAGCAGCCCTGACCCTCTTCTTCTCGGGTCCCTCGCCAGCGCTCCTGGTTTCTCCCTCTTAACCAGCACCCCCAATAGCAAGCTGCTTGCTGTGGGGGCACTGGTGCATGCTAGCTCCCAAGCCACAATCTATGTATCCATAAGACACATATAGCTGTGGCTTGGCCCCACCCCTTGCTCTCTGCTTATTGTCTCACTGCTGTGATTGACAGCAGTGGAAGCCAATGGTCCCCATTGCTGTGTCTCAGCCAATGAGGAGAGAGAGACCTGGGACAGCCAAGGCTCCCGTGCCCATGGCTGGATTTAGAGGTGACTCAGGTGGGTATTGGGGGGGGGCTGTAGGGGGAGCAGCACGCAGAAGGTTTTTTATCATCGTGCATAGAACGCATGAAGGTAAAAAATCTTCAGCTTTAACAACCATTTAATGGTTAATGATAAACAGGGCTAATTGAATGTCATCTAGTTGAGGTTTAACTTACTCTGTTCTGAATAAAAAGATGTAGACCTTGCCTTGTCCTTTCTCAGACTTACCACATCATGGAATAATCTGCTTTTATTGCTAGCATCTGAGAAGTATCACACTTATAAGAAAAAAAAGGCATCAGCATCAACAATCCTTCAGGCATGCAAGCATAATGCAAATATTTAATCAAACATTAAACTACTATTGCATGAGATGCCTGTAATTTTACTTAAAGCTCTCTGTTAAATGCTGTAAAAAGTGGTCACCATTTTAACAAGTGAGAAATTAGACTTTTGTGTTTCATACACAGAATGTCCCTAATTGTTAGGGCTGGACTGAAGCAACATTTGTACTTTGATTGCAGTTATAAAAGAAGATAGCACCTGTACACTCACTAGCCACTTTATTAGATACACCTTTCTAGTATTGTTTTGGACCCCCTTTTGCCTTCAGAACTGCCTTAATTCTTTATGGCTTAGATTCAACAAGGTGTTGGAAACATTCCTCTGAGGTTTTACTGTTGACTTTCTATCATCTCAAACCAGTCTGCCCAGTTGTTTGACCACACAACTGCCACTCACTGGATATTTTCTTTTTAGGACCATTCTCTTTTAACCCTAGAGATGGTTTTGTGTGAAAATCCCAGTAGATCAGCAGTTATTTATTTAATACTCAGACCACCTTCTCTGGCACCAACAAATCCATGCCAAGATCAAAGTCACCTAAATCCTATTTCTTCCCCATTCTTCCCCTTTCTTCCCCATTCGGATGCTCAGTTTGATCTTCAGCAAGTTATCTTCACCACGGCTAGATACCTAAATGCATTGAGTTGCTGCCATGTGATTGGCTGATTGGCAGTTTGTGTTACCAAGCAATTGAACAGGTGTACCTAAGAAAGAGGCCGGTGAGTGTATATTATAATGGACATGACATTTTGAATAGAATAAATGTTAAACAAACAAATAGGAGGGGGGGGGGGTTACACAAGTACCACATCCTTTATTAGATTATGATGAGCAAATACTGAGAACAAATGGACTTTTCTGGCGCTCAATGATCCACAAAACAAAGTATATGCATAAAAAAAATAAAACATTTCATAGAACATATTAAAATGGCTTTTTCAAACTCTCCTGTACATCTTATCGCTTGATAACTGGGACATGTATCTCCTTTCCCTCATACAACTGAATCTCCCTTGGAACCCATGTAATATTCAATCGGTACTCTTAATACTGTATATATTTGGCAATAAATTGAGTATCATCAGAAGGATAATCAAAGGGAGAATTCCTGTGTTTCTCTATGCATTTAATGAAAACTGATTGCTTCTTCAGGAGAGAGGAAGAGGTGATAAATCTACAATTAAGCATAAAACCATAAATAGTCATAGCATAAAACCATCATAATGCAAATGATCAAAAACAACATAGAAAGAGAAAAACAAAAATACTTTTTCCATACATTATACCAACAAATAGGAGTACTCACTTTAATTAAAAATGGAAATCCATGGGTAGAGAAAGACAAATATCACTGGATCCCCCAGGGGACAGGCACAAGGGTGCCTTCAAAGGGGAGACCTTGGAAGGAAAATTAATAGATAAAAGATTTGCTAGTGTGTAAAGATGTCACAAATATCTTGTCAACATGTTCACTGATCCCTTCATTTTCCTCCATAAACACAAAGTGATAAAAAAAAAGTGATAAAACAGTGAAAAATAACAAAACATGGTCTGGCCACCTGAAGTTGAAAATGGAGATCAGGGTTAGACATCCAAAGGGTTTAATAAGTAAATATATTCTATAACTGTTTTAAGCTAAATCAGATTGTTGAATATTAAATATATCTGTTTAAAGAGACTTGGAAGTTGAATTATAAAACATCTGAGTATTATGGGTTGTTGTAGGTAAGAACACCTTGTTATACTTTATAGGCTTTCATATTCTGCTGAAAGGTTTAACAGGTGCTACAAACAATGACCCTGCAAGCAGGGCTAAGAATTATAGTCTCTGTCATTTTTTTTTTCATTTTGTCCTTAGCTGGCCTTCCTTTTGTCTGAAATGTATATGGATCAACGTAGACTGTAACTTTTAATGCTCAATGGATATACTGTATGTACCCTATGTAACTGCTTTTCATACTAAAGAGAAAGAAAGAAAGAGCATAGAGTAGTACTTATATCATAACTACACTGTGTCTTTTTTTAATTAAATTCCATTTCTACATATTCTTCAGTATAAAGGTTAAGGGACTGTTTCCAACATGGCAGTTCTGAGGTTTCATCCACATAGGTGATAAGGCCTGTAGACTATGAATGGGCTGTGTGTTTATGCAGCTTGAGCCACCAAGTAATGTGTGTGATCAGCCAATGCAAGCGTACAGAATGCAGCAACTGCATGAACACAGCTGCTCATCCCATCATTTGACAAGCATGTGGGTGCACGCAGCACCTGGCGGCACAAGTTGCATAAGCACATGGCCCGTTCATAGTCTACAGGCATCAGCATGAAGCCTACATCATGAAAATGTACATAATAATATAGCAAAATTAGATATAACCTGCAACTTAGATATAATAGCAAGGGTGTAACTATAGTCACAGTAGGCCATGCGCGCAATGCTTCAATCAAATATGTTCATGTTTCCTAAACAGCATTATTGATTAAAACAATGTACAAGGGCCATGGTAGATTTCTGCAGATCTGGATAGCACTGCTCTGTGTGAGAGTAGTTGTCAGGATCCCCAGTGTCCTGTTGGCAAAGGAGATATAGATAAAGTTATACAATGCTTTAAACAAATACATATTTAAAAAAGATTTTTTACTTTTATACATCCTGACCACATAACAATTAAAAAAAAAGTCTTCCGGATGGCTGCTTTCTAAAATCCCACCTCGGCCGCCGGACACATCGGCCGATCTTCGCCCTCCAGGGGGGGTCCCCCTGCTTCCTCCCTGGCCCCCTTTCTCCCTGGTGCCCTGATGGGCAAAAAAACGCCGGCCGCCCGTGCCTCCAGCTCCCGGCGGGCCGCTCCGGAGTTTGCGGCTTACCCGCCGGAGATCACGGCTGAAGCCGCGGCCTCGATTTTTGGCCGGCTGCCGCACACTTCCAGGACCCCGGCCGCGGATTCGCGGCTCCCGCCGGGGACCTCAGATAGAGCCCCAGACGCGATTTTGGGTCCCTCGCTGTCACCATCCATGGGTGGGTCGGACCCTGGCAGTGGGGAGGACCTGGCACCAGAGCCATCCCTCCAGTCTCCGATCCCATCCCTGCGGGATGCTGAGCTCCTACGCCGCTTTAAGTGCATGTTGCAGTCCTAGTTGTCCTCCGCTACCTCCAAGCTGGCCGATCGTCTTTCACGGGAAATTCGGGAGTTGGGCAATCGGACGAACGACCTCGCAGATAAGATGGACGCGGCAGTCACGGTCATGGAAAATCACGAACAGGATCTGTGCGACCTCAAGAAAGAATTGGCGGACACGCTACTACGGCTTGAGGATTTCGAAAATCGTTCCCGCCGTGGCAATCTGCGGTTAAGGGGTATCCCGGAAACGGTCGCAGATCTTACTTCTACTGCTATTGCTCTGTTCCAGGAGCTGACACCCGCTATTCTCATAGATCGGCTTGAATTTGACCGCATACATCATGCATTGGGCCCCAGACGACCGGAGGGGCCCCCAAGGGACATTATCATCAAGTTTACGTATTACCGCACTAAGGAAACTATCCTCTTGGTGGCTAGGAACAACTCTGACCTCAGCTTCCAGGGGCATCGCTACCAGCTCTTTGCGGACCTCTCCCAGACCACTCTTCAGAAGCGCCGCCAGTTGAAGCCCTTCACTTCGGTCCTGGTGAAACACCGTATTAAATACGCCTGGGGCTTCCCGTTTCGCCTCACCTTCACCTACCAGGGCCGCAGTCACTCTGTGGCTACGCCGGAGGAGGCCCATTCTCTCCTGGAGTCCTTGCGCCTTCTTTCGCCTGATTCTGCGGATCGGAGCCCGGCTCATTCATCAGGATCTCCAGCACGGCCACTTCCTCCGGGCCGCATCTGGGAGCAGTCGTCCAATAGGAAGAGGGCTCTCCCCCAGACCCCTTCGCGATCAAGCCCTTCTTGTTCTTCTCCGGGCTGAGGATGTGTCTTGGACTTCCCGTGTGTCATCTCAGCGATCGACTTCTCTGGCGGGACCGTGAGTTTGGCCCTTGGGGCTCCCCCGGTTTGTCAGCATTCCGGGTTGGGACTGATCTGGTTTACCCCCTTGGGTTCCTTCCCTGGTTGGGTGGGAGGGGGTCCCCTCGCGGACTCAAGAATTATGACTTTCCGCTGCCGCAACCTATCTTGGGCCTGGGTGAGGGTATTTTGGTTTCCGTTGGTAGCATGGGGTGAGGGTTCCCTCGAGCTTCGGGGTGGGAGGTTGATCTGGTGGGCCTGGCTGGGTGGGAGGGGGTTGGCCCCAAGGTTCTTTGGGTTTTTATGGGAGGTCATCACGGAGGCCTCGCTCCTGGGACCTTTAGTTTTATAGCTTTGGACCCCGTTTGATTATGTTTGTTGCCTTATTGTCCTTTTGCCCCCTGGGGGCTTTAGTTTCTGATGTTTTCATTTGCAGCCATGTGTCCGGTGGTAGAGCCACCCCTAACTGGTATCCTTCCTTTTGTAGGATGCGCGTCACCATTGGCGTGACACAATTGCACTATTGTATATACTTTTTGTGTCTTTTTCCTTTTTTCTTTCTTTGTCTTTTTTCTCCTTTGGTTTTTTTTTTGTTCTTGTTTTCTGCAGGGTTCCAGGATGCCACGGTCCGCTCTCCATTGGAAGCCGAAATTGCTAGCTGCTTTATGGGTTTTTCTGCCGAGCGTGTTGCGTTGATATCGCCATGGCCTCGCCCCTTTTGAAAATACACTCGCAGAATGTTCAAGGCTTCAATTCGCCTCAGAAGCGGGCTAAAGTCTTTCATCACCTTAAATCGCAACAAATTGACATGGTATGTTTACAAGAGACCAGGTTTTCGCAGTCCTCCGCTCCGCGTTATCTTTCACCTCACTATCCCACCTTTTACACGGTCTCAGCTCCTGAGAAACGTCGGGGTGTACTGATAGCTTTTAAACGCAATCTTCCCTTTGTCTGTGCTCGGAATATAGCGGACCCCACGGGCAGGTATTTGCTTTTGCAGGGCACTCTCTGGGACCTTGAGGTTACTTTTGTCTCTTACTACGCACCCAATCGTTTTCAGGATAAATTCTTTTCGCATCTTTGTTTCCCGACACTCCAAGGGTCTCATTCTTGTTTTGGGGGATTCAAATGTTACTTTGGATTCCACTTTAGATAGGCGCTGTGCACGGGGGGCGGCCCCTTCCCATGACTTGGTGCTGGAGGAACGTATGCGCTCTCTTTTGCGGAGAGCGGGGCTAGCGGACGTCTGGAGGGAGCTTCACCCGACTGAACGCGACTTTACATTTTATTCCAGTCCTCATGATAGTTTTTGTAGAATTGATCATATATTTATGCCGGTTCAGCAGCTTCCCTTGGTCAGACGGATAACTATTCCCTCCTCACCTTGGTCGGATCACGATCCCTTGGTACTTCTCCTTGCCCTCTCTGGGTCAGAACGGCGCCCTTTTCATTGGCGCATCAACGATTCTTTATTGACCACTCAGGCTACCTGCCAACAAATAGAATTTTTCTTACGTACATACTTCACGGAAAACTCGGGATCGGTCTCCTCGGCAGTGCCCCTATGGGAAGCGCATAAGGCCACGGTGCCGGGTCATGTTATACAGCTGGCGGCGGTCCGGAAGTGGGAGCACCGACTTTTGGAGCTTCATTCTCTCCTGGCTTCTGCGGATGCGCACTGGAAGTCGTCTCCATCCACAGCCCATAAACGCGCTCGGGACGCTCTGGCGACCGAATTAGACTTACTTGCCTCTTCGGAGGCGGAACGGGCTCTGCGTTGGACCAAACACAAATTTTATTCCTGTGCTAATAAACCGGGCCCGATGCTGGCTAGGAAGCTCAATTCCGTGGGGAAACCCCATAAACCAATCCAACTGCGACTTCCCACAGGTAGATGTACTTCTAATCCCCGGCAGATTGTTTCCCGATTTTCGGACTTCCTTTCGCGCCTTTACACTACGCCTGATCCCTTCCCTGTGGCTCAGGCAGAGGCATTTTTTCAAGATCTTCGTCTTCCGGGATTATCTGAGGCAGCACAGGTGGCCCTCAATGCCTGTGTTACTGTACCGGAAGTGCTCCAAGCTATCGAATCTTTGAGGTCCACCGCGGCCCCAGGTCCTGATGGCTACTCCGGTCTCTATTATAAGAAATTCTCGGTCCTGTTGGCGCCCTTCTTGGCTGACTATTTCAATGAGTTACGACAGGGCTCCTTGCCCTCCCCGGACGCGCTCAGAGCACATATAGCCATGATTCCTAAGACGAACGAGGATGTACAGGAACCGCAAGCCTTCCGGCCCATTTCTCTTCTTAATGAAGACCTGAAGATATTGGGCAAGATTCTTAGCTCTCGCATCAATAACTATTTGCGTAGCCTGGTCCACAGGGACCAAGTGGGGTTTATCCCTGGGAGGCAGGCGGGTGATAACGTTCGTAGGGTGGTCCATCTTATACATCTTCTGCAACAGCGGAAAATCCCGGGATTCTTACTGTCCTTAGACATATATAAAGCTTTTGACTCTCTATCCTGGGAATATCTGCGGTTTGTGCTGTCTCGTTGGGGTTTTGGGGATTCTATCCTTTCTTGGATTCAAGCCTTGTATTCGTCTCCTTCGGCCTCCGTTAAATATGCTGGGTATTTCTCGAACCCCTTTCCTATTGGGCGAGGGACGAGACAGGGCTGCCCTTTGTCCCCAGCGCTTTTTGTACTGGCGCTTGAGCCGCTGGCTTTAGCGCTCCGGACCGATTGCAATATATCGGGGGTTTCATACGCGGGACAGGAGTTTAAGCTGAATCTTTTTACGGACAATGCCCTCTTGACTCTTACTAAGCCTCTGACGACGCTTCCTAATCTGCAACAGGTTCTTGAGCGCTTCTCTTTGATTTCGGGTCTCCGTATTAACTTGGATAAGACTGTCGCTCTTAATATTACTTTGGATTCCGATTTGGTTTCACGCCTTCAATCCTACTTCCCTTATAAATGGGCTACCTCCTCTCTTGAATATTTGGGCATCCGCTTGACCCCCACCTATGACTCCCT